>NC_090360.1:23354192-23717188 GCF_035084215.1 Heptranchias perlo
TATTGATAGTGGAAGTTTATTGCCGTGTGTGTCTATCTGGTCCTGGATCAGTTGGTGGTAGACAGAGTATGGGTGGAATATAGTTTGTTAAATTCGGAGGTGAATGTGAGGATGCTGGGAGGAGTGTGGGGATATCCTTTAAATGCCTGCAGATAGCTTTTTAATTTATAGGTTGGCACTTTTAATAGGTGCTCCAAAAGCAGGAGAAAGATCAAACGTTGCTTTATGGTTCCAGCTTGCTGCCGTGTCATGAACAGGAGAACTAACGAGTTAGGAAACAGGAGTCGGTTTAATCAGGGCTGGCTTTAAAGGAGACTGGCAGAAGTGTCCAGAGGAAAATCCAGGTGGTTAATTGGAGCTTCCCACACAGGTGCAGCTGTTTGATACGCCCTTTAAGAGGACTGGCGAAAAATACTAAGTTCAGAAAGTAAAGGTGCTTTAAAACATTTTGTTTTAAACTCCTGGCTACTTTGTAACGTGAAGCTCGCTTATATACATCTGTTCTGAAAACATCCCCTTTATACAAAGTGACCTCTTACCCCATCTCTCTCCCCTTCCCCCCCCCCACCCCATCTCTCTCTCCCTTCCCCCCCCCCCCCACACCCCATCTCTCTCCCCTTCCCCCCCCCCCACAACCCCATCTCTCTCCTCCCCCCCACCCCCATCTCTCTCCCCTCCCCCCCACACCCCATCTCTCTCCCCCTCCCCCCCCCACCCCATCTCTCTCCCCTTCCCCCCCCCCACCCCATCTCTCTCCCCTTCCCCCCCCCCCCCACCCCATCTCTCTCCCCTTCCCCCCCCCCACCCCCATCTCTCTCCCCTTCCCCCCCCCCCCACCCCATCTCTCTCCCCTTCCCCCCCCCCCCCCCATCTCTCTCCCCTTCCCCCCCCCCCACCCCATCTCTCTCCCCCTTCCCCCCCCACCCCATCTCTCTCCCCTTCCCCCCCCCCACCCCATCTCTCTCCCCTTCCCCCCCCCACCCCATCTCTCTCTCCCCTTCCCCCCCCCCCACCCCATCTCTCTCCCCTTCCCCCCCCCCACCCCATCTCTCTCCCCTTCCCCCCCCCCCCACCCCATCTCTCTCCCCTCCCCCCCCACACCCCATCTCTCTCCCCTCCCCCCCCACACCCCATCTCTCTCACCCTCCCCCCCCACACCCATCTCTCTCCCCTCCCCCCCCACACCCATCTCTCTCCCCTCCCCCCCCACACCCCATCTCTCTCCCCTTCCCCCCCCCACACCCCATCTCTCTCCCCTTCCCCCCCCCACCCCATCTCTCTCCCTTCCCCCCCCCACCCATCTCTCTCCCTTCCCCCCCCCCGACCCCATCTCTCTCCCTTCCCCCCCCCCCGACCCCATCTCTCTCCCTTCCCCCCCCCCCACCCCATCTCTCTCCCTTCCCCCCCCCCCACCCCATCTCTCTCCCTTCCCCCCCCCCCCCACCCCATCTCTCTCCCTTCCCCCCCCCCACCCCATCTCTCTCCCTTCCCCCCCCCCACCCCATCTCTCTCCCCTCCCCCCCCACACCCCATCTCTCTCCCCTCCCCCCCCACACCCCATCTCTCTCCCCTCCCCCCCCACACCCATCTCTCTCCCCTTCCCCCCCCCCACCCCATCTCTCTCCCCTTCCCCCCCCCACCCCATCTCTCTCCCTTCCCCCCCCACCCCCATCCTCTCCCCTCCCCCCCACACCCCATCTCTCTCCCCTCCCCCCCCCCCACCCCATCTCTCTCCCCTTCCCCCCCCCCACCCCATCTCTCTCCCCTTCCCCCCCCCCCACCCCATCTCTCTCCCCTTCCCCCCCCCCCACCCCATCTCTCTCCCCTTCCCCCCCCCCCACCCCATCTCTCTCCCCTTCCCCCCCCCACCCCATTCTCTCTCCCCTTCCCCCCCCCCCACCCCATCTCTCTCCCCTTCCCCCCCCCCACCCCATCTCTCTCCCCTTCCCCCCCCCCACCCCATCTCTCTCCCCTTCCCCCCCCCACCCCATCTCTCTCTCCCCTTCCCCCCCCCCCCACCCCATCTCTCTCCCCTTCCCCCCCCCCCACCCCATCTCTCTCCCCTTCCCCCCCCCCCACCCCATCTCTCTCCCCTCCCCCCCCCACACCCCCATCTCTCTCCCCTCCCCCCCCACACCCCATCTCTCTCCCCTCCCCCCCCACACCCCATCTCTCTCCCTCCCCCCCCCACACCCCATCTCTCTCCCTCCCCCCCCACACCCCATCTCTCTCCCCTTCCCCCCCCCACACCCCATTCTCTCTCCCTTCCCCCCCCCACCCCATCTCTCTCCCTTCCCCCCCCCTCACCCCATCTCTCTCCCTTCCCCCCCCCGACCCCATCTCTCTCCCTCTTCCCCCCCCCCGACCCCATCTCTCTCCCTTCCCCCCCCCCCACCCCATCTCTCTCCCTTCCCCCCCCCCCACCCCATCTCTCTCCCTTCCCCCCCCCACCCCATCTCTCTCCCTTCCCCCCCCCCCCACCCCATCTCTCTCCTTCCCCCCCCACCCCACTCTCTCCTTCCCCCCCACCCCATCCCTCCCTTCCCCCCCCACCCCATCTCTCTCCCTTCCCCCCCCCACCCCATCTCTCTCCCTTCCCCCCCCACCCCATCTCTCTCCCTTCCCCCCCCCCCACCCCATCTCTCTCCCTTCCCCCCCCCACCCCATCTCTCTCCCTTCCCCCCCCCACCCCATCTCTCTCCCTCCCCCCCCCCCACCCCATCTCTCTCCCTTCCCCCCCCACCCCATCTCTCTCCCTTCCCCCCCCCCCACCCCATCTCTCTCCCTTCCCCCCACCCCATCTCTCTCCCTTCCCCCCCCCCACCCCATCTCTCTCCCCTTCCCCCCCCACCCCATCTCTCTCCCCTTCCCCCCCCCACCCCATCTCTCTCCCCTTCCCCCCCCACCCCATCTCTCTCCCCTTCCCCCCCCACCCCATCTCTCTCCCCTTCCCCCCCCACCCCATCTCTCTCCCTTCCCCCCCCACCCATCTCTCTCCCCTTCCCCCCCCACCCCATCTCTCTCCCCTTCCCCCCCCCACCCCATCTCTCTCCCCTTCCCCCCCCACCCCATCTCTCTCCCCTTCCCCCCCCCCCACCCCATCTCTCTCCCCTTCCCCCCCCACCCCATCTCTCTCCCCTTCCCCCCCACCCCATCTCTCTCCTTCCCCCCCACCCCATCTCTCTCCCTTCCCCCCCCCCCACCCCATCTCTCTCCCCTTCCCCCCCCACCCATCTCTCTCCCTTCCCCCCCCACACCCATCTCTCTCCCCTTCCCCCCCCCACCCCATCTCTCTCCCCTTCCCCCCCCACCACCATCTCTCTCCCCTTCCCCCCCCCCACCCCATCTCTCTCCCTTCCCCCCCCCCACCCCATCTCTCTCCCTTCCCCCCCCCCCACCCCATCTCTCTCCCTTCCCCCCCCCCCACCCCATCTCTCTCCTTCCCCCCCCCACCCCATCTCTCTCCCTTCCCCCCCCCCACAACCCCATCTCTCTCCCTTCCCCCCCCCCACACCCCATCTCTCTCCCTTCCCCCCCCCACACCCCATCTCTCTCCCCTTCCCCCCCCACCCCATCTCTCTTCCCCCCCCCCCCAACACCCCATCTCTCTCCCCCTCCCCCCCCCCCCCCCAACACCCCATCTCTCTCCCCTCCCCCCCCCCCCCCAACACCCCATCTCTCTCCCCTCCCCCCCACCCCATCTCTCTCCCCTCCCCCCACCCCACCCCAGTCAACAAGGTGTGTTGGGTTCTCAACTGATGGACGGAGATAAAAGGTCCCATTGTCCAGTATGACGGTGGGATCTTCCTATTGATTCCTGAGGTTTCTGTTGACTGGTTTGGGGGGTGGGGGGGGTGGGGACGTGGTGGGTGGGGGGACGCGGGGGGACGGGGTGGGGGGCGGGGGGCGGGGGGGCGTCGGTTGGAAGTCAAGATGAGCCACAACTTTGTGCGGTGAATCTTTTAAAGAACAGAGACGGCTCCTTGGATGTTCCTTGTGAGATTCGGCCTTGTGTTGACTGGGTGAGACCTCTGCCACCCCAGTGATCCTCGTACATGTGTCAGGAGCAGGGCCCTTGTGATTGAGAATAAGTTGAAGCTATCGCAACAACGCTCGGTGACCGTGAGTAAAGCAAATCGGATGATGGGATATGTCAAAAGGCCAATATGGAGAGGTAATCCTGCCACTAAGAGTGACGTGTACAGTTCTGGTCGCTGCAGTACAAAAAGGATATTGGAGCTATAGAAGGGTTCCAGAAGAAAGCAACCAAAACGTTCGAGAAGACGAAGAGACGATGTAAACTGGGCACGATCTCACTGGAAAAGAGAATGTTGGGAGACGATGTGTTGCTGTTTTTCGGATTCTAAAGGGATTAGAGAACGTAGACAAGCTGTTCCACCTTCTCCAGAACAGTAGAAAAGGACACGGCCTGCGTTTGAAGCGGGGGTTAAATTCAAAAACTGATCTGAGGAAACAATATTTCAGTGAGCGAGCGGTCAATCTGTGGAACAGGCTCACTGGGGAGACGGTGGGGAGCAGATAGTGTTGATTGACTCAAAGGCAAATTAGAGAGATTTCTTTCAGAAAATAGCATTTTGTGATAGAGTATATGAGTAATGTGAGACATGACATGTGGTAAGTGTTGCAGGCTTGGGAGGAACAGGTGACTTTGGACCTGTGGTTCCCAAAGCTCTCCACCACTGGGGGATTCCCTCACCCCATGTCTGGGTCTGTTGTTGACTGATGGAGATTGATTGCTGGGATTAGTCAACAACTCCATTATCATTGCATCATGTGACTACCAGGGTGGTAGAAGGTGAACTAGAGAGACCTTGGGCTCTTTTCACCGAGCAATTCCTATGTTCCTATTGTAGTTTATTTCTTCGTCTCCTCCCCTCGCTGATGTTTATTGGGTGGGGGGCATCCGTGCTGGCTGCACCTCGGAGATTCGGGTTGGCTCTTGTTGGAAGGAAATGGAACTGAAGCTGGAGTGAGGTGGATGCTGGAGAGAGAGGGAGCAACACAGGTGGGTATTGGAGTGGGGGGGAGAGAGGGAGCGACGTAGAGGTGGGTATTGGAGGGAGGGAGAGAGGGAGCAACACAGGTGGGTATTGGAGTGGGGGGAGAGAGGAGCGACGTAGAGGTGGGTATTGGAGTGGGGGGAGAGAGGGAGCGACGTAGAGGTGGGTATTGGAGTGGGGGGAGGGAGGGAGCGACGTAGAGGTGGGTATTGGAGTGGGGGGAGGGAGGGAGCGACGTAGAGGTGGGTATTGGAGTGGGGGGAGGGAGGGAGCGACGTAGAGGTGGGTATTGGAGTGGGGGGAGGGAGGGAGCGACGTAGAGGTGGGTATTGGAGTGGGGGGAGGGAGGGAGCGACGTTAGAGGGTGGGTATTGGAGTGGGGGGAGGGAGGGAGCGACGTAGAGGTGGGTATTGGAGTGGGGGGAGGGAGGGAGCGACGTAGAGGTGGGTATTGGAGTGGGGGGAGGGAGGGAGCGACGTAGAGGTGGGTATTGGAGTGGGGGGAGGGAGGGAGCGACGTAGAGGTGGGTATTGGAGTGGGGGGAGGGAGGGAGCGACGTAGAGGTGGGTATTGGAGGGAGGGAGAGAGGGAGCAACACAGGTGGGTATTGGAGTGGGGGGAGAGAGGGAGCGACGTAGAGGTGGGTATTGGAGTGGGGGGAGAGAGGAGCGACGTAGAGGTGGGTATTGGAGTGGGGGGGAGGAGGGAGCGACGTAGAGGTGGGTATTGGAGTGGGGGGAGGGAGGGAGCGACGTAGAGGTGGGTATTGGAGTGGGGGGAGGGAGGGAGTGACGTAGAGGTGGGTATTGGAGTGGGGGGAGGGAGCCAAACCTTGGCAGGGTGGGTAAAGTGCTGATTAACGGGGTGTGGAAATCTCGTAGTGGATCAAAACTCTTTCCTAGTGGTCTGGTCCATAGTGTCACATGGCTGACAGTTAGGAGCTCAGGACAGTGCTAGTTACGCACCGATCTTATTGGAGGCTGGTTGCACTGTCGGTGATTTGTCGGGGACTCTTAATTCCGAATCTAAACACTGCATTGCAGCTCGCTGTGATTGCAAGTCCCCGCCTGTTTGAGTTGACTGGTTTACTGCTTTTTTTCTTAACTGGGATTACCTGTAGAGATGTGAGAATGAGATTTGTAACCTTGACTCTGACTGGGAACGAGTGTTCCAGTGCGTTCTCTGGCGCAGAGAATGGAACTGATGTTCAAAGTGCCAGTGTGTTCAATGACACGGTCTTAAATTTAGGGCAGGGGCTCCCCGGGATCGTGTCACTATTTACAGGGGCTCCCCGGGATCGTGTCACTATTTACAGGGACTCCCTGGGATCGTGTCACTATTTACAGGGGATCCCCGGGATCGTGTCACTATTTACAGGGACTCCCTGGGATCGTGTCACTATTTACAGGGGCTCCCCGGGATCGTGTCACTATTTACAGGGCTCCCCGGGATCGTGTCACTATTTACAGGGGCTCCCCGGGATCGTGTCACTATTTACAGGGGCTCCCCGGGATCGTGTCACTATTTACAGGGACTCCCCGGGATCGTGTCACTATTTACAGGGGACTCCCTGGGATCGTGTCACTATTTACAGGGGGACTCCCTGGGATCGTGTCACTATTTACAGGGGACTCCCTGGATCGTGTCACTATTTACAGGGGACTCCCTGGGATCGTGTCACTATTTACAGGGGACTCCTGGGATCGTGTCAGTTTTTACAGGGGGCTTCCCGGGATAGTGTCAGTTTTTACAGGGGCTTCCCGGGATAGTGTCACTATTTACGGGGGCTCCCTGTGAGTGAACCCGTACTTGGAGGGTGGGTGGGGGAGCATTGGTCCATAGGAACAGGAGTAGGCCATTCAGTCCCTTGAGCTTGTTCCACCATTCAGTTAGATCATGGCCGATCTGTATCCTAACTCCATCTCCCTGACTTGATTCTGTATCCTTAATACCCTGTGCCTAACAAAAATCCATCAATCTCAGTTTTGAAATTTTCAATTGACCCCCAGCCTCAACAGCTTTTTGAGGGAGAGAGTTCCAGATTTCCACTCCCCTTTGTGTGAAGAAGTGTTTCCTGACATCACCCCTGAACGGCCGAGTTCTAATTTTAAGGTTATGCCTCCTTGTTCTGGACTATCCCACCAGAGGAAATAGTTTCTCTCTATCTACCCTATCAAATCCTTTAATCATCTTAACCACCACAATTAGGTGACCCCCTAACCTTCTATATTCAAGGGAATACAAGCCTAGCCTCAGTTATATGTCCTCATAATTTAACCCTTTCAGCCCCGGTATCATTCTGGTGAATCTACACTGCACTCTCCCACCACCAAGGCCAATATATCCTTCCTGAGGTGCGGTGCCCAGAACTGAACAGTCTCCAGACAGGGTCTAACCAGAGCTCTGTACAGCTGTAACATAAGTTCCACCCCTTTGTATTCCAGCCCCCTTCAGATAAAGGCCAACATTCCATTAGCCTTTTTCATTATTTTTTCTACTTGTCCACTAGCTTTTATTGATTCCTGGAAATGAACCCCTAAATCTCTCTGCTCACAGTTCCTAACGTCTCACCATTTAGGAAATACTCTGATCTATCTTTCTCGGATCCAAAGTGGATTTTCTTGTTGGGGATCCCCTGTAAATACTCCCAGGGATGCCTTGAACCAAAATTTTGAAAGCCCTGTCAGTTCCTGAAAGCAGATCTTGCTAACACTTGCTGCAAACTCTTAATGTGAATGGCGGCAGATGTCACTGTCAGTGAAACCAAGAATGACAGAAATTTGCCAACCCTTGGTCCTCTCGCTGACCCCCTGGGGTCTTCTCGCTGACCCTGCAGGGCAGGACTATCCCAGCATTTGTCCGCGGGGTGCACCGATTTGTACCTTGGAGTCCCGGGGTCGTAGGTAATGTTTAAGTCCCTGTTCCCACAATTCACACGGATCTCCAGCAGACCTTAGGGTTCTGATTTAGGATTTCTCCACCAATGAGGCAACAGCACTAAACACCCCAATAAACCTCCAGACCCAGGAGACTCGAACAGGACCCTAATGGGGCTGGGCTGCCTGGGCTTAATGGTGGCTGGTTGGGTTCCCCAACTCTA
This sequence comes from Heptranchias perlo, assembly GCF_035084215.1. NCBI lineage: Eukaryota > Metazoa > Chordata > Chondrichthyes > Hexanchiformes > Hexanchidae > Heptranchias > Heptranchias perlo. The sequence goes on from NC_090360.1 coordinate 23,362,315, forward strand.
GAGTGTGTGGGCCCCAGTCTGGAAACCTGTGGCCTAAGGATGCTGAGGCTAACTGGAGCATCCTGGGATTGGCTAACTCTACGTGATTAGCACCTGCCATTCATAAGTCACTTTGCCGATGTGAGTTTTTGTGCATTAAATTCCTGTACTGTGGTCTGTCGCAGTGATAGTTTCCATCTCAGAGCTGTAGTTTAAAGCTAATTTGTCTTCAGATCTGCCTCTTAGTGTGTTCCTGAGACAAATTGATGGAGACGTGATCTCACTGCCCAGGTCCCAGGAACGAAACCTATGAATTGCCATTTGGTCACCGATTGTGCCCATTACTTCCTCTGGAAAACGATGGAAGGTTTATCTCGAGGTTACCTGCACATCAAACCAGTAAATTGGAAGAGATGATTGTTTGCACCAGTGAGAGCCAGACCCCTTTTACCCACCACTCAATCGGTTAATTTCTGTCCTGGTTTATTCCTGACCCGTGTTACACGTCCATTCCAGACCAAGTGTCCCATCAGATGTTCAGCCAACTGGTCTTTTCCTTCCCCGGGCCCCCAGTTTTATCCTCTCCTGAAGGAACTCTCTGTTTCTGGGTACAGTTCCACAACACTAGGCACCCATTGGTCGCTCACCCAAACAGCCACTCGTCCTATGAATTTGGATCTATTTGATTGTAAAGGGCTTCATAGCTGATCCCAATCTTCTCTCACCTGAGGTCCATTCACAGGATAGCGACGGGGAGCAGGAGTCCTTGCTGAATTTACCCTCCCAACTTTAGCCCATAGGTTCCGCAGTCAATGATAGGAGCCCAACAGGAGCCTCGGCTGAGAACTCACCGCAGGCCAAGAATCCAGTCTGTGCCACGCTAGCTGATACCTGCTACTAGGGGTCAGCTGTGGCTCGTGGTAGCACTCCCTCCTCTGAGTCAGAAGGTGGTGGGTTCAAGTCCCGCTCCAGAGTTTTCAGCACAAAATCTAGGCTGACAGTCCCAACTTGAGGGAGCGCTGCACTGTCTGAGATGCCATCTTTCAGATGAGACGTTAAACTGAGGCCCCGTCTGCCCCCTCAGGTGGATGTAAAAGATCCCATGGCACTATTCGAAGAAGAGCAGGGGAGTTCTCCCTGGTGTCCTGAACCAACATCACTAAAACAGATTACCCGGTCATGATCACGTTGATGTTGTGGGATCTTGCTGTGTGTAAATTGGCTGCCACATTTCCTATATTACAACAGTGACTACACTTCAGAAAGTACTTCATTGGCTGTAAAGCACTTTGGGACGTCCTGAGGTTGTGACAGGCGCTATATAAATGCAAACTCTTTCATTCTTCTTTCTTTACCCGTTGAATGATCAGGGTAAAGAAGCTGCTGGCCATTGGCCCAGAATGCTGGTACGGGATGTTTCCTTTTTGGATCAGAAATAGAAAATGTGCCCCCTAGTTGTACCCGGCAGTTGGCAGCTTCCTGCCGGTCGGCCGAGCCGCCTGTTAAATACTGTCTTATTTCTTCCACACAGCTGCAGCGGTGTCTTACCTCCTTCAGGATCAAGTGAGGTTGATATCTAATCTGTTCTGGCCACTGACTTTCCCTGTGTATCAACAGCAAGTTACCCCTGGATAAAGTTACAGTGGTGACTGGATCCAGCGTTGTGCCCACTGCTAGTTCACACACAAAGAAAGACTTGCATTTATATAGCGCCTTTCATGACCTCAGGATGTCCCAAAGCACTTCACAGCCAATGAAGTACTTTTTGAAGTGTAGTCACTGTCGTAATGTAGGAAACGTGGCAGCCACTTTGCACACAGCAAGATCCCACAAACAGCAATGTGATGATCAGATAATATGTTTCAGATGTTTTGAGGGACAGATAGTGGCTTTTTGTGTTTTATATATAAATGACCTGGACTTGGGTACAGGGTGTACAATTTCCAAGTTTGGGGATGATACAAAACCTGGCAACATGGTAAATAGTGAGGAGGATGGTAGCAGACTTCAGGGAGAGATAGACAGACTGGTGAAATGGGCAGACACAGGGCAGATGCAATTTAATGTGGATAAGTGTGGGTGATGCACTTTGGGAGGAACAATAAGGAGAGGCCGTATAATCTAAATGGTAATATTTTGAGGGGGGTGTGCGAGCGGAGGGACCTGGGGGGGCACATTCACAAATCTTTGAAGGTGACAGGGCAAGTTGATAAGGCGGTTAAGAAAGTGGATGGGATACTTGGCTTTGTAAATAGGGGCATTGAATACAAAAACAAGGAAGTTATGCTAAACCTTTACAAATCACTGGTTAGGCCTCAGCTGGAGTATTGTGTACAATTCTGGGCACCACACTAGGAAGGATGTCAGGGCCTTGGAGAGAGTGCAGAGGAGGTTTACCAGGATGATACCAGGGATGAGGGACTTCAGTTATGTGGAGAGACTGGAGAAGCCGGGGTTGTTCTCTTTAGAACAGAGAAGGTTAAGGGGAGATTTGATAGAGGTGCTCAAAATTATGAGGGGTTTTGGTAGAGCAAGTAGGGAGAAACTGTTTTGGTAACCAGAGGCCATAGATTTAAAATAATTTGCAAAAGAACTAAAGGGGAAATGAGGAGAATGTTTTTCACACAGAGGATTGTTAAGATCTGGAACGCACTATCTGAAAGGGTGGTGGAAGCAGATTCCATAGGAACTTTCAAAAGGCAATTGGACATGTCCTTGAAGAGGACAAATTTGCAGGGTTGTGGGAGTGAATTGGACAGCTCTTTCAAAGAGCCAGCACAGGCACAATGGCCTCCTCCTGTTCTGTAAGATTCTATGACAACAGGTGAATTCCCCTGCTCTCCTTCGAAATAGTACCATCGGATCATTTACGTCCACCTGAGAGGGCCTCGGTTTAACGTCTCATCTGAAAGACGGCACCTCCGACAGTGCAGCACTCCCTCAGTACTGCACTGGGAGTGGACAGCATAGATTTTATGCTCAAGTCTCTGGAGTGGGGCTCGAACCCATGATCTTCTGCCTCAGAGGCGAGAGTGCTACCAACTGAGCCAAGGGGTGATGCATCAATCCAGAACAATGTTATGATTGAACAGCTGGCAGTGAGTTTCTTCACGAGGTGATATTGTAGCCTCTGATTCATTTCATGGGTAGAAACCTGTCCATTTTCACTGTGGGTCTTGAACCCTTCAATTTGCATCCTGTATTTTGTTTCAAGTATCCTCTGTCTGCCAACTATCCAAAGCCCCAGTTGGATTCCTGCCTGTAGTGCACTCCCAACAATAAAACCTCAGTGTGTTGAGGCGATGACAGGTGATTCAGGGTTGAATGTTCTGACTGAATTAGTCGTGTTGATTACTTGCCCTGGCGCTCTGTGCTTTGAGCTGGGCGTTGCTGTACAGAAACTCTAAAGATTCCACTAATCGGAGATGGTGGTCGTATATCTCCTTCCTCAATCTCTGTACAAATGGACAGGTTCTCTCCCCAGGGGATGAGACGGCCGATAGCCTCTGTGGAACTAGCTGTACCTGGCAGCAGCCCCTGGGCTGAGTAGGTTCTCAGCTCGAGAGGGATGGCTTCATGTACATGTTGGGTCACGTTAACGGTCGTTTTGCAAACAATTATTTAAAAAAGCTCTCTGTGAATCTCATGGTTCAGCAATGTTAGAGAGAGGAGCATTTTCTGTTTCAGAATCACCTCCCCCATCAGCTCTTCTACATCAAACTTTGCCCTGCAGCTTTTCCTTGTGTAGACTGCTTCACAACAATTTCTATAAACAGACCAGCAGGCTCCTTGACTCTGGCTCCCGCTGACCCACTGCCTTGTGTTGAACTCACCCAGTGCCATAGTGAGCAAGTGCCTCCAGTAACGTGGCCCTGAACCATTCTTTCAGGCGGTCCCAGCATGCGTTCCTATTGCCCCTGAGCAAGGGAGGGGGTAAGAAGCCAGGGGCCCCCACTTCCAATCAGCCTCCTCCTCATCTTTGCTGGGAATTCCTTGTGTGCCAGGCGAGGGTGGGCATAGCCTCGGTGATGAGGTGCTACACAGTTGAATAGCCTGCAGACACTCTGTGTCTAAGCGCACACATGAAGATTGGTCACTTGGGAAAGCTATTCAAGTACAGCTGGCCTCTTAGGTCCAACCTGAGTTGGTGTGTTTAGCAGGGGGGTGCGGGGGGGGGAGGGGCGTTTAGCAGGGGGTGCGGGGGGGCAGGGGCGTTTAGCAGGGGGTGCGGGGGGGAGGGGCGTTTAGCAGGGGGTGCGGGGGGGGGGCGTTTAGCAGGGGGGGCGGGGGGAGGGGCGTTTAGCAGGGGGGGTGGGGGAGGGGCATTTAGCAGGGGGGGACAGGGGGGAGGGGCGTTTAGCAGGGGGGGGCGGGGGGAGGGAGGGGCGTTTAGCAGGGGGGGACAGGGGGGAGGGGCGTTTAGCAGGGGGGGTGGGGGAGGGGCATTTAGCAGGGGGGGAGGGGCGTTTAGCAGGGGGGGGCGGGGGGGAGGGGCGTTTAGCAGGGGGGGGCGGGGGGAGGGGCGTTTAGCAGGGGGGGGCGGGGGGAGGGGCGTTTAGCAGGGGGGGCAGGGGGGAGGGGCGTTTAGCAGGGGGGGTGGAAGGGGTAATGTGACTGGGCTCTGGGGTCAGACACAGGATTGGGTGTGAGCTGATATGGACCAGGATTGGCTCAAAATGTCGACACTGGTCAGCTGATGCCCTGTAAGTTGGAAGTGAGGGAGAAGCTGTTTGGCTTCTCTGGGTCGCCTCTAACTCAGGACATGAGAGATTCCAGCCTCAGGAGCCGCTTTGGTGCAACTCGGGAAGGAGGCCTCACTGTGTCGATTGATACAAAGACTGGTTCTGGCCATGGTACAGCTGGGCTGGCGCAGTCACCGGCTTCAGCAGGCACGTGGGCTGCTGCCGCCCTGCCTGTTGTTCCAGTGTTGAGTCAACAATGGAGCTTGTGCAAAAATTACCAGCTCTTATTCTGCGGCCGAAAGCCAAGTAACAGCCCTGAGGGTCCACCTCCTGGGAGCTCTTTACCAGAGGATTTTGATTCTGTCTTTACAGCCTTGATGTGGCAGGAGAGGCACAGATATCGTGGGACTGACCCAAACTCCTACCAGCCGGGCACTGGCTGTGGAGTGTTGCACATCAGTTCACCATGACTGGTTGAAGCAGGAGACTATTGTGAATTCAGGGTGACTCAGGTCTAACTCACACTCTCACCGCCTCTAACCCGGACTGAATGTGACAGAGACCCCTGACCTGAGCCAGCTTTCCGTAGTTTAACAAATCCCCAGCCAAATTCACAGGTCACTAATTGGTTGACAGTGACTTGGGCTCTGAGTAATATAGAAGCTACGGAGACTGAAATTGTGCAGTCCATGGAACCCTGTTCTGCAGGGCCACCTGGTTTGGAATTTCCAGTTTCATAAGTACAGAAGTAGGCCATTCAGGCCCTCGAGCCTGTTCCGCCATTCAATTAGATCATGGCTGATCTGTACCTCAACTCCATTTACCTGCCTTTGATACCTTTCCCCAACAAAAATCTACCGATCTCCGACTCAAAAGCTCCAAATGACCCTCAGCATCCGCGGCCTTTTGGGGGAGAGAGTTTCAGATTTTCACTGCCCTTTGGATTTGTTGCCCTGTGGATCAGTTGGAGGCCCCTTTTCAAAGAAACATCTCTTGGAAATGGGGAGGTGCGATGCCAGAGAGATTCGAGAAATGGCTTTGCTCTGCCCCTTGACCTTTCAGGGTTGCCCCCCTTACAGGCAAGGCAGAGTTGCTTTTCTTGCTGAGGAACCTTCTCACTTGGGTTTGGAAGCTGCCAGGGCCCAGAAAGAATGTGGTATTGTTTCTGAGCCCAGGCCTGGACAGGTACTCCGTGGATGGAACTGAGGAAATAGCAATCAGTATTGGGAGATTTACCGACGGTTTGGATGTTGTGTGTTTAGGTTTAGGAGACTGAAGGAGGATATCTCACTTTTCAGGTTTTTAAAAATTCATTCTCGGGTGTCACTGGCAAGGCCAACTTTTACTGCCCAGGTGGTCAGCCACCTTCTTGAACCATTGCGGTGTGTCTGGTGAAGGTACTCCCAGAATTCTGTTCGATAGTTCCAGGACTTTGACCCAGAGATGATGAAGGAACGGCAATATATGTCCACGTCTCGATAGTGTGTGACTTATAGAATCATAGAAAGAATACAGCACGGGAAGAGGCCATACAGCCCATCGAGCCCGTGGTGGCTCCATGTAAGAGCAATCCAGCTCGTTCCACCAACCCCGGGCCCTATCCACGTAACCCTGCAAGTTTTTCCCTTTCAAGTACTTATCCAATTCCCTTTTGAAGGCTATGATTGAATCTGCCTCCACCACCCCCTGCGTTCCAGATCCTAACCATTCGCTGTGTGAAAAAGTTTTTCCTCATGTCATCTTTGGTTCTTTTGCCAATCACCAATCTGTGTCCTCTGGTCCTTGACCTTTCTGCCAATGGGAACAGTTTCTCTCTATCTACTCTGTCTAGACCTTCATGATTTTGAATACCTCTATCAAATCTCTCAACCGCTCCTGTCCCAAGGAGAACACCCCAGCTTCTCCAGTCTATCCATGTAACTAAAGTCCCTCATCCCTGGAACCATTCTAGTAAATCTCCTCTGCACCCTCTCTAAGGCCTTCACATCTTTCCTACAGTGCGGTGCCCAGAACTGGACACAATACTCCAGTTGTGGTCGAACCAGTGTTTTATAAAGGTTTATCATGACTTCCTTGCTTTTGTACTCTATGCCTCTATTTATAAAGCCCAGGATCCTGTATGCTTTTTTAACCGCTTTCTCAACCTGTCCTGCTACCTTCAACGATTTGTGCACATATCATAGAATCATAGAAGTTACAACATGGAAACAGGCCCTTCGGCCCAACATGTCCACGTCGCCCTGTTTATACCACTAAGCTAGTCCCAATTTCCTGCACTTGGCCCATATCCCTCTATACCCATCTTACCCATGTAACTGTCCAAATGCTTTTTAAAAGACAAAATTGTACCCGCCTCCACTACTGCCTCTGGCAGCTCGTTCCAGACACTCACCACCCTTTGAGTGAAAAAATTGCCCCTCTGGACTCTTTTGTATCTCTCCCCTCTCACCTTAAATCTATGCCCCCTCGTTATAGACTCCCCTACCTTTGGGAAAAGATTTTGACTATCGACCTTATCTATGCCCCTCATTATTTTATAGACTTCTATAAGATCACCCCTTAACCTCCTCCTCTCCAGGGAAAAAAGTCCCAGTCTGTCTAACCTCTCCCTGTAAGTCAAACCATCAAGTCCCGGTAGCATCCTAGTAAATCTTTTCTGCACTCTTTCTAGTTTAATAATATCCTTTCTATAATAGGGTGACCAGAACTGTACACAGTACTCCAAGTGTGGCCTCACCAATGCCCTGTACAACTTCAACAAGACATCCCAACTCCTGCATTCAATGTTCTGACCAATGAAACCAAGCATGCTGAATGCCTTCTTCACCACCCTATCCACCTGTGACTCCACTTTCAAGGAGCTATGAACCTGTACTCCTAGATCTCTTTGTTCTATAACTCTCCCCAACGCCCTACCATTAACGGAGTAGGTCCTGGCCCGATTCGATCTACCAAAATGCATCACCTCACATTTATCTAAATTAAACTCCATCTGCCATTCATCGGCCCACTGGCCCAATTTATCAAGATCCCGTTGCAATCCTAGATAACCTTCTTCACTGTCCACAATGCCACCAATCTTGGTGTCATCTGCAAACTTACTAACCATGCCTCCTAAATTCTCATCCAAATCATTAATATAAATAACAAATAACAGCGGACCCAGCACCGATCCCTGAGGCACACCGCTGGTCACAGGCATCCAGTTTGAAAAACAACCCTCCACAACCACCCTCTGTCTTCTGTCGTCAAGCCAATTTTGTATCCAATTGGCTACCTCACCTTGGATCCCATGAGATTTAACCTTATGTAACAACCTACCATGCGGTACCTTGTCAAAGGCTTTGCTGAAGTCCATGTAGACCACGTCTACTGCACAGCCCTCATCTATCTTCTTGGTTACCCCTTCAAAAAACTCAATCAAATTCGTGAGACATGATTTTCCTCTCACAAAACCATGCTGACTGTTCCTAATTAGTCCCTGCCTCTCCAAATGCCTGTAGATCCTGTCCCTCAGAATACCCTCTAACAACTTACCCACTACAGATGTCAGGCTCACCGGTCTGTAGTTCCCAGGCTTTTCCCTGCCGCCCTTCTTAAACAAAGGCACAACATTTGCTACCCTCCAATCTTCAGGCACCTCACCTGTAGCGGTGGATGATTCAAATATCTCTGCTAGGGGACCCGCAATTTCCTCCCTAACCTCCCATAACGTCCTGGGATACATTTCATCAGGTCCCGGAGATTTATCTACCTTGATGCGCGTTAAGACTTCCAGCACCTCCCTCTCTGTAATATGTACACTCCTCAAGACATCACTATTTATTTCCCCAAGTTCCCCAACATCCATGCCTTTCTCAACCGTAAATACCGATGTGAAATATTCATTCAGGATCTCACCCATCTCTTGTGGTTCCGCACATAGATGACCTTGTTGATCCTTAAGAGGCCCTACTCTCTCCCTAGTTACTCTTTTGCCCTTTATGTATTTGTAGAAGCTCTTTGGATTCTCCTTTGCCTTATCTGCCAAAGTAATCTCATGTCCCCTTTTTGCCCTCCTGATTTCTCTCTTAACTCTACTCCGGCAATCTCTATACTCTTCAAGGGATCCACTTGATCCCAGCTGCCTATGCATGTCATATGCCTCCTTCTTCTTTTTGACTAGGGCCTCAATCTTCCGAGTCATCCAAGGTTCCCTACTTCTACCAGCCTTGCCCTTCACTTTATAAGGAATGTGCTTACCCTGAACCCTGGTTAACACACTTTTGAAAGCCTCCCACTTACCAGACGTCCCTTTGCCTGCCAACAGACTCTCCCAATCAACTTCTGAAAGTTCCTGTCTAATACCATCAAAATTGGCCTTTCCCCAATTTAGAATTTTAACTTTTGGGCCAGACCTATCCTTCTCCATAGCTATCTTAAAACTAATGGAATTATGATCACTGGTCCCAAAGTGATCCCTCACTAACACTTCTGTCACCTGCCCTTCCTTATTTCCCAAGAGGAGGTCAAGTTTTGCCCCCTCTCTAGTCAGGCCATCCACATACTGAATGAGAAATTCCTCCTGAATACACTCAACAAATTTCTCTCCATCCAAGCCCCTAATGCTATGGCTGTCCCAGTCAATGTTGGGAAAGTTAAAGTCCCCTACTATTACCACCCTATTTTTCTTGCAGCTGTCTGTAATCTCCTTACATATTTGCTCCTCAATTTCCCGTTGACTATTTGGGAGTCTGTAGTACAATCCTATCAAAGTGATCTCTCCCTTCTTATTTTTCAGTTCTACCCATATAGACTCAGTGGGCGAACCCTCGGATATATCCCCTCTCACTACTGCCGTGATGTTCTCCCTAATCAAGAACGCAACTCCCCCTCCTCTCTTACCTCCTGCTCTATCTTTCCTATAGCATCTGTACCCTGGAACATTGAGCTGCCAGTCCTGCCCCTCCCTTAGCTATAACATCCCAGTCCCATGTACCCATCCATGCCCTGAGTTCATCTGCCTTGCCAATCAGACTTCTTGCATTGAAATAAATGCAGTTTAATCTAGACTTCCCTTGGTCTTTGCCCTGCTTTCTCAGACCATCTGTCCGGTCATGTTCTGTACACTCTCCCTTACTGCCTTTTGTTTCTGTCACCACTTTATTTCCCACTGACTTCCTGCATCGGTTCCCATCCCCCTGCCACATTAGTTTAAACCCTCCCCAACAGCACTGGCAAACACTCCCCCTAGGACATTGGTTCCAGTCCTGCCCAGATGCAGACCGTCCAATTTGTACTGGTCCCACCTCCCCCAGAACCGGTTCCAATGGCCCAGGAATTTGAATCCCTCCCTCTTGCACCATCTCTCAAGCCACGTATTCATCCTAGCTATCCTCTCATTCCTACTCTGACTAGCCCGTGGCACTGGTAGCAATCCTGAGATTACTACCTTTGAGGTCCTACTCTTTAGTTTAACTCCTAACTCCCTAAATTCAGCTTGTAGGACCTCATCCCGTTTTTTACCTATATCGTTGGTGCCTACATGCACCACGACAACTGGCTGTTCACCCTCCCCCTCCAGAATGTCCTGCAGCCGCTCCGAGACATCCTTGACCCTTGCACCAGGGAGGCAACATACCATCCTGGAGTCTCGGTTGCGTCCGCAGAAACGCCTGTCTATTCCCCTTACAATCGAGTCCCCTATCACTATAGCTCTGCCACTCTTTTTCCTGCCCTCCTGTGCAGCAGAGCCAGCCACGGTGCCATGAACCTGGCCACTGCCACCTTCCCCTGGTGAGCCATCTCCCCCAACAGTATCCAAAACGGTATACCTGTTTTGGAGGGAGATGACCGCAGGGGACCCCTGCACTGCCTTCCTACTCTTCCTCTGTCTGTTGGTCACCCATTCACTATCTCCCTCAGTAATTTTTATCTGCGGTGTGACCAACTCACTGAACGTGCTATCCACGACTTTCTCAGCAACGCGGATGCTCCAAAGTGAGTCCATCCGCAGCTCCAGAGCCGTCAAGCGGTCAAACAGTAGCTGCAGCTGGACACACTTCCCGCAGGTGAAGGAATCAGGGATACAGGAAGGATCCCTGAATTCCCACATCCCACAAGAGGAACATGACACGGCCCTGGGATCTCCTGCCATGACTTAACCCTTACGTTAGCTTAACAACAACTATAATGTCAAGAGAAAAAAAAGGAAAGAAAAACTACTTACCACTCCCTTTAAGGAGTTTGCTCCTTTAAATTGTTCTTAATTTAGAGAACGTTAACTACACTAGGGACCTTGATTCACTAAAAAATAAACGCTACTTCCTATAAGACCAGCAGACCTTCCCTTTCTTTTTACTTTAGTTACTGTAGATAAGTAGAAATACTCACCTGAACCTACTCACCAATCAGGTGCCTCCCCTGTGTCGCGTCCCGATCTGATTCCTGACGTCACTTCGAACTCGGTCGCAGCTCCGCTCGGCTCCTCTCAGCTGTTCTCAGCGCTCTGAAATCCCGCCTTTTACCGGACGCTCCCTCGGCTCGGCTCCTCTCGGCTCCGCTCGGCTCCTCAGATCTCTCTGTTCCTGTACCCCTTTTAGAGTTATGCCCTTTAGTTTATATTGCCTCTCCTCGTTCTTGCTACCAAAATGACTTGGAGGTGGTGGTGGTCCCTGCTGGTGGAGGTCGCAGATTCTGGAAGTGCTGCCGAAGAAGCCATGGCGAGTTGCTGCAGTGCATCCTTGGGCTAGTATAAGATGCCCTGCAACCAGATGGCCCTGATATCGAAGGGAGTGACTGAGGCGAACGAGTGGGATTATATATTACCGATTAATTTGGCCTGGAGCTGCATTAACCCTGTTCTGAGAAAACTCCTAGGTTTATTTTTACCCCTTTACACTGTGGCCCAAGAAAGCAGTTCTAGGTCGGGCAGTGTGAATTACTGTCGATTGACACTGAGAGGAAAACAAAATGCATTTTTATTGAAATGTCTTCAGTTTTTCTCTAAACTTGAACTCTCCTAATCGGAGGTTAATGGGCTGTTTCTGCTGCTTGTAGTTGGGGCTCTGGGTGCCAAGGGCTACTCTTTTTATCCCCCCCCCCCCCGAGATGCAGTGAATGAAGAGGAGCGAGCTGACCGCCCACTGCCCCTGGGACTGTGAAATGAAACCATTGGCCTCCTTTTTCTCTGAGGCTTCGCACAGGACCGCCCCTGAGTTCAGCGGGACAGGATGCAACACTGGTGGGCAGGGAGGGAAGGACCCTTGGAAAAAATGCTATCTGCTGCCCTTGATCAAAAACATCCTCTCGAACAAGACAACAATGACTTTTCCTAAGCGCTCGATGGAAACAACTTGTGGTTTGAGATTTTGGAATGCTTTGATGTTTTTTTCAGTTGTTGGGGTTGGAAGTGTCCCTCAGCTGGGACCAGCAACTCTCCCTCCCCATTGCTCCTTGTCAAAGTCCCATTGATGTCTGGGTGAGACTGTGTAGAATGCACCTTTAGAGCAGGTGTGAGCTGCTGGACCCTTACAGACCATTCAGCATTGGCCTTTTCCCACAGTTAGGCTTGTCTTTTCAGTTTCAGACTTGTGCTGTTCCTGTCCCTCTGCACCAGAGTATGCAGTCACCTGCTTAGTTAGGCTCGTCAACAATTAATGTAGCGTCTGCTTGAATTACGTAAAGTTGAAATAAGTTCACTTGGACTTTGGAGTAATAAAGCAATGTGTTGAACTGACGTCTTGTGAGTTGGTAGAATTCCTGGCACCCAGCACCCAATACAATGTTAAAAATCTCAGCACCTCGACCAGGACCTGGTTGAGATCAGCAGATCTCCCTCCCTCCTGTCTGCTTGGCAGCCATTTGAAAATCATGCTTGAACGTGTGTGTACTTTACACCTTGAAGAGGATGGTCCAACAATGGGCCATTAATCCAGAAACAAATATCCAGTGTCAGGGCACTTGTCAATTCTACAAAAGATGAAAGAGCAGCTGGAGAAACTTCCAATCCAATATTTAGTCAGGTTTATTTGTGAAACACTCACTTTCTCAAACAAAACATCACCGTGCCCTTCTTTTGAGTCATTCTTAAATCTATTGGTTTCTGGACATTCCTGAAAGCAACAGTAACTCCTCCTCTCCCCACCCACTAGAAGTAGAAACTGTTACAGACAAGAGCCAAAAGCATGTCCGGGCATCCAGTCACCTCCGAAAATTCGATAGCTGATGACAATCTGTCCTGAAACATCTCATGTTCTAATCGTAGTTTGTTTAACGAGAGATATCACAGTAGAGGTGCAGAGATTTTTAACATTGTATTGGGTGCTGGGTGCCAGGAATTCTACCAACTCACAAGACGTCAGTTCAACACATTGCTTTATTACTCCAAAGTCCAAGTGAACTTATTTCAACTTTACGTAATTCAAGCAGACGCTACATTAATTGTTGACGAGCCTAACCAAGCAGGTGACTGCATACTCCAGTGCACTGCTGGCCTCGTACCATGCTCTGGTCAGCTCGCACCTTGAATACAGCGTTCAGTTCTGGGCAGGAGGAGCATCGAAGGCCTGTGGTGCAGCGAAAGGCCACGAGGATGTTCCCCAGGGTCAGGGGGACTGAATTATAAGGAAAAGTTAGAAAAACGCAGACTCTTCAGCCTTGAAAGGAAGTGAATGAGATGGGACCTTATCTCGATGTGTAAAATGTTAAGTAAAATTTGGAGCACTAGTTCAGGTTAAACCACACTTGCAGGACAAGGGATGGGCACCATCTGGTAAACAGCAACTTGCAATTAATGTAAAAAAAAATTCCAATGGTCTTCACAGATGAGGAAAATAAATAGCGAGTCAGAAAGGGAGAAATGAGAAGAGATAGCAAAGATTGATCAAAGGGTGGTCTTTGAGGAGGTTTTACAGGAGGAGAGAGAGGTGGAGGGGCAAAAGTGCCTGGAAGTGGAATTCCGGAGAGTTGAACTGAGATGGCTGATGTCAGGCAACACTTCACCCACTGATTCATTCCGGGAATGGGCACTGGGACGGGGAGTGGAGGGAAATTCTCTGGGGTCATTCAAGAGGTGGTTAGATGCTGTAATGTGGAGGGGGGATTGTAGGTTTCCACGGAAGGATGGGCTTGATGGGATGAACTGCCACCTTCATGTGTACGTTGTGATCTGTGAATTTTACCATCCATCATGGCTGGATGAACGATAAGGTGGAATAAAGTGACAGCACTGAGGGAATGCACTTCAAAGCAATAACTGTCTTGGGGTCAAGATGATGTTGATGGACTGAGGGTTTAATCACCTGGTTTATCTCAGCCCTTGATGTGCTCTCCTTACCAAGTCTCACTCTCTTATGTTGTATCCATTTTTGTCGTTTGCTCCTATCCTCCCCTCTCTCCCTCCTGTTGGAGCACTGACCACCCTCTGCTACTTTGTCCAAGTGCTGCTCTTCATCTGTGAATTTGGACAATGAGTGTCAGCCGGTTATTGGACTGTAGAAGACATCACAACCAAGCCCAATCCTGGTCCTGACCTTCACACATGGGAATCCGGGTTGAATTTTCCCTCCTGGGTGCTAAAGCCCAATTGCAAACCTTTTCCTGTCAGCTGGGCTGAGATTCGTTAACTCTGCACAGACTGGGAGTTGAAATTGGGGCCTTCCGACTTGTGTGGTTTAATTTCACGATGCCGTTACCGGCTAAGGTGGGTAGATTGGTGATGGGTCTGTGCTATGTGTTGGTATCGATCTGCATGTTTCTGGGGAGTTGGACTGTGTGGAACTGACCTGTGTAGATGCTCCTGTTAATTGCAGCTGTATCTTAGACTCAGGACCCAACAGTAGATTTCTGACGGGATTGTCGTGGTGTTGTGGGTGACTGTAGCGAGAAGGTGCGGTCCTATTGGGCAGTCAGAGAACCTTTCTATGCCCACATTAGCGTTACACTGAGTGAAGGCACTGCCCATGTGGGGAAGGGCTCTTCTGAGCTGTGCCAGTCATTACTCCATTGGGAGGGGAGGTAATGTCATTTCCACTGGGCTAAGCATGGCGCTCTTGTCAGGCTCATTGGATGTATTAGCACCAATATTTACTTGAGCATAAGCCAACATCATCTTGTATGACATTCTTAATTCACCCTCTCATCATCAACAGGGGACTCGAGGGGCTTTGTAACCCGACTCACTATTCTGCAATGCAAAGATAACCCCTGGCTTCTCTTCACTACAAACCATCTTTTTAAACCCCTCGCTCTGCCTCCTCAACCCTCACCTCCAACAACAAGCGCGAGGAATTCATCGACTTCTTTGTCACTAAGATTGAGACCATCCGTTCAGCTGCCTCTGCCGCTCCCCTCTCTCCCTTAGCCCACCGAGCCAAACTTCCTCCTGCCCTAGCCCTGAACTCTCATCTTTCTCTCGCTTCTCTCCTATCTCCCCTCATGCCCTCTCTGAGCTCATCTTGACCATGAAACCCACCTCCTGCTCCCTTGACCCCATTCCCACTAAACTGCTGACCACCCAACCTCCCTTCCTGGCCCCACATTAGCTGATATGGTAAATGGTTCCCTCTCTCCCCTTTAAATCTGCCGTCATCACCCCCCGCTTCAAAAAAAAACCAACCCTTGACCCCTCTGCCCTTGCAAACTACCGCCCCATCTCCAATCTCCCTTTCCTCTCCAATGTCCTTGAACGTGTTGTTGCCGCCTCCCAAATCCATGCCCATTTTTCCAGTAACTCTGTTTGAATCCCTCTAATCAGATTTCCGCCCTTGCCACAGCATTGAAACTGCCCTGACCAAATTCACAAATAACGTTGTATGTGACTGTGGTGAGCTATCCCTCCTCATCCTGCTCGGCGGCCACCTGTCTGCAGTCTTTGACACAGTTGACCACACCATCCTCCTCCAACACCTCTTCTCCGTTGTCCAGCTGGGTCCGTTCCTGGCTCCATTTTTTATCTATCCAGTCATAGCCGGAGAAACACCTGCAATGGCTTCTCTTCCCACTCCCGCATCGTTACCTCTGGAGTCCCCCAAGGATCTATCCTTGGCTCCTTCCTATTTCTCATCTACATGCTGCCCCTCGGCAACATTGTCCAAAAATAGAGTGTCAGATTCCACATGTCCACTGACGACACCCAGCTCTACCTCACCACCACCTCCCTCGACCCCTCCACTGTCTCTGATTTGTCCCACTGCTTGTCCAACATCCAGTATTGGATGAGCAGAAATTTCCTCCAACTAAATATTGAGATGACTGAATCCATTGTCTTGGGTCTCCGCCACAAACTCCGTTCCCTAGCAACCAACTCCATCCCCCTTCTTGACCGCTGTCTGAGTAACAAAGTAAAATGTCCCAGGGTTGCTTCACAGCAGCGATTATCAAACAAAATTTGACACCGAGCCACATAAGGAGATAGGACAGGTGACCAAAAGAGAGAGGTTTTAAGGATCGTTTTAAAGGAGGAGAGGTTGCTGTTACTATATCATAGGAGCTTGTGTATTTAAATGTTGGCACTCAACAGAGGGATGGGTGTAGTTTCTATCCTCACAGTCATTGCCAAACTCATTAGCGACAGGCGGATTTGTTGAAGGAGAAAGCAGAGTCCTGATTTCTTTGGCACTTCCATTGACTAATTAAAGAACATGATGTGGAGATGCCGGTGATGGACTGGGGTGGACAAATATAAGGAATCTTACAACACCAGGTTATAGTCCAACAATTTTATTTTAAAATCACAAGCTTTCGGAGATTATCTCCTTTGTCAGGTGAGTGAGTGAATGAGAGGTTCTCAAATCGCATATCTTATATTAGGCTGGGACACCATCACACCAATCAAAGGTGTCGTTGGTGTTCAGACAGGTTAGCCACGGAAAACAGTAGGTCCCAGTATGCTGAATACACGTTGTGTCAAATTACACAGACAGAGAGAAAGAGACCCGAAAGGCAGAGAGAGAGAGAATATTAAAAACAGATAACTTTTTTTCCCCTTGCTGGTGGGGTTACGTGTAGCGTGACATGAACCCAAGATCCCGGTTGAGGCCGTCTTCATGGGTGCGGAACTTGGCTATCAATTTCTGCTCGATGATTTTGCGTTGTCGTGTGTCTCGAAGGCCGCCTTGGAGAACGCTTACCCGAAGATCGGTGGCTGAATGTCCTTGACTGCTAAAGTGTTCCCCGACTGGGAGGGAACCCTCCTGTCCTGTCTAATTAAAGAACAGCATGGGTCGAGACCCCTCAAACAGCTCATCGGCTGCTCCCCTTCCCCATTATGAGCCCTGGCCAGCGGTCAGTATGTCTGGGGTGAGAGGTGGACAAGACTTCAGAGAGCCATGTTTAAATTTAGCTGAGCAGAGGTATAAGAATTCCATCTCTGGCCTAATGAGGGACTCTTTCCAAAATGTATCTTGAATTTGGCACAACTTGTGCGGTGAGTCAGAGGCTGGGGTTGGTGAATTGACCACGGCACTTTGTTATTGTCTGTCTCAGGTTTCTTCTGACTTCAGCACGTTTGTCCTGATCATTGGGTGTGAACCTTTTTCAATCTCCAGTAATTCCTCCTTGTACTGGACGGCAGAGACATGTTCGACGAGCATGTTCGTTGAGCAAACTCTTTAGGCTTGTGATATTATCAGAAGCTCTCACTGGTTCTTCTCCCTGAATCTTCACCTAAGACTTTGATTGTCAATTCTAAAGACTTTTTATAGCTAGCATTGGAGAAAGTTAGAACATTAAATAAGCAATTGATGGTCTCCGTCTTGTATTTCTGAATTCTTAAAGTGACAGCTCACTGCGATATGTATTGTTTACTGCTCGTGTTTGGGGATTGAACTGTCTTTTTCCAGTTGAGCTGCCAATAGTATGAAGCTCACTTCAGCTTGTAAATTGTATCCTGTGAGACGAGGCCTTTGGATTGCCCATTTGTGTGCTACCATTTGCAGTCTAAAATCTGACGCTCGACATTCCATTTAGAGCAGTTCCCTATCCCCAAACACTCGCCAAATAATAACTGATTTAATGTTTTTGAAGAATCCACTACAGTTTAAAAAAATATATATAGTGGTTGTCAAAAATACTACTTTGGCTTTGAATCAGCATAAATATCTCCATTAACCATTCATCCATAGTGGACTCCAAACCAATACTTTAGGACCTCTCTCGATTTCAGAAATTGCCCCCTTGGATTGTAAAATTGCCAATGTCACTCTATTTTTTAAGAAGGGTAGGAGAGATAAACTAGGAAATTATAGGCCGATTAGTCTAATGTCTGTTGTGGGGAAATTACTAGAATCTGTTATTAGGGACAGAGTGACTGAGCATTTGGACAAATATGAGCTGATCAGAGAGAGTCAGTGTGGATTTGTAAAGGGTAAGAGATATCTAATGAACCTCGTTGAATTTTTCAGGATGTAACTAATGTGGTAGATAAGGGAGCGTTTATGGATGTTATTTATATGGACTCCCAGAAGGTATTCGACAAGGTTCCACATAAGAGACTGTTAACAAAGTGAGTGCGCATGGAATTGGAGGCAACCTATTGACGTGGGTTGGGAATTGGTTAGGAGGTAGGAGAGAGAGAGTAGGGATAATGGGTATATACTCCAATTGGCAGGATGTGATTAGTGGAGTCCCCCAGGGATCTGTACTGGGGCCTCTGCTTTTCACTATATTTATAAATGACTTGGATGAAGGAATAGAGAGCTGTGTATCTAAGTTTGCCGATGACACTAAGTTAGGTGACACAGTAAATAGTGCAGATCATAGTATAGTAGTTATAGTGTAGGAGGAGGCCATTCAGTCCATCATGCCTGTGCTGGCTCTTTGAAAGAGCTATCCGATTAGTCCCATTCCTCTGCTCTTTCCCCATAGCCCTGTAATTTTTTTCCCTTCAAGTATTTATCCAATTCCCTTTTGAAAGTTATTATTGGATCTGCTTCCACCACCCTTTCAGGCAGCGCATTCCAGATCATAACAAATCGCTGCGTAAAAAAATGTTTCCTCATGTCGCCTCTGGCTCTTTTGCCGATCACCTTAAATCTGTGTCCTCTGGTTACTGACCCTTCTGCCTCTGGAAACAGGGTAAATAAGGAGAAACTATCAAAACCATTCATGATTTCGAACACCTCTATCAAATCTCCTCTTAACCTTCTCTGCTCAAAGGAGAAACCCCAGCTTCTCCAGTCTCTCCACATAACTGAAGTCCCTCATCCCTGGCACCATTCTAGTAAATCTCTTCTGTACCCTCTCTAAGGTGTTGACATCCTTCCTAAAGTGTGATGCCCAGAATTGAACACAGAACTCCAGCTGAGGCCTAACCAGTGTTTATAAAGGTTCATCATAACTTCCTTGATTTTGCACTCTATGTCTCTATTAATAAAGCCCAGGATTTCAGATGCTTTTTTTAACAGCCTTCCCAACTTATCCTGCCCCTTTAAAGATTTGTGTGTATGCACCCCCAGGTTCCTGCACCCCCTTTAAAATACCATTTAGTTTATATTGCCTCTTCTCATTGCAGGAAGTTGCCAAATGACATTGAAAGATTAAGTGAGTGGGCAAAACTGTGGCAGATGTGAGGAAGTGTGAGGTCATCCACTTTGGACCTAAGATAGATCGATCAGAGTATTTTCTAAATGGCGAAAAGCGAGGAACTGTGGGGGAGGAGAGAGATTTAGGGGTCCAAGTACAGAAATCACTAAAAGCTAGTGGACAGGTACAAAAAATAATTAAAAAGGCTAATGGAATGTTGGCCTTTATCTCGAGGGGGCTGGAATATAAATGGGTGGAAGTGATGTTACAGCTGTACAGAGCTCTGGTTAGACCCCATTTAGAGTATTGCGTTCAGTTCTGGGCACCGCACCTCAGGAAGGATATATTGGCCTTGGAGGGGGTGCAGTGCAGATTCACCAGAATGATACCGGGGCTAAAAGGGTTAAATTATGAGGACAGGTTACATAGACTAGGCTTGTATTCTCTTGAGTAAAGAAGTTTAAGGGGTGATCTAATTGAGATGTTTATAGAATCATAGAATGGTTACAGCACCAAAGAAGGCCATTTGGCCCATCGAGCCCGTGCTGGTGCTTTGTAAGAGCAATCCAGTTAGTCCCATTCCCTCGCTCTTTCTCCGTAGCTGTGGCTGAACCAGTGTTTTATAAAGGTTCAGCATGACTCCCTTACTTTTGTACTCTGCCTCAATTTATAAAGTCCAGGATCCCGTATGCTTTTTTAACAGCTTTCTCAACCTGTCCTGTCACTTCCAAAGATTTGTGTACATATATCCCCAGATCCCTCTGTTCCTGCACCCCCTTTAGAATTGTATCATTTAGTTTATATTGCGCCTCCTCATTCTGCCTGCCAAAATGTATCACTTCGCACTTCTCTGCGTTAAATTTTATCTGCTATATGTCGGCCCATTCCACCAGCCTGTCTGTCGTCTTGAAGTCGATCGCTATCCTCCTCACTGTTCACTACACTTCCAAGTTTTGTGTCATCTGCAAATTTTGAAATTGTGCCCTGTACACCCAAGTCCAAGTCATTAATATATATCAAGAAAAGCAGTGGTCCCAGCACTGACCCCTGGGGAACACCACTGTATATCTCCCTCCAGTCCGAAAAACAACTGTTCACCCCTACTCTGTGTCCTGTCACTCAGCCAATTTTGTATCCATGCTGCCACTGTCCCTTTTATTCCATGGGCTTCAATTTTGCTGACAGTTCTGTTATGTGGCACTTTATCAAATGCTTTTTTGTAAGTCCATATACACAACATCAACCCTCTCTGTTACCTCACCAAAAAACTCAATCAAGTTAGTTAAACATGATTTGCCTTTAACAAATCCAAGTGACTATTAATTCTGTCCCGGATTATCATTTCTAAAATCTTCCCCACCACCGAGGTTAAACTGACTGGCCTTTAGTTGCTGGGTTTATCCTTACACCCTTTTTTGAACATTTGCAATTCTCCAGTCTTCTGGCACCACCCCCTGTATCTAAGGATGTTTGGAACATTATGGCCAGTACCTCCGCAATTTCCACCCTTACTTCCCTCAGCAACCTAGGATGCATCCCATCCGGACCAGGTGACTTTAAGTACAGCTAGCCTTTCTAGTACCTCCTCTTCATCAATTTTTAGCCCATCCAGTTTCTCAACTATATCTTCTTTTACTGAGACTTTGGCAGCATCTTCTTCCTTGGTAGAGACATTTGCAAAGTACTCATTTAGTGCCTCAGCCATGCCCTCTGCCTTCCTGCGTAGATCCCCTTTTTGGTCCCACCCCTCCTCTTACTACCCGTTTACTATTTATATGCCTATAGAAGACTTTTGGATTCCCTTTTATGTTAGTTGCAGGTCTATTCTCATACTCTCTCTTTGCCCCTCTAATTTCCTTTTTCACTTCTCCTCTGAACTTTCTATATTCAGCCTGGTTCTCACTTGGATGATTAAAGGATTTGATAGGGTAGATAGAGAGAAACTATTTCCTCTGGTGGGGGAGTCCAGAACAAGGGGGCATAACCTTAAAATTAGAGCTCGGCCGTTCAGGAGTGATGTCAGGAAGCACTTCTTCACACAAAGGGGAGTGGAAATCTGGAACTCTCTCCCCCCGCCCCCCCAATAAGTTGTTGAGACTGGGGGTCAATTGAACGTTTCAGATCTGAGAATGATAGATTTTTGTTAGGTTGAGGGTATTAAGGGTTATGGAACCAAGGTGGGAGATACCTGCACCCCAAATCGGCGCCTGCACCCCCAGATCTCTCTGCTCCTCCACTTCTGGTACATGTGACATCGTTATGGCGATGATGCCGCACTATTATTATGGTCTTTTCTTGCCCCTGAGCATGTTGCCAAACACTCTTTCAGTGGAGGTGATGTCCCTTTAATGTAAATATTTGTCCCTCTGGTTGCTATTTGCCTGCAGGGCTTGGTTTGATGGCCCCCTGTGTATTAATGTGAAGTGTAACAGGGTACGGTGTTGTCAGTGGACAAATCCTCTATTGTGCGCACACACCAGGCCGCTGCCAAAGACTTTATTAATGTGACCTGAATATTTATCTAGTGAATGACTGCACTCAGGAAACACTGTTCAATTCAATATTGTTTCAGTGGATTTTGAGTTTTCAGTTACTCGGAGTTAATTAACTTTTTGCTGGTGATATTCTTGCACTTTTATACGAACCTCGCCCAGACCTTGTTTGAATATTCACAGAGCTCTCTCACTTAGAAGCGATGTTTTGATGCTCTGTAGCTCACTGTATGGAACGTGGGCCTGTGTCCCAACACGATTTGGCCTCTGTGGCCTGTACCCCAACATGGGGGTGGGGGGTGGTTGATGGTTGAGGCCATTATGTTTTGTGCCTCCAACCAGTGTTAGAACATTCGAGGGAAAAGCAAGGTATCGCTCGGTATCTATCCAGTGTGCACTGGTGCCAAAATACCCTCTACCCTTGCCCTGTACTGAGTTAGCTCATCCCAGCCAGGATTCCCGTTCCTGATTGCTTTTCCGTGACTCCAGCTCGTGCCTGTGTGTTAGGGGAGGCCAAGTTTGGGCACAAATATCCAAATTAGGGGGAAGATAAAAAAAAACGCATGTCATGGGCTTTGTAACGTTATGTGACCCATTTGGTGTGCCTTGTGGAGGTTGCTGATTTCTGAGGGGTTGGTATGACAGGTGAGCCCTGAGTGAAGGTTGGGCTATTTTCTCATTGACGAATGGTGAATTACTGTAGTTGAACAGCCCCATGAGTTGTCACAGGATTCCTCTCTTCAATGGGCAGTGAGATTATGAACTGCAAGGAGTGAGTGTTCCTGCTGCTGTCAATAGCTTTTATGCTCATAAGAAGCTCACATTATGCAAGATGATAACCTGTCTCTTGCCTGCATCCTTGTGTGTCCACTCTTCATCTGTGAACCTTCACGGTGAGCATCAGCAGGTATTTGACTGTAGAGGGCATCACATCTAAGCCACCTGACATTCCAGGAGTGAGCAATGGCAGTGATCAGGGTCTCTGGCTGTTTTTCCTCTCTAGCTCAGGGCCGCCAAGGCTAATTGTACCCCCCCCCTGCTGCTACAGAGACCAAGACTGGCAGCATCTGCATTGTCTCACTGAGCGCTGCACCAGGACAGCTGGCTTTAAGGTCCTCGACACGGGCCCATGGGGTCCTTCCAGTGCCATCTTAGTCTCTGCACCGGGCCTCGTTCTGCAGGATGTCCCTAGTAATAGAATGGATGTTGGATACGGGATAAAATGGTCCTTCAGTTTTTGGAGTTTTGTCCCTTTCTTGCTGGAAGTGCTGGCTGTTCGAATACCCAGACACCAGGGGCCCTCCTGGACCTCACACAGGTCACTATTCCCCATGTGAGTGGAGCAGGCCATTGTCCTCATCTCCCCTCTGGCTTTTTTACCAATTACCTTAAATCTGTGTCCTCTGGTTACCGACCCTCCTGCCTGTGGAAAAAGTCTCTTACTCTATCAAACCTCTTCGTATCTCAGTACTGGAGCTCCCACCACTCCGCTGTTCTGAGAGTACCATTGCCCATTGCCCATTCCCCACACCAGCCATCCTCTGGCTCTCTGAGGGAGCTTCCCAGTTGATAGTTTTGTGCTCTGGGGCTGTGCCAGGAACAACTGGACTGATACTGTTTGATGTGAATCCAGGCCCCAGAGATGAAAGGCCAGTAACTAACCCACTGTACCAGCCAGTCCCTAAAGGAAAGATCTCTGAGCTGAGTGTCGAGTGTTTGATAGGATAATCTAGCTGTTCCATAATGGATTACACTGCACTTCCACCTGTATAAATACTTCTCATACTTGCAAGCAGCGAGCCAGGAATATCCGTCCCGATGAACTTGTTTGTTGCCTTGTGTCAGCGTTCCTCTAGTATTTAATTCTGTGACCTGTCAGTAGGGGCTCAGTAAATCTGCCTCTTCTCTTTACCAGCTCTGTTCTGTTATTGAGCCCTGCGGCACCTTGGTCAAATGGTCAGTCTTCACTGTGCGAGTCCGCACTGAGTGGTCGTGAGCTCGGAGGGCATCACCGCCTGACCCTGGCCTGAACCAATCTCCATACACACCCCTTTCAGCAGCAGTTACTGGGTAATTATCGGGAGTGGTAATTCTGACTGATTTGTAACCCACCAGAGCCCAGAGTGACTCAGTAATTGAGGGAGTGTATATATATCTTGGGTTTTTGCATTGTATTATTTTTTTTCCCCCCGTTTTATTATTTTTCCAGAGTAAAGGGGAGAGTCTGCAACCATTTAAACTCCTGTCTCAGGCTCCCCCTGAAAAGGCAGTGGGTAACTGCGGTGCCCAGGGCAATGCTGGGCCATACAGCCCGGGCCTCGCTACTGGTCTGCATTGCGAGAATTGGGATTGGGAAGCTGCAAAGTCCTCGGTGCTCCTAGGCTAGGGAAGGGAAACAAGATCCAGGGTTCCTGCTCCTGGTGGCTGGCCTGTGACCCTGACTGGAATGTGTGCTCGTGTTACTATTGGGGCAGGATGGGATCGAGCTAGGCTGTGATGCTTTTCATGGTCGAATAGCGTGCTAGTTTGCACATTATGAACTGATACTTGAGTAAGGTTCAAGAGGGCTGCCAGAGGCCATGTATCCAGAGTCAATGGATTCAGGAGAGGGGGAGAGAAAGTATAAGGGGGAGAAAGTTCTTTGAGTGGGTGTTTGAGACCCTCCCCTCAGTGACGCCCTCTGGAGCAGCACTGTCCCTTAAAGTGGAGGAGGGTCTGTATTGTCTTAGTTTGGACGGGGGTGGGTTGATGTTAGTGACCTGCAGCCGGGAAAAGCTTTGTTCAGCTCAGCCGGTGGACGTGTACCTCTTTTTTTGGGGGGGGGAATTTATTCCCAAATGGTTGACCGTCAGCGAGACTGAGCTAAAATATAATGGAGGAGCGGAGTGAGTAATCATGTGACAATGGTTACCAGGAGCAAGTGATTCTCTGGGATTCTCTCTGTTCCCCTCCCCCAGGTCCCGGTCGCTGTATCACCTGAGACTGACGCTTATCTCTCTGCCCTGTGCTGAGCATAGAAACATAGAAAATAGGATCAAGAGTAGGCCATTCGGCCCTTCGGGCCTGCTCCACCATTCAAAATTATCATGGCTGATCGTCTAACTCAGTACCCTATTCCCGCTTTTTCCCCAGACCCCTTGATCCCTTTAGCATTAAGAAATATATCTATCTCCTTCTTGAATACATCTAATGACTTGGCCTCCACTGCCTTCTGTGGTAGAGAATTCCACAGGTTCACCACCCTCTGAGTGAAGAAATTTCTCCTCATCTCGGTTCTAAATGGCATACCCCGTATCCTGAGACTGTGACCCCTGGTTCTGGACCCCCCAGCCATCGGGAACATCCTCCCTGCAACTAGTCTGTCTAGTCCTGTTAGAATTTTATATGTTTCAATGAGATCCCCTCTCATTCTTCTAAACTCTAGTGAATATAGGCCTAGATGACCCAATCTCTCCTCATACGTCAGTCCTGCCATCCCAGGAATCAGTCTGGTAAACCTTCGTTGCGCTCCCTCCATGGCAAGGACATCCTTCCTCAGATAAGGAGACCAAAACTGCATACAATACTCCAGATGTGGTCTCACCAAGGCCCTGTATAACTGCAGTAAGACATCCCTGCTCCTATACTCAAATGATCTTGCAATGAAGGCCAAAAAGCAGTTCCCCGATCTGAAGCACTAGCAATTCATTGAGTTTGTTTCACTGGCTTTCTGTTAGAATAAGTGTAAAACACAGCAAGCTCGCAGAGAAGGGGGGGCGGGTCATGGTACAGCCAATGATGTACTTTTTGAAATGTAGTCACTGTTGTAATGTAGGAATCGCAGCAGCCAATTTGCGCACAGCAAGATCCCACAAACAGCAATGTGATAATGAGCAGATAATCTGTTTTTAGTGATGTTGGTTGAGGGATAAATATTGGCCAGGACACCGGGGAGAACTCCCCTGCTCTTCGAATAGTGCCATCCACCTGAGAGGGTGGCCTCAGTTAAACGTCTCATCTGAAAGACGACAATGCCGCACTCCCTCAACACCGCACTGGAGCGTCAGCCTGGATTTTCTGCTCAAGTCTCTAGAGTGGGACTTGAACCCATGACCTTCTGACTCAGGCTGACGCCTAAATTGTAATTGTTCCTTTCTGTGGCCCCGAATCTGTGCTGGATCCCGATGTTGTGGGCTATCACCATCTGTGCTTTTAGACAGTTGTATTTTTGAAAGGGCCGTCTGCAGAAATCTGAAATGTAATCCAAACATCAAAAGTCTGCTTTTTAAAATCAAAATCTGTTTTTCTATTTCTTTTCTATCTTGCGCAAACTTCAGTTATTAAAGTTTTCGATTAATTTTTGTCAGCAGCAGAGAGCCAAGCTCCCACCACGATCCCTCCTCCACTTTGCCCCTGTTTTGTTTTGGATTTGGCCGAGGTTGTCACCGTTTGCCATGTTTACTCTCTTTGCTTTTGATACTTTCTGACGTAGATTCCTCCAGTGTTGTGGTCACTGTCAGTTAATCATCACTTAACACTCTGACTTTCTATAAAATCCAACTTCATCCAAGACTTGAACATCGTCCCAATACCTGGGAAAGCTTCTCTCAAACTTCTCCCGCCTCCTAGCCTCTGACCCCTCTCACATTTTAGCCTCTGACCTCTAACCTCTGACACCTCTCCATCACAACCTGTTTCCTCTCTCACTTTTATTAAATCTGCTGCGGTCAGTTCTCCACTGAACTTTCTCTTCATTCCTCCTAAGCTGCAAATTCTTTGCCATCTTCCTTCTTTCCATCCACTCTAAGTCAAAACCACAGAACTCCTCACCATTCTCAGTCTTGTCTTCCTCCTTCAAACCTCAGGCTTTTAAAACCGAAGTTTGGTCTCACCTCCTTGCTTATCTCCCCTTCTTCGACTCCTGGTGCTGACTGGTGCCATGGACCTGTGGTTCTGTTGGACAGCATTAACCTGGCCAGTTTCTGTTGTCTGATCTCTCTTGAATTTACCGTAATTTGTGCCATCTAAAATCCTGCTTAGAAGCAGTCAAAACTTACCCTGTAAAAGCAATTAAATTTAAATGAGAGTTAAAACTAGGAGGGCAGTGTATTGAGTTCCTCAGGTGTCTCTTTACCTCCAGAGGATGAGCAGAGCTCCTGCTCCTGACCTGACACTGCTGTAAAGCACATTCGTGGGCGTCAGGTGAGAACGGCATTTAGCTCAGCTGTGATTCCCCTTATAGTTGTTAACCACGAGGCTATTCAATCAGGAATGTCCACTTGGTTGAAATATTGGGGCTGGCGTCTGTGGAAGTGTACCCGAGTACAAATGAGAGACTTCAACAAAAGCCCACAGGGAATTGGAACAAAAGAACTCCCATCGATTCACAAACCCCATGTCCTCTCCTCGTTATTTTTGAGATATAGAGTTATGTCCTCAAACCCCAGCTCCACTCATGTTTACTTTTGCTGTATTTTAACAGTGGCTTTCTGGGGAGATATCGCATTGGATGAAGAGGATCTGAAATATTTTAATATCGACGGAACCACAGATTTAACAAAACCGGAAATTGAAAGAACAGGGCACACGTCTGGTAGGTATTTCTAAACCAAAGGGGCTGTGGTGAGGGCAAAGAAAGAGCAAAGGCCACAAAAAAAGAGAGATTAAGGTGCAGAATAATGATATTCCATTAATAAAGGAAAGTACTGGTAGTTTTAGGATGTCATGGATAAATGAAGAGGTTAGAAACCAATTAAAATTGAAGAAGAGGGTGTACGAGGATTATAATAATGAAGAAGTAACTAAAGGAGAATAAGAGAAAAAAATTCAAAATATCAAATGGAACAGTAAAATATTTTACAAATATATCAGTAAGAGAATTATTAAAGGTGAGGTGGGACCCTGGAGAGGGGAGGGTCGTCAATTTGTAGATGATGTAAATAGCGGAGATATTTAATAAATACCTCACATCGGACTTTACTAAAGAGAAGGGCATCGGAGAGGAGGTAAATCCTGAAGTGGTTGAGAGTGAGGTGAGCAATATTATGACGGATAAAAGGAAAGTTTTAGATACTTTAGTTGGGCTAAAGGACGAGAGAGAGAGAGAGAGAGAGAGAGAGCCAGAGCCCAACGGGATACATCCTAGGATCCCGAGAGACTAGATATTCTATTTCAGGCTGTACTGAGTGTGGGTGTGAGCCAGGGGACTGGAGAGTGGCCAATGTAGGACCCACTTATAAATAGGGAAATCGAGCTAATCTGGGGAATTACAGGTCGGAGAGCTCAACATCTGGGGTAAGGGAAAAATTTAGAATTTCTAATGAAGGATGAAATTACCATGTATAAAGAGAAAATAGTTTAAAATAACCGGCTCGGAATTCAAAAGGACCGATTGTGCTCGATAATCTGATAGAATTCTTTGAGCAGATAACAGACATGGTAGATGGGGAAATGCAGTGGATGGAGTGTACATGGACTCTAGGAAAGCCTTTAACAAGGTTCCACATGGGAGATTATTAGAGAAGATTAAGGGGTATGGAATTAATGAGAGGATAGCAAACTGGATGAAAAATTAGTTAGAAGGGAGAAAACAGAGTAGGAGTTAGGGGCAGTTTCTCCGAGTGGTTGGAAGTGGGTAGTGGTGTCCCACAGTCTGGGACCACTTCCGTTCACTGTGTACATCGATGATTTGGATATAGATCTAGAGGGAGTGGAGTCAAAATCAGACCAAAATAGGAGGTGTAGTTAATTCTTTAGAGGTCCAAAGGAAGCTGCAAAGGGATATTAATAATAAGATGGGGGAATGGGCTAAAATGTGGCAGATGGAATTCAATATCAATAAGTGGGAGGTGATGCATTTTGTTAAAAAGTAAGAGGAGTAATGATACTGAGAATGAAGTAGGTTTGGTGCTGGGGAAGAGCAGAGGGAATTGTGGGCACAGGTTCACGACATTAATGGCAGCTCCTCAAGTTGATAACTGTAATAAAATCTAATAGAATTCTAGGTTTAATCACAAAAGGTATAGAATATAAAAGCCAAGAGCTAATGATGGTTTTATATAAAACCTTCAGTTAGGGTATTGTGTTGCAGTATTGAGTTCCACACTAAAGAAATAACTTGCATTTATATAGCGCCTTTCATGAACTGAGGGCGTCCCAAAGCGCTTTACAGCCAAGGAAGTGCTTTTGAAGTGTTTCACTGTTGTAATGTAAGAAAACGTGACAACCAATTTGTGCACAGCAAAGTTCCACAAACAGCAATGAGATAAAGACCAGGTAATCTGTTTTAAGTATGATTATTGAGGGACAATTATTGGCCAGGACACCGAGGAGAAACTTCCTTGCTGTTCTTCGAATGGTGTCACGGAATCTTTTAGGCCCACCTGAGAAGGGCAGTCAGGGCCTCGGTTTAGCGCTGATACCTATAGGAAGGATATCGAGGCTTTAGAGAGGGTACAGCCCAGATTCACCAGGATGCTGCCTGGAATGAGGAAATTGAAATACAAAGAAAGACTTGGAAAAATTGGGGTTTTTTTTCATTGGAACGGATCAGATTATGGGCCAATGTGATAGAATTGTTTAACATTATGAAAGGATGGATAGAAATAGACTGTTTTCAGTAATTGAGGGCTCACAATATAAGCTTAAAGGTGAGAGATTTAGGACAGAGAGCAGGAGAAACTTCTTCACACACAGTTGTGGAATTCACTTCCTGGGTTAGTGGCTGAAGGAGAAACTATGTCAACATTCAATATTAGATTGGATGGGGGGGGGTGAAGGAAATGGAGATAAAGGGATATAGGGGTAGGGTGGGTAATTGAGATTAGAACCATTAACTCACATGGAGAGTAAATACTGGCACTGACTGTTTCCGATGTAACTTCTATGTAAGGCAGTTTGAAAACTTTTACCCCGTACAAACCAAAAGGTCCGAGTTTTCATCTGGTTGGTGCTACATTTAGCCCAAGTGCCCTGGGAGGTGGGGGAGGGAAATTAGCTCCTGATTGCTATCCAGTCAACCCTGTGGATGAGAAACATTGAGCAGGAGCAGGATCAGGCTCGGCTGTGAGACTCTCCATGGTCCAATATTGCCGCTCACTAGCAGGGTTCATGAAGAATTCCCATGTTTGAGGGTTGTGAGGACCCTGCTTCTTGGAAAAGAATTAAGAATCCAAACAACAAAAAGGAAAGTCGATAAGTTAGTTGGGAGTCTTTTTTCTGACTTTTGCATTCTAAGCCCCTGCACAGTTCTGTCAGCTTACTCGAGGCCTTTTGTATTGGGAGCTCCAGTCCTTGGTCGTACGATAGATGAGAGCTTTGCCAAAATTACAGATGCTGATGTTGCTTGTACTGGAACCCTGCAATAGGAATGAGGCAGTTTAATAACCCCAGAGGCAACAAGACCCACCTCTGGAGGGGGTTACACCCCCTGCCCCCTGCCCCCTACATATATAGACAGGTGCTGCTGAGGGGTCCAGTGGTTGTGCGAGGATTTTGTGCTTTAAAGATTTTAGTAAAGAAAGAACTTGCGTTTATATTGTGTCTTTCACAACCTCAGGACGTCCCAAAGTGCTTTACAGCAAGTTAATTACTTTTGAAGTGTAGTCACTGTTGTAATGTAGGAAACGCAGCAGCCAATTTGCGCACAGCAAGGTCCCACAAACAGCAATGAGATAAATGACCAGATAATCTGTTTTTAGTGATATTGATTTGAGCGATAAATATTGGCCAGGTCACCAGGGAGAACTCCCTTGCTCTTCTTCCCATTGTGCTATGGGATCTTTTACGTCCATCTGAGAGAGCAGATGGGGCCTCGGTTTAACGTCTCATCCAAAAGAGGGCACCTCTGACAGAGCAGAACTCCCCCAGTACTGCACTGGAGTATCAGCCTGGATTCTCTGCTCAAGTCCCCCTTTCAGCAGTGAAAGGTTGTTGCCATTAGCAGGCCTCGTTCCCTGTGCTCCTTTTCAACAACGCCCACACCACCAACATAGAAAAACGTCCCAAGGCACTTCAGATAGGTGTAATCAAAAAAAGACAGGCGTACCCATGGGCTGGCAGTTATCTTGCAGACATCGGGATTTTAACCTAGTCTGGGATTTTAACCTAGTCTGGGTAGTACACAGCCCATCCCTTTCTGAAATGGTCAGCAGTTTACAGACTAAAATGGTTAATATATTAACAAATGATCATCAAAGTACAGCCATTGCAAATTCTAAAAGTACAATATACACATAACAAACACGAAGAGAATTCTGTATTGGGTTAATTCCCCCAAAGTACTGATTTGGATTTAGTTTGAGTCTCTGTAAATTGTCATTCAGGCACTAACGTTTTGTCGAACTTTAATTCACGACCTCTCTGATTTTCAGAAGAACTTTCTCCGCTATCAAAGCTCCTGTTTTTAATTCTATAGGTGTCAGAATCAACACTAAGTAATCAAATGTGCTTTCCCAGATCAAATATACAATATCTTAAACAGCTTTCTAATTAAGAAAGGGCATTGCTCCATCTAATCAAATGATGCTTTGTATATTAAACATAATTAAATGCAGGGGGCCGACATCACAAGATACAAGCCTTGGTTTGGAGGATGTTGGTGTGAGAACACATCTCATGTCTGTGTCAAATGCACAGGTTTTACGATGGGGCGTCCGGTTCTTTTAGATCAAAGGAAACATCAAATGATTAAATCAGTGAACCAACCGAAAGTGTTAAATAAAAGAAAGACTAGCATTTATATTGGGCCTTTCACGACCTCAGGACGTCCCAAAGGCGCTTTACAGCCATTGAAGTACTTTTGAAGTGTAGTCACTGTTGTAATGTAGGGAATGCAGCAGCTAATTTGTGCACAGCAAGATCCCACAAACAGCAATGAGATAAATGACCAGATAATCTGTTTAAGTGATGTTGGTTGACTGACAAATATTGGCCTGGACACCAGGGAGCACTCGCCTGCTCTTCTCTGAATAGTGCCGTGCGATCTTTTAGGTCCACCTGCGAAGGCAGACGGGGCCTCGGTTTAATGTCTCATTAGAAAGACAGCACCTCAGTCAGTGCAGCACTCCCTCAGTAGTGCACTGTGAGTGTCAGCATAGATTTTTATGCTCAGGTCAAGGAGATGAACACTGTAACATTGCTGGCTGTAGCACACTTCCGCCTGACATCGGAGCAGGTCTGAGGCCAGAAAAATAGTGTTGAATATGGGTTTGTAGCAAAATCAGCCCCACACGGGGATTCCGGTGTCAAATTCACACAACAGTGTAAATTCAGCAGAACAGTTTCTTTATAGAACTGTCTCTACTGGAAGCCATTGTGTAACATAATTAGTGTGAAGGCTAGCTCTCTGTCCCTACCTCGACAACAGACTGTTTTTATACAAGGGGGGGTTTGACTAGTCTTGACTGCCTGACACACTTCAGTTCACTATGTTTTGTGACTGATGCAGCCAGCGGAGGAAGCATATTGTTGAGAGAGATTGTGTATGAAGCAGCACTCACTATATACCTGAGTTGTTTCAGCTAGGGTGTATGGCTGTGCACTTTATTCAGCATTAGGTGTAAAATGATTTAGGGGAGGTGAGTGTAGGTGAATTCCCTTATCTTGGGGTATGGAGATTCAGGAGTATTGAAAAGGATTGAGAAAAGGAATTAAAAAGAATTTATGTCGTGCTTTTCACATCCTCAGGATGTCTGAAAATGCTTCACAGCCGATGAATGGCTTTTGAAGTGTAGTTGCTGTTATTTTGTAAGTGTACACACAGCGAGGATCCACAATCCGTCAATGAGCATCCTGTCCGGTTCAGAGGAGCCTCTCATGGACTAGGAATTGAGCCTTGGACTGTAGGCCTTTATTCAGAGTTGGCAGTTGATGAGTATGTTTGTTATTTTTTCCTAATGCATGTTTATAAAGTGAATTATAAATTGTAAGATTGTGATGATCAGCTCCCTCAAGCACCCAGCGATTACCTGCCTCACTGCTTATTTACCTGCAAGTAATCAGCTTTCCGTGTCTCCAGCCTTTGTAATCTTTAGTGTGGGTTAGTTATTAGAACTTGGGGTGCAAGTGTTTGGAATGATAATTATCAGTGCAGAAAGGAGGAAAAGTTCACTTAGTGACATTCCAAAGGGCCTCGATGAGTGGCGTTACTAAATTAAAGAGAGAACTTTTTGACGACAACAATTCCGTGTAAGTTGGTCTCAAAATCACTGCACAGTTCCTACCGCCAGTACTTGCCATTCGGTCCAGTGTGTCCGCTCTGGCCTTAGGTGAGCTGCTCTCTCATCACTGGCCTAAATAGATCTTCCCTTCCGCTGATGCTGGAAAAGGTCCCACTTGTGGGGAGGGATCCAAAGCTACCGTCCATAAATATAAGATAGTCACTGATAAACCCAATAGGGAATTCAGGAGAAACTTCTTTACTCAGTGATTAGAATGTGGAACTCACTACCACAAGGAGTAGTTGAGGTGAGTAATATAGATGCATTTAAGGGGAAGGTAGACAAACACATGAGGGAGAAAGGAATAGAAGGATATGCCACTAGGGTTAGATAAAGTAGGGTGGGAGGAGGCTCGTTTGGAACATAAATGCCAGCACAGACCTTTTGGGCCGAACGGCCTGTTTCTATGCTGTAAATTCTATGCAATGCATTGGCAAGAACCTATTCCTGATGGTGTATGGTTTGAACATTCAGTACAGAAGCAGACCATTCAGCTCATGCTGGCTGTGTCTGTGATTGCTAGCTCCCTCACCAAAGCTGCCCACTGTAATCCCATTTCCCTGCTGTGTCCCCGTACCCTTCAACATTGATTTCCCTGAACTGTTTTACGTCTTGACTGATTCAACATGGTTGAGCCTAGACTTGGCGTAATTCAACCATGGGGGTATCACCGTTCAGTCCGAGTCTGATGTCACTGGATAGCGCGATGGGTAGGAGTCCTGGCTGATTATTCTGCCCCTAACCTAGGCCGATTGTAGCACGCCAACTGAGATCAGCCATTACAGCTCTGAGCAAAACTAAGTCCTCTTCCCCACCCCCCCCCCCCCCCCGCCCACCGTCTCTAGGCACTTTCACCTCCCCGGTGCTGCCGACCCTTCAGCCACGCGTCTCGTGGTTGAGACGGTAAGTAAACGAAGACTTGCCGGTCCCCACGTGACCGGCAGATGAGATCTACCTGACAGCCTTGCTCGTTGGCCTTGTAAATGCGCCAAGCCGCTACACGGGCCCCCCGCGCTCCGCTATGCAGGACAGCGACAGTCTCGGATAGTGCAAACACAGGACAGCGACAGTCTCGGATAGTGCAAACACAGGACAGCGACAGTCTCGGATAGTGCAAACACAGGACAGCGACAGTCTCGGATAGTGCAAACACAGGACAGCGACAGTCTCGGATAGTGCAAACACAGGACAGCGACAGTCTCGGATAGTGCAAACACAGGACAGCGACAGTCTCGGATAGTGCAAACACAGGACAGCGACAGTCTCGGATAGTGCAAACACAGGACAGCGACAGTCTCGGATAGTGCAAACACAGGACAGCGACAGTCTCGGATAGTGCAAACACAGGACAGCGACAGTCTCGGATAGTGCAAACACAGGACAGCGACAGTCTCGGATAGTGCAAACACAGGACAGCGACAGTCTCGGATAGTGCAAACACAGGACAGCGACAGTCTCGGATAGTGCAAACACAGGACAGCGACAGTCTCGGATAGTGCAAACACAGGACAGCGACAGTCTCGGATAGTGCAAACACAGGACAGCGACAGTCTCGGATAGTGCAAACACAGGACAGCGACAGTCTCGGATAGTGCAAACACAGGACAGCGACAGTCTCGGATAGTGCAAACACAGGACAGCGACAGTCTCGGATAGTGCAAACACAGGACAGCGAAGGAACCGGGTAGAACACGGGGCAATATTAGCAACGTTCCCACCACTTAAACCGCCCACGTTTAAATTGGACAAGTAGTGCAAAACTTTTGCCGATACCATTATTCCAAAGTCACTGCTCACGGTGTATTAACCTCGCTGGCTATTTTGGGCACACACACGTGTTCAGTGAGAAGTTCATTAAGGTGCAATCACTGATTATATTTAATCACCTCGAAGACTATTTCAAATATATCACACCACAACATCAGCATCGAATTTATCTGATTCATACATTTAGTTTCAATAAATTGGCTCTAACATTTCAACATTCATTAAAAAATATTTGTTCCTAATCCACTACAACTTTAAAAAGTATACAGGATTCCAGTGAAAGGACTGACTGCATTTATCCAAATGCAGTTTGTCTTGTTGCGATGCTGTCCATTTCTCTACATCTTTGATTTAGAGCATAAATAATCTGGAATGATTAATCATTGACAAGAGGGGAATCTCAGATTGTGAGGCAGATTTGAGTACTTTTTTTTATTGGTTCATGGGATGTGGGCGTCACTGGCGAGGCCGGCATTTATTGCCCATCCCTAATTGCCCCTTGAGAAGGTGGTGGTGAGCCGCCTTCTTGAACCGCTGCAGTCCGTGTGGTGACGGTTCTCCCACAATGCTGTTAGGAAGGGAGTTCCAGGATTTTGACCCAGCGACGATGAAGGAACGGCGATATATTTCCAAGTTGGGATGGTGTGTGACTTGGAGGGGAACGTGCAGGTAGTGTTATTCCCATGTGCCTGCTAGGTGGCAGAGATCGCGGGTTTGGGAGGTGCTGTCGAAGAAGCCTTGGTGAGTTGCTGCAGTGCATCCTGTGGATGGTACACACTGCAGCCACTGTGTGCCAGTGGTGAAGGGAGTGAATGTTTAGGGTGGTGGATGGGGTGCCAATCAAGCGGGATGCTTTGTCCTGGAAGGTGTCGAGCTTCTTGAGTGTTGTTGGAGCTGCACTCATCCAGGCAAGTGGAGAGTGTTCCATCACACTCCTGACTTGTGCCTTGGAGATGGTGGAAAGGCTTTGGGGAGTCAGGAGGTGAGTCACTCGCCGCAGAATACCCAGCCTCTGACCTGCTCTTGTAGCCACAGTATTTATATGGCTGGTCCAGTTAAGTTTCTGGTCAATGGTGACCCCCAGGATGTTGATGGGGGATTTGGCGAAGGTAATGCCGTTGAATGTCAAGGGGAGGTGGTTAGACTCTCTCTTGTTGGAGATGGTCATTGCCTGGCACTTGTCTGGCGCAAATGTTGCTTGCCACTTATGAGCCCAAGCCTGGATGTTGTCCAGGTCTTGCTGCATGCGGGCTCGCACTGCTTCATTATTTGAGGGGTTGCAAATGGAACTGAACACTGTGCAATCATCAGTGAACATCCCCATTTCTGACTTTGATGGAGGGAAGGTCATTGATGAAGCAGCTGAAGATGGTTGGGCCTAGGACACTGCCCTGAGGAATTCTTGCAGCAATGTCCTGGGGCTGAGATGATTGGCCTCCAACAACCACTACCATCTTCCTTTGTGCTAGGTATGACTCCAGCCACTGGAGAGTTTTCCCCCTGATTCCCATTGACTTCAATTTTACTAGGGCTCCTTGGTGCCACACTCGGTCAAATGCTGCCTTGATGTCAAGGGCAGTCACTCTCACCTCACCCCTGGAATTCAGCTCTTTTGTCCATGTGTGGACCAAGGCTGTAATGAGGTCTGGAGCCGAGTGGTCCTGGCGGAACCCAAACTGAGCATCGGTGAGCAGGTTATTGGTGAGTAAGTGCTGCTTGATAGCACTGTCGACGACACCTTCCATCACTTTGCTGATGATGGAGAGTAGACTGATGGGGCGGTAATTGGCCGGATTGGATTTGTCCTGCTTTTTGTGGACAGGACATACCTGGGCAATTTTCCACATTGTCGGGTTGTAGCTGTACTGGAACAGCTTGGCTAGAGGCACAGTTCGTTCTGGAGCACGAGTCTTCAGCACTACATCCGGGACGTTGTCGGGACCCATGGCCTTTGCTGTATCCAGTGCACTCTTTCTTGATATCATTTCTTGATATCACGTGGAGTGAATCGAATTGGCTGAAGACTGGCTTCTGTGATGGGGATATCGGGTGGAGGCCGAGATGGATCATCCACTCGGCACTTCTGGCTGAAGATGGTTGCAAACGCTTCAGCCTTGTCTTTTGCACTCACGTGCTGGACTCCGCCATCATTGAGGATGGGGATGTTTACAGAGCCTCCTCCTCCCGTTAGTTATTTAATTATCCACCACCATTCACGACTGGATGTGGCAGGACTGCAGAGCTTTGATCTGATCCGTTGGTTGTGGAATTGCTTAGCTCTGTCTATAGCATGTTGCTTCCGCTGTTTAGCATGCATGTCGTCCTGAGTTGTAGCTTCACCAGGTTGGCACCTAATTTTTAGGTGCGTCTGGTGCTGCTCCTGGCATGCTCTTCTACACTCCTCATTGAACCAGGTTTGATTCCCTGGCCTGTTGCTAATGGTAGAGTGAGGAATATGCCGGGCCATGAGGTTACAGATTGTGCTGGAATACAATTCTGCTGCTGCTGATGCCCACAGCACCTCATGGATGCCCAGTTTTGAGCTGAGTATGGCTATGTCAGGCTGTTGCTTGAGCAGTCTGTGGGACAGCTCTCCCAATTTTGGTACAAGTCCCCAGATGTTAGTGAGGAGGACTTTGCAGGGTCGACTGGGCTTGGTGTTTTGCCGTTGTCGTGTCCGGTGCCTAGTGGTCCGATGCCGGGTGGTCCGTCCGGTTTTATTCTTATTGTGACTTTTCGTAGCGAGATTTTACAACTGAGTGGTTTGCTAGGCCTTTCAGAGGGCAATTAAGAATCAACCACATTGCTGTGGGCCTGGAGTCACATATTGGCCAGACCGGGTAAGGACGGCAGGTTTCCTTCCCAAAAGGGCATTAATGAACCAGATGGGTTTTTACGACATTCCGGTAGTTTCGTGGCCACTATTACTGATAGTAGTATTTTAATAATTGAATTTAAATTCCCCAGCTGCCGTGGCGGGATTTGAACTCATGACTCTGGATTATTTGTCCAGGCCTTCTGGATCACTAGTCCAGTAACATAACCACTATGCTACCGTACCGTATCATACCGTACTCATGCTGCTTAACACAAGCTGCAGGGCTGTGATCACAAAACTCGAGGTTCATATAAACTGCCCAAGATGTATAGCAGGCAAGTCGTGTTAGCACCAATGCACCCGCTATTAGTGATGGGGGCTGTACAGGAAAGTATGAACACAAGAAAGTATCATAGTATGTTACAGTACAGAAGGAGGCCATTCGACCCATCGTGCCTGTGCCGGCTCTTTGAAAGAGCTATCCAATTAGTCTCATTCCCCTGCTCTTTCCCCATTGCCCTGCAAATTTTTTCCCTTCAAGTGTTTATCCAATTCCCTTTTGAAAGTTACTATTGAATCTGCTTCCACCGCCCTTTCAGGCAACGCATTCCAGATCATAACAACTCACCACGTAAAAAACAACAATGTTTCCTCATGTAGCCTCTGGTTCTTTTGCCGATCATGCAGATAGTACAAACACGGGACAGTATCAGGATGGGATGCATTGTCACAGGTGCTGCTTTTCAGATGTGATGTTAAACTAAGTCCCTATCTGCCTGTTCAGGTGGATGCAAAAGATCCCATGGAACCTTTTGAAAAGAGCAGTGGAATTCTCCTGGTTCCAGTCAATATTCCTTCCTTAACCATGCAGAGAATCGTGAAGTGATGCATTTTGGAAGAAAGAATGAGGAGAGGCAATATAAACTGAATGGTACAACTTAAAGGGGGTGCAAGAACAGAGAGACCTAGGGGTTTACGTACACTAAAGACAAAGAGTAGGGGGAGTTCCTGAAATGTGTACAAGAGCTTTTTCTTGATCAGTGTGTTTCCAGCCCAATGAGGAAGGAAACAGTGCTGGATCTCGTTCTGGGGCAAGTGGAGCAAGTTTCATTGGGGGAGCATTTGGGGAACAGTGATCACAATATCAATAGGTTTAGAGTAGTTATGGAAAAGGACAAGGAAACATCAAATGTGAAAATACTCAACAGGAGAAGGGCTAATTTCAGTGAGTTGTAAAGGGATCTGGCCCAGATGGATTGGAATCAAAGATTGGCAGGCAAAACAGTAAATGAGCAATGAGAGGCCTTCAAAGAGGAGATAGTTTGGGTACAGACTAGACACATTCCCACGAGGGGGAAAGGACGGGCATCCAAAGATAGAGCTCCCTGGATGACTAAAGATAGAGATAAAAATGAACCAGAAAAAGGAGGCTTATGATAAATGTCAGGTTCATAATTCAGTAGAGAACCAGGCTGAATACAGAAAGTAGAGAGGAGAACTGAAAAAGGAAATAAGAGGGGCAAAGAGAGTGTACGAGATTGGATTAGTGGGTAACATAAAAGGCAACCCAAAATTATTTTATAAACAAATAAATGGTGAAAGTGTAGTCAAAGGAAGGGTGGGACCAAAAAGGAGATCTTCTTGTGGAGGCAGAGGGCATGGCTGAGGTACTAAATGAATATTTCGCATCTGTCTTCACTGGAGAAGAGGAAGCTGCCATTGTAGCAGTAAAGGAGGAGGTAGCAATATTGAATAGGATAAAAATAGATAAAGAGGAGATACTTAAAAGATTGGCAGCGCTCAAAGTAGAAAAGTCACCCAGTCTGGATGGGATGCATCCCAGGTTTCTGAAGGGAGTAGGGGTGGGAATTGCAGAGGTTCTGGCCACAATTTTCCAATCCTCCTTAGATCTGGGGGTGGTGCCGGAGGACTGGAGGATTGCAAATGTTACACCCCTGTTCAAAAAAGGGGAGAGTGATAAACTCGGCAATTACAGGTTGGGAACTTTGAGACAATAATCTGGGACAAAATTATCATAGAATTGTAGAATGGTTTATAGCACAGGAGGAAGCCATTCAGCCCACTCGAGCCCGTGCCGGCTCTTTGTAAGAGCAATCCAGTTAGTCCCACTCCTCCGCTCTTTCCCCTTGGCCCTGCAAATGACCTGGACTTAGGTATGCAAGGTATAATTTCAAAGTTTGCAGAAAACACAGACTCGGAAATGTAGTGAACAGTGAGGAAGATAGTAACAGACTTCAGGAGGACATAGACAGACTGGTGAAATGGGCAGACACATGGCAGATGAAATTTAATGCACAGAAGTGTGAAGTGATACATTTTGGCAGGAAGAATGAGGAGAGGCAATATAAACTAAATGGTACAATTTTAAAGGGGGGCAGGAACAGAGACCTGGGGGTGTACGTGCACAAATCTTTGAAGGTGGTAGGGCCAATTAAGAAGGCTGTTAAAAAGGCATACGGGATCCTTAACTTTATAAATAGAGGCATAGAGTACAAAAGCAAGGAAGTTATGCTAAACCTTTATAAAATACTGGTTAGACCTCGCCTGGAGTATTTTGTTCACTTCTGGGCACCACACTTTAGGAAGGATGTCAAGACCTTAGAGAGGGTGCAGAAGAGATTTACTAGAATGGTACCAGGGATGAACATAAGAACATTAGAAATAGGAGCAGGAGTAGGCCATACGACCCATCGAGCCTGCTCCACCATTGAATCAGATCATGGCTAATCTTCGACCTCAACTCCACTTTCCTGCCCGATCCACATATCCCTTGATTCCCTTAGAGTCCAAAAATCTATTGATCTCAGTCTTGAATATACTCAATGACTCAGCATCCACAGCCCTCTGGGGCAGAGAATTCCAAAGATTTACAGCCCTTTGAGTGAAGAAATTCCTCCTCTTCTCAGTCTTAAATGTCTGACCTCTTATCCTGAGACTATGCCCCCTAGTTCTAGACTCTCCAGACAGGGGAAACAATCTCTCAGTATCTATCCTATCAAGCCCCCTTAGAATCTTGTATGTTTCAATGAGATCACCTGTTATTCTTCTAAACTCCAGAGAGTATAGGCCCATTCTACTCAATCTCTCCTCATAGGACAATCCTCTCATCCCAGGAATTAATCTAGTGAAACTTTGTTGCACCGCCTCTAAGGCAAGTATATCCTTCTTTAGATAAGGAGGCCAAAACTGTACACAGTACTCCAGGTGAGGTCTCACCAATGCCCTGTACAATTGTAGTAAGACTTCTTTACTCTTGTACTCCAATCCCCTTGCAATAAAGACCAAAATGCCATTTGCCTTCCTAATTGCTTGCTCTACCTGCAGGCTAACTTTTTGTGTTCCTTGTACGAGGTCACCCAAGTCTCTCTGAACACCAACATTTAATAGTTTCTCATCATTTAAAAAATATTCTGTTTTTCTATTCTTCCTACCAAAGTTAATAACCTCAAATTTCCCCACTTTATACTCCATCTGCCACCTTCTTGCCCACTCATTTAACCTGTCTATATCAGACTCTTTGTGTCCTCCTCACAGCTTACTTTCCCACCTAACTTTGTATCGTCAGCAAACTTGGGTACATTACACTCGGTCCCTTCATCTAAGTCATTAATATAAATTGTAAATAGCCGAGACCCCAGCACTAATCCTTGCGGCACCCCACTAGTTACAGCCTGCCAACCTGAAAATGACCTGTTTATCCCTACTCTCTGTTTTCTGTCCTTTAACCAATCCTCTATCCATGAGGGACTTCAGTTATGTGGAGAGACTGGAGAAGCTGGGGTTGTTCTCATTAGAACAGAAAAGCTTACGGGGAGATTTGATAGAGGTGTTCAAAATCATGAATGGTTTTCATAGAGTAAATAAAGAGAAACTGTTTCGAATGGCGGAAGGGTTGGTAACCAGAGGATACAGATTTAAGTTAATTGGTAAAACAACCAGAAGGGAGATGAGATACTTTTTTATGCAGCGAGTGTTATGATCTAGAATGCGCTGTCTGAAAGGGTGGAGAAAGCAGATTCAATAGTAACTTTCAAAAGGGAATTGGATAAATACTTGAAGGGGAAAAATTTGCAGGGCTTTGGGGAAAGAGCAGGTGAATGGGACTAATTGGATAGCTCTTTCAAAGAGCCAGCACAGGCACGATGGGCAGAATGGCCGCCTTCTGTTATGTATGGTTCTATGAACCAACACAAGCAAAAGCAAATTAACTAGTCAATCATTGATTGCTGTTTCTGGAACCTAGTGAGCAAATTGGCTGCCACTTTTCACAAAAAACAACAGTGACTCCACTTCCAAAGTCATTTTGGTCGCCCCTTCTAATATCTCCTCCTTTGATTCAGAGTTCATTATTTTCTGATTACTTCTCCGTGAAGATCCTTGGGGTGTTTTTCTATATTAAAGGTGATCTATAATGCAAGTGGTTGTTGTTACTGGTTGTGACACACAGAAGTCCCAGAAACGTGAAAGGCACCAAATAAATGTCTCTCCCTCGCAGTGGCAGACATGCAGTTGGAGCCGAGCTCGTTTACATTGATGGATTTGAGCTGCCAGAAGGAGCTTGGTTCCTCCATCAGCTGCACTCAATGTAAAAATCCTTTAATTCAGCCGGCAATCCTTGTGTTAGAAGCTTTTTCAATTCAATCTGCTGGGACCATTAAAAACGAATGACATAACCAAACAACAACAGACAAAGGCCTTTGAAAGGCAGCTGCTGGATCTATTGTTGCAGACACTGAAAGGGCGGAGGCTGGTTTGCAGCTAGCACTGTGCATTTGCTGCTGCCTCAGAGTTTGGGCAATGTCCTCACATTGGAACCATTGACGATGAGGCTCATTGCACGTCTCTGAACTTCATCGTTCGGCTATCAGAGCTGCTGTTACTGGGTTGGTCCGTCTGCTGTCAGCCGTCCTGGGCAGTTATTGGCACTTTCACATTCTACAAGCGATCTTTTATAACAGGGGAATGGCACTCGAAGGGTGAACCTGACTTCTACACCACTCTCCCTTATTTCCTTCACCAAATGGGAGCCTAGACACTTATTGAGTAGCCTGCAAACCGTCCAGGCAATCTCATGGTCCAATAGCTTTCCGACTGTCCAGCTCTCCTGGTCAAATAGCCTGATTGTCAGGAGCTCTCTCATGGTCAAATATCCTGATGACTGTCCAGTCTGTCTCTCGTGAAGAGGACACCAGGTCCCAGCAGAAGGCGGCTCACCACCACCTTTTCGAGGGCAATTAGGGATGGGCAATAAATGCTGGCCTTGCCAGCGACGCCCACATCCCATGAACGAATAAAAAAAAAGAGTGAGGGGAGGAGGACTGAGAGTCCGGAGCTGGCCTTTTATGTACGCCCTGCCTACCTCCTTTTCTGACATAGATGGGATGCCTCTCCTTTAGTCTCACTGCTCCCAGTCCTGAAGTCACTGGAGTCCGAAGCCAGAATGTCACACAGGCTCTGTACAAAATGGTTGCCCTCGGGCTGCCCAACAGTCATAAATTATAAAACAGGACAACCGAGTAACAGCACAGATATCTCTTTTACCTCCATTTTCTCCCCTTTTTATGCCTTTTCCCACCTCCTAACCCAGAGGCAGTGGAGTTACTCGAACGTCCCTTCCGGCTACTGCACTCAGAGTGTAGATTGTCCTCTCCGTCTGGCCCAAGCAGTACGATTTCCTCCATCGCACCATACTGCGGAATTCCCTAACCTCCGACCTTTCTCTTTTCTCTTCATTTTTCAGGTGGGACGAGGGAGTTGCTGAGAATTCCACCTCACAACACAACAGCAGCAAAGCGAGCCAGGAGGAGTGTTAGAAAGGGTAATGTGTTACCCCAGCCACAGCTTTGGGTATTTTTTTGTTTCCATTTTTACTGCTAGCTACTGTTACAGCTCACAATACGACCATCAGTGTCACACTGAAT
Organism: Heptranchias perlo; assembly: GCF_035084215.1. Lineage (NCBI taxonomy): Eukaryota > Metazoa > Chordata > Chondrichthyes > Hexanchiformes > Hexanchidae > Heptranchias > Heptranchias perlo. The sequence continues at coordinate 23,405,695 of NC_090360.1, forward strand.
TTACAAAGCTCCTGATTAATCTCTTCATCCCGGTCTCTCTAATCCTGTTCCTGACAGCAAGATATCCGATTCTTAAACTCAAAAACACTTCAAAAACAATAGAGCTGGTTTTTAACTAAACAAATGGTTTAGGCAATGTTTGATACTGCTCGCTCGTGTTCTCTTTCTCTCTCTCTCTCCTCCTGTTTCTCTCTTTCTTTTTCTCTCTCTTTCTCTTAGAGATATATACCAGTGGATCTTCCATTGCATTGCTCACATGAAGTCAAAGGGCAGGCTGGTGAAGCAATGGCGGGTGGGTGGGTTGTAAGGAAAACTTGAGGGTGTGGGTGGACTGTTCAGAATATTGGAATATGAGCGTGATTAGGTAGGGTCAAGTGTAGAGTGGAGAGGATAGAGCATTGTTCACTGAGTCTCAGTCAGTTCTCTCTCTCTCTCTCTCATCTCCTTCTATCTCTCTCTCTCTCTCTTTCTTTTTCTTTCCCTCTCTCTCTCTCATCTCTACTTCTCTCTCTCTCTCTCTCTCTCTGCCCTACTTCTCTCTCTCTCTCTCCTCTCTGCCTACTTTCTCTCTCTCCTCTTCTTTCTCTCATCTCTCTACTTCCTCTCTCTAACTTCTCTCTCACTCTCTCCTCTACTTTCTCTCTCTCTCTCTCTACTTCTCTCTCTCTCATCTCTCTCTCTCCTTTCTCTCTCTCTCTCTCTCCTTCTCTCTCTCTCTCTCCTTTCTCTCTCTCTCTCCCTTTCTCTCTCTCTCTCCTCCTTCTCTCTCTCTCTCTCTCATCCTATCTCTCTCTCTCTCTCCTTCTCTCTCTCTCTCTCTTTCTCTCTCTCTCTCCTTCTCTCTCTCTCTCTCTCCTTTCTCTCTCTCTCATCTCCTTCGCTCTCTGCTCTCCCTCTCCTTCCATCTCTCTCTCTCCTACTTCTCTCTCTCTCCTTCTTTCCCTCCCTCTCTCTTCTCTCTCCTCACCTCCTTCTCTCTCTCTCCTTCTCTCTCCTCTCTCTCTCTCCCTCTCCTCTCTCCTTCTCTCTCTCTCTCACCTTCTCTCTCAACTCTCTCATCTACACTCACTCTACTCACTCCTCTCTCTCTACTTTCTCTCTCTCTCTCTCTCTAATTTCTCTCTCTCTCTCTCTCGCCTCCTTTTCTCTCTCTCACTCCTCCTTTCTTTCTTCTCCTTTCTCTCTCTCTCTCACTTTTCTCTCTCTCTTCCCTTTTTCTGCTCTCTCTCTCCTTTTTCGCTCTCTTCTTCTCTTCCTTTCTCTCTCCTCGTTCTCGTCTCTCCTCAGAGTCTCTCTAATCCAGTGGCTCGACTCTCGGCTCTCTCCTTTCTCTCTCTCTCTCTTTCTCTCTCTTCTCTCTCTCCTTTCTCTCTCTCTCCTTTCTCTCTCTCTCTCTCTCCTTTTCTCTTCTCTCTCTCTCTCTCCTTTCTCTCTCTCTCTCTCCTTTCTCTCTCTCTCTCTCCTTTCTCTCTCTCTCTCTCTCTCTCTCTCTCTCCTTTCTCTCTCTCTCTCTCTCTCTCTACTTCTCTCTCTCTCTCTCTCTCTCTCTACTTCTCTCTCTCTCTCTCTCTCTCTTCTACTTTCTCTCTCTCCTACTTCTCTCTCTCTCTCTACTTTCTCTCTCTCTCTCTCTCTACTTCTCTCCTCTCTCTCTCTCTCTACTTCTCTCTCTCTCTACTTCTCTCTCCTCTCTACTTTCTCTCTCTCTCTACTTTCTCTCTCTCTCTACTTTCTCTCTCTCTCTCTCCTCTCTCTCTACTACTTTCGACTCTATCTCTCTCTCTCTCTCTCTACTTTCTCTCTCTCTCTCTCTCTCTCTCTCTACTCTCTCTCTCTCTCTCTCTCTCTACTTCTCTCTCTCTACTCTCTCTCTCTCTACTCTCTCTCTCCTTTCTCTCTCTCTCTCTTCCTTTCTCTCTCTCTCTCTACTTCTCTCTCTCTCTCTCTCTCTCTCTACTTCTCTCTCTCTCTCTCTCTACTTTCTCTCTCTCTCTCTCTCTACTTTCTCTCTCTCTCTCTCTCTCTCTACTTCTTCTCTCTCTCTCTCTCTCTCTACTTTCTCTCTCTCTCTCATCTCTACTTTCTCTCTCTCTCTCTCTCTCTCTACTTCTCTCTCTCTCTCTCTCTACTTTCTCTCTCTCTCTACTTTCTCTCTCTCTCTCTACTTTCTCTCTCTCTCTCTCTACTTTCTCTCTCTCTCTCTCTCTCTACTTTCTCTCTCTCTCTCTACTTCTCTCTCTCTCTCACTTTCTCTCTCTCTCTCTACTATTCTCTCTCTCTCTACTTTCTCTCTCTCTCTCTCCTCTCTCTCTCTACTTTCTCTCTCTCTCTCTCTCTCTCTCTCTCTACTTTCTCTCTCTCTCTCTCTCTCTCTCTACTTTCTCTCTCTCTCTCTCTCTCTCTACTTTCTCTCTCTCTACTCTCTCTCTCCTTTCTCTCTCTCTCTCTCCTTTCTCTCTCTCTCTCTACTTTCTCTCTCTCTCTCTCTCTCTCTCTCTACTTTCTCTCTCTCTCTCTCTCTACTTTCTCTCTCTCTCTCTCTCTCTACTTTCTCTCTCTCTCTCTCTCTCTCTACTTTCTCTCTCTCTCTCTCTCTACTTCTCTCTCTCTCTCTCTCTCTCTACTTTCTCTCTCTCTCTCTCTCTCTACTTTCTCTCTCTCTCTCTCTCTCTCTACTTTCTCTCTCTCTCTCTCTAACTTTCTCTCTCTCTCTCTCTTCCTATTTTGCACTCTCACTGTCTTTCTCTTTCTCTGTGTTTATGTAAACTGGGCATGTGTTCTCACTGGAAAAGAGAAGGTTGAGGGGTGATCTGATTGCTGTTTTTGGGACTCTAGAGGGACTGGATAATGTCGAGCATGACCAACTGTTCCACCTTGTCCAGAACAGTAGAACCAGAGGAATCGGCCTGCGTTTGAAGGGGGTAAATTCAAAACTGATCTACAGAAACAATATTTCAGTGAGGGAGTGGTCAATCTGTGGAACAGGCTCACTGGGGAGATGTGGGAGCAGATAGTGTTGATTGACTCAAAACCAAATTAGAGAGATTTCTTTCAGAAAATAACATTTTGTGATAGAGTATATGAGTAATTTGAGACATGACATGTGGTGAGTGTAACAGGCTTGGGAGGAACAGGTGACTTTGGACCTATGGTTCCCAAAGCTCTCCACCACTGGGGGTTTCCCTCACCCCATGTCTGGGTCTGTTGTAGACTCACTGATGGAGATTGATTGCTGGGATTAGTCAACAACTCCATTATCATTGGATCATGTGACTACCAGGGTGGTAGAAGGTGAACTGGATGGGCCTTGGTGTTTTTTCACCTAGCAATTCCTTAGTTGACTCATGACTAAAATCAGAACATGTGGACTCAGAGGACAGGTAGCAGAATGGATAGTAAGCTGGCTACAAAACAGAAAACAGAGAGTAGGGGTTAAAGGTAGTTACTCAGACTGGCAAAAGATGGGAAGTTGTGTTCCACAGGGATCAGTGCTGGGACCACTGTTGTTCACAATTTACATTAATGATTTGGCCTTCGGATCGGAAGTACACTGAAATCTATAAATGTGGGACACCCAAGAGATTTGCATCAGGTGTCCTTTCTTTGCAGCTGTCCTTATTTTCAAAATGGACATTGTATGTACCGTAAACTGGATAAGCCAAATATCCCGGGATTGGCTGTATCTCCTGCAGCATTCCTTTTTTACGCCCTGGAGCCCTACCAGTGGGATGTGATTTCAGTTCATTTTCTGTTGGTTGGGTTTCCCAGGTCATTGCCATCCCAGGGTCCTTTTCAATTGAGGGAGGGATGTCCTGACCCTGGGATCTGTTACGGGGCAGCCTGCACAGGACAAGGTGGCTGCTGTAGGGCCAGAGTGCCTGGGAGACCCCAGCCAACTTGGGGGTGATTATTGTCCTGCAGACCCCTGACTGGGAACCCCCCCCCTCTCTCCATGTGCTGCAGCTGCCAATGTTTGAAGTGCTGGGGCGTGAGCTGTTAGCAGCTCATCAGTAACTGACCTACTGGTGGAGTGAGAGGTGATGTTGCCCAGCGCAGTTCCCAGCTTTTGTCGAACGGGGAGTTCTTTACCCAGCATTCATAGCGGCAGAGAAACCGCTCGACCCCCGGGGCGGGGCCGCGGGCAGGCTCGACCCCCGGGGCGGGGCCGCGGGCAGGCTCGACCCCCGGGGCGGGGCCGCGGGCAGGCTCGACCCCCGGGGCGGGGCCGCGGGCAGGCTCGACCCCCGGGGCGGGGCCGCGGGCAGGCTCGACCCCCGGGGCGGGGCCGTTTCTCTGCCGCTATGGATGCTGGGTAAAGAGCTGGCCATTCTACCAAAGCCGTTGTTTCACCCACTGCCGCCTCCGGTGACCTGCGTTTCCTGTGTTTTAATAATAAACGGACTTGGTGCATTGAAGGCTGTCCATAGTTCGTAGTTTGCGAGTGTCCGTGGTTTCAAGGTGCAGCTTGTGTCTGTTACAATGTACGTTAGTTGAGATTGTCAATGAGTGGCTGTTATTTGGGAGTGTCCGTTTATACAGGTTTCACTGTACAATTTCAAAATTTGCGGATGACACCAAATTAGGAGATATAGTTAATACTGAGGAAGACATTAATAAACTTGCAGAATGGGTGTGTAATTGGCAAATGAATTTTAATATGGATAAGTGTGAAGTGATGCATTTTGGCAGGAAGAATAAGGAGGTCACACACTCAATGGGCTAGAGGAGCAAAGGGATCTCGGAGTACAGATACACAACTCACTAAAAGTAGCGACGCTGGTTAATTTGGTAAACCAAGCACTGGGGTTCATTTCTAGAGAGAGAGAATTGAAAAGCAGAGAAGTTATGTTAAACTCTTATAGAACCTTGGTGAGACCGCACTTGGAGTACTGTGCACAGTTCTGGCCTCCATATTATAAAAAGGATATCGAGGCATTGGAGAAGGTGCAAAAAAGATTCACAAGAATGATACCAGAACTGAGGTTATAACTATCAGGAAAGACTGAACTGGCTGGGTCTCTTTTCTCTAGAAAGGAGAAGGCTGAGGGGGTGACCTGATAGAGGCCTTTAAGATTATGAAAGGGTTTGATATGGTCGATGTAGAGAAAATGTTTCCACTTGTGGGGGAGACCAGAAATAGAAGATAGTCACTAATAAATCCAATAGGGAATTCAGGAGAAACTTCTTTACCCAGAGAGTGGTGAGAATGTGGAACTCGCTATCACAAGGAATAGTTGAGGCGAACACAAGAGGGAGAAAGGAATAGAAGGATCCGTTGATAGGGTGAGATGAAGTAGGGAGGGAGGAGGCTCGTGTGGACCATAAACACTGGCACAGACCAGTTGGACCGAATGGCCTGTTTCTGTGCGTAATTCTATGTTTCGCGCTCCTCATTCCCCCCCCTCCCCCTTTACTTCCCACACTCTCATTTCCCCCACTCTCTCTCATTTCCCCCACTCTCTCACTTTTCCACGTCTGTCCCCTTCACCAGCCAGAAACGTGTGCCATCCAGTGAATGAGTATTGTCAAACACGAGAAAAAGTAACAGCTTGTACTTCTATAGCACCTTTCATGACCTCAGGGTGTCCCTAAGCGCTTTACAGCTAATGAATTACTGTTGAAGTGCAGTCGCTGTTGTAATGTTGGAAACGCAGCAGCCAATTTACGCACAGCAAGATCCCACAAACATCATGTGATAATGACCAGATGATCTGCTTTCATGACGTTGCTTGAAGGATAATTGTTGCCCAGGGCAGCGGGGAGAACTCCCTTGCTCTTCGAATAATGCCGTGGCATCTTTTACATCCACATGAGAGGGCGGATGGCTCCTTGGTTTAACAACTTATCTGAAAAACGGCACCTCCGACAGTGTAGCACTCCCTCAGTACTGCACTGGAGTGACCGCCTCCAATTTGAGCTCAAGTCTCTGGAGTGGGATCTCAACCCATAACCTTCTAACACGAAGAGCGAGAGCGCTGCCCACTGAGTCCCGGCTGACAACGATTGTGGTAATGGTGCCTCCCAGATGGTGCAATGGTTCCCACTGGAGCTTTGTGCCATGCATCCTACAAGTAATATGTGCAGAAGTGAGGAGACACTCCCCTTCACCTTGCTCCTGATCATAACACATTTTCTCCTTATTCACAGTCGGGTATGAGGAGCTGGGTGGCTGCTTTGACTCGGGTGCCAACCTCCCTCCAGTTTGGCTCCTGTGCTTATACTGCAGGGGTGCCCTTCAGCCCCAAATAGACCCGCCCTTCTTTGGTGTCTCTCCTGTAGCAGGACCCCCAACTCTACAGCATCAAAGGGAGCTGTGTTACCCACATGGCTCTGCTGTGCCAGTGTGAACAACTGCCCCCTACGTCTTACCCTTTAATGGCAGGCTGCAGCCCTTTAAAACCTCCTGCCTCACCAACAACAATGTGCATTAATATAGCGCTTTCAATATAAATTCCAAGGTGCTTCACGGAGGTCTAATGAAAAAGATGGTTACCATACCAAAGAAGGAGATATTAAGATGGTGATCAAACATCTGGTCCAAGAGTTGGGTTTTAAGAAAGGTCTTCAAGGAGGAGATGGGGTGGGTGGGCAGGTGCAGAGGCGGTTGGGTTTGGAGATTGTGGGCCCGAGGTAGCTGAAGTCACAGTCGCCAGTGGTGGGGTGAAGGGAGTGGGATGCACAAGAGACTCGAGTGAGAGGAATGGAGAGGTTGTGGTGGTGGGCTGGTGATTTAGTGCTGAAGGAGGTTAGAGATGAGGGGTGAGGTAGTGGGAAGGATTTAAACATGAGTATGGGAATTTTTAAATTTGAGGCATTGGGGGATTGCGAGTTAATGTGGTCAGCGAGATAGGATGGGGACACAAGAGTTTTGAATGAACTGAAGTTTACAGATGACGGAGGGTAGGAGGCCGGCCAGGAGAGCATTTGAATAGTCAAATATGGAGCTGACAAAGGTTTTGGTGGCAGATGGGCTGAGTCAGGGCAGAGGTGGGCGATGTTATGGAGGTGCAATTAGATTGTCTATGTGATGGAAAGGGTTTGGGGTCAGAAGCTCTGTTCGGTGTTGAATAGGATGTCAATGTTGTGAACTTGGCCCATCCTGAGATGGTGAGAGGGGAGGGGATGAAGTTGGCGGAGAGGGTACAGAGTTTGTGGCGGGGGCCGAAAATCATGGCTTCAGTCTTCCCAATGGTCAGGAGGAAATTGCAGCTCCTCCAATACTGGATGTCGGACAACACACAGACAGTGGAAGGGCCGAGAGAGGTGATGGTGAGGTAGAGCTGGGTGTCATCAGCGTACATGTGGAGCCTGACCCTGTGTCTGTGGATGATGTTGCCTAGGGGCAGCGTGTAGATGAGGAAGAGGAGCGGTCTGGGGATGGTTCGCTGAATTCTATGCTCCCAGATAAGTGTGCTGAATGCCATGCTCTTTGGCAAATCTTCCATGTGGCAGGAGCCTATTCAAATTAGGGACAGGGGCTCCAGTCACAACATTGGATGAGGCTCATTGGCTGCCCAATCACACAATGAGCTGTTACTGCCATTCTCCCAAAGTCTTCAGCAATGGATTTTCAGCATTGTGTTTCCTCTTTGGTGCAATTGCCAATGGAACTGAAGCATGGTGGGCTCTCCGCCCGGATGGGTGGGCTCTCTGCCAGGATGGGTGTTTGGCGCTAGCAACGCCTGATTGCTGCAGTGTATTCTTTCCCCCCATTCTTCTCGTTGGTAGGTGATTTGGATTTGGACCAGAGCCGAGGTACCAATACTGTGAGTGCTGTGGAGGCTGAGGTGAAGGCTGCCTTTAAGTTGAGGCAGAGAACAGCCATGTTTATGGTGATATTTCACAGGAGTTGCAGCTTTGGGTTCCCATTGCACAACAAAACAGCACCATGCAAAGCCCAAGTGTGGCTCACACTGCAGTACGTACATACGTGCCAACGACCAGCGCCGATGGCAGTGCCAGTGCCAGACGGTGTGCCACGCAGAGGTTGCAGCGTGTGATGTTCGTCTGTCACCACACAGCTAGAGGAAGGCACAGAATGATGACGTTGCAGTGACTTCTACAGTGAGAGCCCAGCCTCGGAGCATCCAGTGATAGCGACATCGATGATCCAGGTGGAGGAACAGTGAAGACCCAATGGGCTGGTGAGAGGACCCTAACATCAGGGAATGATGCACAGTTACCAGCTGGAGGTGGACAGCAGAACATTATATGCACGGGTAAGTGCCTTGTTTTTGCTTTATCACTGGTTTAATGGGGAATGTTGGTTGAAATGATCCATGTTCCTTTAATGCTGAATTCTTTCCCATACCTGCAGGTTTGAACAGCGTGTGTCCCACCCTTCCAAGGCACGTCACACGAGCCAGGCACAAGCTTCCTGGGGAATAGTGCCAGTGAATGCCAGTATTAGCGGAGATCCAAACAGGGTGAGCTGTGGCACAGGGACCCTGCCGCTGGATCTGTGCGAGTGGGACAAGAGGGAAAGAACTAAATCAGTGGGATCAGCACATGGATTCACTGAAGGGGCAGGAGAGTAAAGAACTGGCTACAAATCAGCAGGCAGCAAACCGACTGTGGGACCGGGACTACTGGGGAGGCAACACCACTCCGCCAGGGAGGAAGAGAGGCAGTCCCATGGTGAATTCCAGCACCAACAGCACTCAGCTTTCACTAACCTGTTCATCGCTCCCCTCACTTACCCTGGTACTAGAGGCCCACAGCACACCCAAACTTTCTGGAGCTGGAAACACCCACCAGCATACACTGAACCATATCGATATGGGAAGTTCAGTGTCACGAAATGTCTGTGCTCAGGGCCCAGGTGGTTGAATGGAAGCAAATTGGTATGTTGCAGTCAGAGGGTGGAAGGTGGCTGCCCCCGAGGCACCGGCTCGCTCCCCGAGGCGCCGGCTCGCTCCCCGAGGCGCCGGCTCGCTCCCCGAGGCGCCGGCTCGCTCCCCGAGGCGCCTCTGTGCTAGCTCACTCCCCGAGGTGCCCCTCCTCAAAAAACCCACCCCTTACCAATCTGTCCTTGCAAGCTACCACCCCATCTCCAACCTTCCTTTCCTCTCAAGTCCTTGAACATTTTGTCGTCTCCCAAATCCGTGCCCATCTTTCCCGCAACTTAATGTTTGAATCTCTCCAATCAGGTTTCAATACTGAAACAGCCTTTATCAAAGTCACAAATGACATCCTATGTGACAGTGACCGTGGTAAACTATCCCTCCTCATCCTTCTCGACCTGTCTGCAGCCTTTGACACGGTCGACCACACCATCCTCCAACGCCTCTCCTCCGTTGTCCAGCTGGGTGGGACTGCACTCACCTGGTTCCATTCTTATCTATCCAGTCGTAGCCAGAGAATCACCTGCAATGGCTTCTCTTCCCACTCCCGCACCGTTACCTCTGGAGTCCCCTGAGGATCTATCCTTCGCACCCTCCTATTTCTCATCTACATCCTGCACCTCAGTGACATCATCTGAAAACACATGTTCCACATGTCCACTGATGACACCCAGCTCTACCTCACCACCACCTCCCTCGACTCCTCCACTGTCTCTCATTTGTCACGTTGCTTGTCCGACAGAAAAAATTTCCTCCAACTAAATATTGGGAAGACCGAAGCCATTGTCTTCAGTCCCCGCCACAAACTCCGTTCCCTAGCCACAGACTCCATCCCTCTCCCTGGCCACTGTCTAAGGCTGAACCAAACCGTTCGCTACCTCGGCGTCCTATTTGACCCTGAGATGAGCTTCCGACCCCATATCCGCCCCATCACCAAGACCGCCTACTTCCACCTCCGTAAAATCGCCCATCTCCGCCCCTGCCTCAGCTCATCTGCTGCTGAAACCCTCATCCATGCCTTTGTTACCTCTAGACTCGACTATTCCAATGCTCTCCTGGCCGGCTTCCCATCTTCCACCCTCCATAAACTTGAGCTCATCGAAAACTCTGCTGCCTGTATCCTAACTTACACCAAGTCCTGTTCACCCACTCCCCCTGTGCTCACTGACCTACATTGGCTCCCGGTCCGGCAACGCCTCGATTTTAAAATTCTCATCCTTGTTTTCAAATCCCTCCATGGCCTCGACCCTCCCTATCTCTGTAACCTCCTCCAGCCCTACAACCCTCCAAGATCTCTGCGCTCCTCCAATTCTGGCCTCTTGCATATCCCCGATTTTAATCGCTCCACCATTGGCGGCCGTGCCTTCAGCTGCCTGGGCCCCAAGCTCTGGAATTCCCTCCCTAAACCTCTCCACCTCTCTCTCCTCCTTTAAGACGCTCCTTAAAACTTATCTCTTTGACCAAACTTTTGTTCACCTGTCCCTAATATCTCCTTATGTGGCTCGGTGTCAAATTTTGTTTGAAAACGCTCCTGTGAAGCGCCTTGGGACATTGCACTACTTTAAAGGCACCGTATAATTGCAGGTGGTTGTTGTTGAGGTAACTTGTGAGAAAGCAATGGAAGTTACTCCATTCAAGGAGTTTTTTAATTAGCAGATGCAATACGTTACATTGATACCCAAGGGAACTTTGCACTGAAGACTTGTGATTGTTTGTTTTTTATTTATGTTTTGGTCACACTAAGTGCTGTTGCAGAAATATTTGGTAAAGAAGGTAAGATGCAAATTAATTTTTTGGCCCAGCCTCTGATGGGGGTAGTGTGTCTACGTGGTAGGCGAGATACCCAACGGCTGCTTCTGTGGGAGCTGCTCTGTGACGGGAGTACATTCATTTACTTGTCCAAATGCAGTGGGTAAAAATGAACATTATTTACTTATGAATCAAACCATTCACCTCTGAGCAGCCTTATGGCAAAGCTAATGACTTGTGGAACCGTACCGTACCATTACTGGGTGGTTATGTTACTGGACTAATAATCCATAGGCCAGGACAAATAATCCAGAGTCACGAGTTCAAATCCCGCCACGGCAGCTGGGGAATTTAAATTCAATTAATTAAATAAAATCTGGAATTAGAAAAACTAGTATCAGTAATGGTGGCCATGAAACTACCGGATTGTCGTAAAAACCCATCTGGTTCACTAATGTCCTTTAGGGAAGGAAACCTGCCGTCCTTACCCGGTCTGGCCTCTATGTGACTCCAGACCCAATGTGGTTGATTCTTAATCGCCCTCTGAAATGGCCTAGCAAGCCACTCAGTTGTCACCACCACCTTCTTGAGGGCAATTAAGAATGGGCAATGAGATATATGACAGTTAATCTGTTTTTGGTAGTGGTTGAAGGATAATGCTGGCCTGGACACCGGGAGAGTCCCCCAACACGTAGAAATGATATGGAACAATATGGAAATTTGCTGATGACACCCAATTGGGGGGAGGTGGGTATAGCAAATTTTGACGCAGGAGGATATAGGCTACTAGAGTGGACAGATAGACCTATAGAGGTTTATAGCACAGAAGGAGGCCATTCGGCCCATTGTGTCTGTGCCAGCTCTGTTCTTGGAGCAGTCCAAAATTAATCCCATTTCCCCGCACACTCCCCACTGCCGTTTATCTTCCCCTGCTTAAAATATTTATCTAATCTTCTCTCTTTTTTAAAAAATGCAATGGTCTCTGCCTTAACCAAGCTCTGTGGCAAAGCATTCCCTGCTCAAACAATTCTCTTAATCTCTCACCTCACTCTCTGAGTGATGATTTTTTTAAATTGATGACCTCACATCACTGACTCCTGCCCCCAACCTCACCCACAACAAACCTAAGTGCCTAGGATTAAAGTCATATAATTTAATATAAAAGGCATCTGTTGGGATAATTTAATTCTTTTATCCTTTTTAATAACAGATTTGAAAAACCAGAGACAGTTAACGTCATTTATTATTGTTTCTAAACATTCATCTTAAAACTTCACACAGAAATAGTTCACGCAATCCTTCATCTAGAAACTAATGTGTAAAGAATTTCCCGGGATCATGATCCTGCCAATCCGAGCCTGTTCACGTAGCTCTCCTTGAAGCTAAAGTTCCCTGAACTTCAGTAAGTTGCATTGTTATATGTTTCATTACAAGGACAAATGTGGGTATCGTATATCCTGTTGACACAACTGCTATCGTTCAGTTTATTAGTTGCTACCCCCTGTTGTGTACGACCCTGTGTCTTATCTCTTCCTATCTTTATTGCAAAGGAAATGGTTCGTCTTATCTGCACTGGCAATCGAAATTCTTTTCTCTACTTCCCCTGCTGTCATTAAAAACCCTGTCTGATTTAGCGCACTGTTTAAACCGATTTTGCCTTTCTGTCTTTGTTCTGTATTAAAATAATGTAAAAATATATCTACATTCTTAGTGTCACCCACCCTAGAGTCCACAGCCTGAGGCCTCTGCTCAAAAAGCTGCAAAATTGCTGAGTGGGCAAACTTCTTACCACCTCTTCATGCCCCCACCCCCCCAGCGCTGACTGACGGGTGAGCTGACCCACAGGGCCATTACCTGCTAGTAAAGGCCCATTTTCGAGAGTAGGACATCACCCTTCTCAGCATATACTTCCCAAACACACTCCTCCATCATCACCAACACCTTCCTCACGAGCCCCACCTGCAGCACTCTGGCTGATAATACGGTCCTGGCACAGTTCCTGCAGCATTCCATGCACCAGAGTGCGCTGGCGCCGCCCTGTGGTGCCCACGGGGCTCAGAGTGCACCTCGATCTGCACTGGATCTCCTACATCATTAATAGGTAAATGGCTGCTGACACCTGCAGGGTGGAGGGTCCTTTTTGAGGGAGGGGAGTGAGGAAGGAGGTCAGTGCCCACTGAAAATTGGCTGTTTAATGCTGAAGAAAGGGTAGGCCACAACTCTTTACCTCCACCTCTGCATCATAACCCACCCCTGCCCCACCTCTCACCCCTCCCCAACGTAACCCATCTCTGCCCCCTTTGACGCCCTCTGCTGTTGAAATCCTTATCCTCACTTTTGTCACGCCTGGTCTTGATTTCTCCTGTGTCTTCCTTGCTAACCTTCCACCCTCACTCCCTCCATTAACTCTAATTGGTTGCCTATATCCTGTCTTACACTAAGTCCTGCTTCCCCATCACTCCCCACCCTCGCTCTCGCTGGTTTACACTGGCTCTGTGCCCCTCAACACATCGAATGTAAACTTCTCATCCTCCTTTACAAATCTCTCTGCAGCCTCGCCCCATTCTGCCTTTGCATCCTCTTGCTATTGCCAATGGAGAATTTAGCTGCCTTGACCCTATTTTTATTTTTATCCTCTGATGGGATGTTAAATGCACTACATAAACCAAAGGGTTTGTTAAATGTATCGGGTAATTAGATTGGCTTTTACCATTTATGTCTAGGGTTTCCGATCTAATGTCTAAATCCGTTCACTTTGAACTGTCCTTTGTAAACCAGTCTGAAAGGTATTGATTATTGTTTTTTTACGCAGAGAGAGCACTGATGGGAGTGCAGCTTCCCTCTTATGGTTTATATTCAATGTACCATTGGCCGGCTGCCAGTGTTGAGGCTGCCCCTGGGTGACATGAGTATAAAAGTATACAACCACTTCCGTTGGGTCGCAGTCTGCCTGAGGTATCGGGCAGCTCCACCTGGCGCTCTGGTTTCACCTCTGGGCTACGTCCGCGGCGAGTCATGGTTTCTGATTGTCCGCCTCTTGTTAACTTTACCTGACCTGGGGAAACTTTTAGAGACAATAATCTGGGACAAAATTAATTGGCACTTGGAAACATATGGGCTAATAATTGAAAGTCAGCACGAATTTATTAAAGGAAAATCGTGTTTGACTAACTTGATTGAGCTCTTTGATGAGGTAACAGAGCGGGTTGATGAGGGTAGTGTGGTTGACGTGTATGGACTTTCAAAAGGCGTTTGATAAAGTACCACATAATAGACTAGTTAACAAAGTTAAATCCCATGGGATTAAAGGGACAGTGACAGCATGGATAGAAAATTGGCTAAGGGACAGAAAGCAGAGAGTAGTGGTGAATGGTTGTTTTTCAGACTGGAGGGAAGTATACAGTGGTGTTCCCCAGGGGTCAGTATTAGGACCACTGCTCTTTTTGATTATATATTAATGACCTGGACTTGGGTATACAGGGTAAAATTTCAAAGTTTGCAGATGACACGAAACATGGAAATATAGTAAAGTGGAGTAAAATGGGCAGACACATGGCAGATGAAATTTAACACAGAAGCATGAAGTGACACACTTTGGTAGAAAGAATGAGCAGAGGCAATATAAACTAAATGGTACAATTTTAAAGGCAGTGCAGGGACAGACCTGGGGGTGTCGGTACACAAATCTTTGAAGGCGGAAAAGGCTTTTGAAAAAGCATATTGGATCTTGGGCTTTATTAATAGAGGCATTGAGTACAAAAGCAAAGAAGTTATGCTAAACCTTGATAAAACACTGGTTTAGGCCTTAGCTGGGTCAAGGACGTCACTGAGCGGCTGCAGAACATTCTGGAGGGGGAGGGTGAACAGCCAGAGGTCGTGGTCCATATCGGTACCAATGACATAGGTAGAAAGAGGGATGAAGTCCCGCAGGAAGAATTTAAGGAGTTAGGAAAGAGATTAAGAAGCAGGACCTCAAAGGTAGTAATCTCCGGATTACTCCCGGTGCCACGCGCTAGTGAGTATAGAAATAGGAGGATAGAGCAGATGAATGGTGGGGAGAGATGATGCAGGAGGGATGGCTTCAGATTCCTGGGGCATTGGGACCGGTTCTGGGGGAGGTGGGACCTGTACAAGCCAGATGGGTTCCACCTCAACAGGGCCGGGACCAATATCCTCACGGGGAGCTTTGCTAGTGCTGTTGGGGAGGGTTTAAACTAGCTTGTCAGGGGGATGGGAACCTGATCGCAGATTCAGAAGGGAGAGAATCAGAACTGGAGATAGAAGGCAGAAAATTAGTAAGTGAGTTTGGAAGGCAGAGGAATCGAAGGTTAGAAAATAAACAGCAAGGGAGTTTGGCAGTGCTTAATGATATATACCTCAATGCAAGGAGTCTAGTGAATAAGGCAGATGAGCTGAGGGTACAGATAGACAGGTGGAAGTATATCATAGTTATTACTATAAAGAGGGGCAGGAATGGCAGCTCAACGTTCCTGGTTACAGGGTTTTCAGATGAGCTAGAGAGGGGGATAAAAAAGGAGAGGGGGGTGTGGCAATTTTGGTTAAAGGAACAATTACAGCTGTGAGGAAGGATGATATGTTAGAAGGATCATCAAATGAAGCCATATGGGTTGAGCTAAGGAACAAAAAAGGGGCAGTCACACTGCTGGGAGTGTACTATAGACCCCCAAACAGTCATAAGAACATAAGAAATAGGAGCAGGAGTAGGCCAATCGTCCCCTCGAGCCTGCTCCGCCATTTAATAAGATCATGGCTGATCTGATCCTAACCTCAAATCTAAATTCATGTCCAATTTCCTGCCCGCTCCCCGTAACCCCTAATTCCCTTCACTTCTAGGAAACTGTCTATTTCTGCTTTGAATTTATTCAATGATGTAGCTTCCACAGCTTCCTGGGGCTGCAAATTCCACAGACCTACCACCCTCTGAGTGAAGAAGTTTCTCCTCATCTCAGTTTTGAAAGAGCAGCCCCTTATTCTAAGATTATGCCCCCTAGTTCTAGTTTCACCCATCCTTGGGAACATCCTTACCGCATCCACCCGATCAAGCCCCTTCACAATCTTATATGTTTCAATAAGATCGCCTCTCATTCTTCTGAACTCCAATGAGTAGAGTCCCAATCTACTCAACCTCTCCTCATATGTCCACCCCCTCATCCCCGGGATTAACCGAGTGAACCTTCTTTGTACTGCCTTGAGAGCAAGTGTGTCTTTTCTTAAGTATGGACACCAAAACTGTATGCAGTATTCCAGGTGCGGTCTCACCAATACCTTATATAACTGCAGCAATACCTCCTTGTTTTTATATTCTATCCCCCTAGCAATAAAAGCCAACATTCCGTTGGCCGCCTTGATCACCTGCTGCACCTGCAAACTAACTTTTTGATTTTCTTGCACTAGGACCCCCAGATCCCTTTGTACTGCAGTACTTTCCAGTTTCTTGCCATTAAGATAATAACTTACTCTCTGATTTTTCCTGCCAAAGTGCATAACCTCACATTTTCCAATATTGTGTTGCATCTGCCAAATCTCCGCCCACTCACCCAGCCTGTCTATATCCCCTTGTAGGTTTTTTATGTCCTCCTCACTCTCTACTTTCCCTCCCATCTTTGTATCATCTGCAAACTTTGATATGTTACACTCGGTCCCCTCCTCCAAATCGTTAATATAGATTGTAAAGAGTTGGGGACCCAGCACCGACCCCTGTGGAACACCACTGGCTACTGGTTGCCAGTCCAAGAATGAACCATTTATCCCAACTCTCTGCTTCCTGTTAGATAACCAATCCTCCACCCATGCCAGAATATTACCCCCAATCCAATGATTCTTTATCTTGAGCAATAATCTTTTATGTGGCACCTCGTCGAATGCCTTCTGGAAGTCTAAATACACTACGTCCACTGGTTCCCCTTTATCCACCCTGTACGTTATGTCATAGAATCATAGAATCATAGAAGTTACAACATGGAAACAGGCCCTTCGGCCCAACATGTCCATGTCGCCCAGTTTATACCACTAAGCTAGTCCCAATTGCCTGCACTTGGCCCATATCCCTCGATACCCATCTTACCCATGTAACTGTCCAAATGCTTTTTAAAAGACAAAATTGTACCCGCCTCTACTACTGCCTCTGGCAGCTCGTTCCAGACACTCACCACCCTTTGAGTGAAAAAATTGCCCCTCTGGACCCTTTTGTATCTCTCCCCTCTCACCTTAAATCTGTGCCCCCTCGTTATAGACTCCCCTACCTTTGGGAAAAGATTTTGACTATCGACCTTATCTATGCCCCTCATTATTTTATAGACTTCTATAAGATCTCCCCTTAACCTCCTACTCTCCAGGGAAAAAAGTCCCAGTCTGTCTAACCTCTCCCTGTAAGTCAAACCATCAAGTCCCGGTAGCATCCTCGTAAATCTTTTCTGCACTCTTTCTAGTTTAATAATATCCTTTCTATAATAGGGTGACCAGAACTGTACACAGTACTCCAAGTGTGGCCTCACCAATGCCCTGTACAACTTCAACAAGACATCCCAACTCCTGCATTCAATGTTCTGACCAATGAAACCAAGCATGCTGAATGCCTTCTTCACCACCCTATCCACCTGTGACTCCACTTTCAAGGAGCTATGAATCTGTACTCCCAGATCTCTTTGTTCTATAACTCTCCCCAACGCCCTACCATTAACGGAGTAGGTCCTGGCCCGATTCGATCTACCAAAATGCAGCACCTCACATTTATCTAAATTAAACTCCATCTGCCATTCATCGGCCCACTGGCCCAATTTATCAAGATCCCGTTGCAATCCTAGATAACCTTCTTCACTGTCCACAATGCCACCAATCTTGGTGTCATCTGCAAACTTACTAACCATGCCTCCTAAATTCTCATCCAAATCATTAATATAAATAACAAATAACAGCGGACCCAGCACCGATCCCTGAGGCACACCGCTGGACACAGGCATCCAGTTTGAAAAACAACCCTCTACAACCACCCTCTGTCTTCTGTCGTCAAGCCAATTTTGTATCCAATTGGCTACCTCACCTTGGATCCCATGAGATTTAACCTTATGTAACAACCTACCTTGCGGTACCTTGTCAAATGCTTTGCTGAAGTCCATGTAGACCACGTCTACTGCACAGCCCTCATCTATCTTCTTGGTTACCCCTTCAAAAAACTCAATCAAATTCGTGAGACATGATTTTCCTCTCACAAAACCATGCTGACTGTTCCTAATTAGTCCCTGCCTCTCCAAATGCCTGTAGATCCTGTCCCTCAGAATACCCTCTAACAACTTACCCACTACAGATGTCAGGCTCACTGGTCTGTAGTTCCCAGGCTTTTCCCTGCCGCCCTTCTTAAACAAAGGCACAACATTTGCTACCCTCCAATCTTCAGGCACCTCACCTGTAGCGGTGGATGATTCAAATATCTCTGCTAGGGGACCCGCAATTTCCTCCCTAACCTCCCATAACGTCCTGGGATACATTTCATCAGGTCCCGGAGATTTATCTACCTTGATGCGCGTTAAGACTTCCAGCACCTCCCTCTCTTTAATATGTACACTCCTCAAGACATCACTATTTATTTCCCCAAGTTCCCTAACATCCATGCCTTTCTCAACCGTAAATACCGATGTGAAATATTCATTCAGGATCTCACCCATCTCTTGTGGTTCCGCACATAGATGACCTTGTTGATCCTTAAGAGGCCCTACTCTCTCCCTAGTTACCCTTTTGCCCTTTATGTATTTGTAGAAGCTCTTTGGATTCACCTTTGCCTGATCTGCCAAAGCAATCTCATATCCCCTTTTTGCCCTCCTGATTTCTCTCTTAACTCTACTCCGGCAATCTCTATACTCTTCAAGGGATCCACTTGATCCCAGCTGCCTATGCATGTCATATGCCTCCTTCTTCTTTTTGACTAGTGCCTCAATCTCCCGAGTCATCCAAGGTTCCCTACTTCTACCAGCCTTGCCCTTCACTTTATAAGGAATGTGCTTACCCTGAACCCTGGTTAACACACTTTTGAAAGCCTCCCACTTACCAGACGTCCCTTTGCCTGCCAACAGACTCTCCCAATCAACTTCTGAAAGTTCCTGTCTAATACCATCAAAATTGGCCTTTCCCCAATTTAGAATTTTAACTTTTGGGCCAGACCTATCCTTCTCCATAGCTATCTTAAAACTAATGGAATTATGATCACTGGTCCCAAAGTGATCCCTCACTAACACTTCTGTCACCTGCCCTTCCTTATTTCCCAAGAGGAGGTCAAGTTTTGCCCCCTCTCTAGTCGGGCCATCCACATACTGAATGAGAAATTCCTCCTGAATACACTCAACAAATTTCTCTCCATCCAAGCCCCTAATGCTATGGCTGTCCCAGTCAATGTTGGGAAAGTTAAAGTCCCCTACTATTACCACCCTATTTTTCTTGCAGCTGTCTGTAATCTCCTTACATATTTGCTCCTCAATTTCCCATTGACTATTTGGGGGTCTGTAGTACAATCCGATCAAAGTGATCTCTCCCTTCTTATTTTTCAGTTCTACCCATATAGACTCAGTGGGCGAACCCTCGGATATATCCCCTCTCACTACTGCCGTGATGTTCTCCCTAATCAAGAACGCAACTCCCCCTCCTCTCTTACCTCCTGCTCTATCTTTCCTATAGCATCTGTACCCTGGAACATTGAGCTGCCAGTCCTGCCCCTCCCTTATCCATGTTTCAGTAATAGCTATAACATCCCAGTCCCATGTACCCATCCATGCCCTGAGTTCATCTGCCTTGCCCATCAGACTTCTTGCATTGAAATAAATGCAGTTTAATCTAGACTTCCCTTGGTCTTTGCCCTGCTTTCTCAGACCATCTGTCCGGTCATGTTCTGTGCACTCTCCCTTACTGCCTTTTGTTTCTGTCACCACTTTATTTCCCACTGACTTCCTGCATCGGTTCCCATCCCCCTGCCACATTAGTTTAAACCCTCCCCAACAGCACTGGCAAACACTCCCCCTAGGACATTGGTTCCAGTCCTGCCCAGATGCAGACCGTCCAATTTGTACTGGTCCCACCTCCCCCAGAACCGGTTCCAATGGCCCAGGAATTTGAATCCCTCCCTCTTGCACCATCTCTCAAGCCACGTATTCATCTTAGCTATCCTGTCATTCCTACTCTGACTAACCCGTGGCACTGGTAGCAATCCTGAGATTACTACCTTTGAGGTCCTACTCTTTAGTTTAACTCCTAACTCCCTAAATTCAGCTTGTAGGACCTCATCCTGTTTTTTACCTATATCATTGGTGCCTATATGCACCACGACAACTGGCTGTTCACCCTCCCCCTCCAGAATGTCCTGCAGCCGCTCCGAGACATCCTTGACCCTTGCACCAGGGAGGCAACATACCATCCTGGAGTCTCGGTTGCGTCCGCAGAAACGCCTGTCTATTCCCCTTACAATCGAGTCCCCTATCACTATAGCTCTGCCACTCTTTTTCCTGCCCTCCTGTGCAGCAGAGCCAGCCACGGTGCCATGAACCTGGCCACTGCCACCTTCCCCTGGTGAGCCATCTCCCCCAACAGTATCCAAAACGGTATACCTGTTTTGGAGGGAGATGACCGCAGGGGACCCCTGCACTGCCTTCCTACTCTTCCTCTGTCTGTTGGTCACCCATTCACTATCTCCCTCAGTAATTTTTATCTGCGGTGTGACCAACTCACTGAACGTGCTATCCACGACTTTCTCAGCATCGCGGATGCTCCAAAGTGAGTCCATCCGCAGCTCCAGAGCCGTCAAGCGGTCAAACAATAGCTGCAGCTGGACACACTTCCCGCAGGTGAAGGAATCAGGGATACAGGAAGGAGCCCTGAATTCCCACATCCCACAAGAGGAACATGACACGGCCCTGGGATCTCCTGCCATGACTTAACCCTTAAATTAGCTTAAGAACAACTCCAAAGTCAAGAGGAAAAAAAAGGAAAGAAAAACTACTTACCACTAACTTTAAGGAGTTTACTCCTTTAAATTGTTCTCAATTTAGAGAATGTTAACTACACTGGGGACCTTGATTCACTAAAAAATAAACGCTACTTCCTATAAGACCTGCAGACCTTCCCTTTCTTTTTACTTCAGTTACTGTCGATAAGTAGAAATACTCACCTGAACCTACTCACCAATCAGGTGCCTCCCCTGTGTCGCGTCCCGATCTGATTCCTGACCTCACTTCGAACTCGGTCGCAGCTCCGCTCGGCTGTTCTCAGCGCTCTGAAATCCCGCCTTTTATCGGACGCTCCCTCCGCTCGGCTCGGCTCCTCTCAGCTGTTCTCAGCGCTCTGAAATCCCGCCTTTTATCGGACGCTCCCTCCGCTCGGCTCGGCTCCTCTCAGCTGTTCTCAGCGCTCTGAAATCCCGCCTTTTATCGGACGCTCCCTCCGCTCCGCTGGGCTCCTCTCAAGCAAATTTGTCAGACGTGACTTCCCCTTCGTAAAGCCATGCTGACTTTGTCCTATTAAATTATGTTTATCCAAATGTCTCCTACTGTCTCCTTAATAATAGACTCCAAAATGTTACCCACCACAGATGTTAGGCTAACTGGTCTATAATTTCCAGCCTTCTGCCTACTACCCTTTTTAAATAAGGGTGTTACATTGGCAGTTTTCCAATCTGCCGGGACCTTTGCCGAGTCCAGAGAATTTTGGAAAATTATTACCAAAGCATCCACAATCCCCACTGCCACTTCCCTCAAGACCCTCGGATGTAAGCCATCAGGTCCAGGGGATTTATCCGCCTTGAGTCCCATTAATTTACTGAGTACCAATTCCTTAGTGATTTAGAGCACTCTGTTTGTCCAGTGTTGGGATATTCTTAGTGTCCTCTACCGTAAAGACTGAAACAAAATATTTGTTCAGCATTTTTGCCATTTCCATGTTTCCCACCATTAATTTCCCGGTCTCATCCTCTAAGGGACCTACGTTTGCCTTAGCCACCCTTTTTCTTTTTATATAACTGTAGAAACTCTTGCTATCTGTTTTTATATTTTTTGCTAATTTATTTTCATAATCTATCTTCCCTTTCTTAATCAATCCTTTAGTTACTTTTTGCTGTCTTTTGAAGACTTCCCAATCTTCTATCCTCCCAGTAAGTTTGGCTACCTTATATGTCCTTGTTTTTAGTCAGATACTATCCTTAATTTCTTTACTTAGCCACAGATGGCTGTCATTTCTTTTACACCCTTTTTTCCTCAGCGGAATATATATTTTTTGAAAGTTGTAAAATAACTCCTTAAATGAACACCACTGTTCATGTACCGTCTTACCCTTTAATCTATTTTTCCAGTCCACTTTAATCAATTCCGCTCTCGTACCATCATAGTCTCCTTTATTCAAGCTCAGTACGCTTGCTTGAGAACCAACCTTCTCACCCTCTAATTGGATATGGAATGTAACCATGTTATGGTCACTCATTCCAAGGGGATCCTGAACTAGGACATTATTAATTCATCCTGGCTCATTACACAAGACCAGGTCCAACATTGCTTACCCCCTTGTAGGATCAGTTACATGCTGCTCAAGAAATCCATCCCTAATACACTCAATAAACTCTTCCTCAAGGCTGCCCTGCCCAATTTGATTTGTCCAGTTAATATGATAGTTAAAATCCCCCATAATTATAGCTGTTCCCTGATTAATACTTCTTCCAGCAGAGTTGCAACTATTAGGAGGCCTATATACTACGCCCACTGGTGTTTTTTCCCCTTATTATTCCTTATCTCTACCCAAACTGTTTCATTATCCTGATCCTGATCCCAATATCATTTCTCAGTATTCCTTCCTTTATTAACATAGCCACTCCACCTCCCCTTCCTTCCTGCCTGTCCTTCCTGATTGTTAAATACCCTGGCATATTTAATGCCCAGTCGTTGTCACCCTGCAGCCATGTTTCTGTAATGGCCACAAGATCATACCCATACGTAGTTATTTGTGCCGTTAACTCGTCCATTTTGTTACGAATGCTACGTGCATTCAGATAAAGAACTTCCAAATATGTCTTGTGACACTTAGTTCCTGCTTTTTTCCTTTTTTAACACTTTACCTTTTACTCCATACCTTCTGTCCCTTCCTGACACGCTTTCCTCTGTCTCCCTGCTCAGGTTCCCAACCCCCTGCCACAGCTTTGATGCTGGGTTAATCGCCTTACGCCTTCTAATTTTTATTTTATCTGTCTTGCCTAAAGTACACTTTCTTTCCGCTGCTCTACGCTTTTCCCTTTCACTTGTTCTTGAACAACTGTTTGTACTATTTGTATTGTAGATTTCCCCTGGGTCTTCCCCTCTCTTGCTGCTCTCAACTTTATTCCCGTCTGACTCCCCGTTCAGGTTCCCATCCCCCTGACACTCTAGTTTAAACCTTCCCCAACAGCACCAGCAAACACCCCCGCGAGGACATTGGTCCCGGTCCTGCTCGGGTGTAACCCGTCTCGCTTGTACAGGTCCCACCTTCCCCAGAACCGGTCCCAATGTCCCAGGAATCTAAATCCCTCCCTCCTACACCATCCCTGCAGCCACGCATTCATCCTGTCTATTCTCCTGTTCCTATACTCACTAGCACGTGGCACTGGTAGTAATCCTGAGATCATTACCTTTGAAGTCCTGCTTTTTAATTTATCTCCTAACTCCTTAAATTCACCTTGCAGGACCTCATCCCTTTTTTTACCTATGTCGTTGGTACCAATATGGACCACGACTACAGGCTGTTCACCCTCCCCCTCCAGAATGCCCTGCAGCCGCTCCGTGATATCCTTGACCCTAGCACCAGGGAGGCAACATACCATCCTGGAGTCACGTTTGCGGCCGCAGAAACGCCTATCTGTTCCCCTTACAATCGAATCCCCTATCACTATAGCCCTGCCACTCTTCTTCCTCCCCTCCTGTGCAGCAGAGCCACCAGTGGTGCCCTGAACCTGGCTCTTGCTGCTTTCCCCTGATAAGCCATCTCCCCCAACAGTATCTAAAGCAGAATATCTGTTTGAGAGGGAGATGGCCCCAGGGGACTCCTGCTCTACCTGCCCAGTCCTTTTACTCTGCCTGGCGGTCACCCATTTCCTTTCTGCCTGCGTAATCTTTACCTGCGGTGTGACCACCTCACTGAAAGTGCTATCCACGATAGTCTCAGCATCACGGATGCTCCACAGTGAATCCACCCGCAGCTCCAGCTCCGAAGTACGGTTAGCCAGTAGCTGCAGCTGGACACACTTCCTGCGCACATGGTCGCCAGGGACACTGGTAGTGTCCATGACTTCCCACATAGTGCAGGAGGAGCATATCACGGGTGCGAGCTGTGCTGCCATGACTTGCCTTAGACTCTCACTCTCATCCCGCTCTCGGTCTCCCCTTTTATACTGTGCTCACCTCTCAGACTCTCATCCCGCTCTAGGTCTCCCCTTTTATACTGTGCTCACCTCTCGGACTCTCCTGCCTCACCTGTGACGTCGCACAGTAGTTGTCTCTTGTTGCAGGTCTGCTGCTGCTTTTATTCCCCAATCTCAGTCTTCTACTCTCAGGTCCACTGCCGCTCTGGGGAAAAAGTTAGGAAAAGCAAGGCAAAGCAGCACCTCCTTCCCCCACTGCACCGAACTCCCACACTTACCAAACTCTCAGTTCACACTGTGTTGTCCGTACACTGTGCTGTCGCACTGACAGTCAGAGGGAGATAGAAGAGCAAATATGTAGGCAAATTTCTGAGAAGTGCAAAAACAATAGGGCAGTAATAGTCGGGGATTTCAACTACCCGAATATTAACTGGGATACAAAATGTGTGAAGGGTATAGAGGGCACAGAATTCTTAAATTACATTCAGGAGAACTTTTTTAGCCAGTACGTAGCAAGCCCAACAAGAGGAGGGGCAGTTCTGGATTTAGTTTTAGGGAATGAGGCTGGGCAGGTGGAAGGAGTATCAGTGGGAGAGCATTTTGGTGGTAGTGATCATAATTCAGTTAGATTTAGCATAGTTATGGAAAAGGACAAAGATAGAACAGGAGTTAAAGTTCTCAATTGGGGAAAGGCCAATTTTACTAACCTAAGAAGTGATTTAGCAAAAGTGGACTGGAAACAGCGACTTGAAGGTAAATCAGTGTCGGAGCAGTGGGAGGCATTCAAGGGGGAGATTCAAGGGGTTCAGAGTAAACATGTTCCCACAATAAAAAAGGGTGGGACTGCCAAATCTAGAGCCCCCTGGATGTCACGGAGCATTCAGGGTAAGGTAAGGCAAAAAAGGAAAGCTTATGTCAGATACCGAGAACTCAATACTACAGAAAGCCTAA
Source organism: Heptranchias perlo (assembly GCF_035084215.1). Classification (NCBI taxonomy): domain Eukaryota; kingdom Metazoa; phylum Chordata; class Chondrichthyes; order Hexanchiformes; family Hexanchidae; genus Heptranchias; species Heptranchias perlo. The sequence continues at coordinate 23,430,613 of NC_090360.1, forward strand.
AGGAATATAAAAAGTGCAGGGATGAAATTAAAAAGGAAATTAGGAAAGCAAAGAGAGGGCATGAAAAAATATTAGCAGGTAAATTCAAGGAAAACCCAAAGATGTTTTATAAATACATAAAGAACAAGAGGATAACTAAGGAATGAATAGGCCTATTAGAGACCAAAAAGGTAACCTGTGTGTGGAGGTGGAAGATGTGGGTATGGTTCTAAATGAATACTTTGCTTCTGTCTTCACAAAAAAAAGGGACGATGCAGAGATTGTAGTTAAGGAGGAGGAGTGTGAAATATTGGATGGGATAAATTTAGTGAGAGATGAAGTATTAAGGGGTTTAGCATCTTTGAAAGTAGATAAATCGCCAGGCCCCGATGAAATGTATCCCAGGCTGTTAAAAGAACCAAGGGAGGAAATAGCAGAGGCTCTGACCATCATTTTCCGATCCTCCCTGGCTACAGGCGTGGTGCCGGAGGATTGGAGGACTGCTAACATTGTACCGTTGTTTAAAAAGGGAGCAAGGGATAGACTGAGTAATTACAGGCCAGTCAGTCTAACCTCTGTGGTGGGCAAATTATTGGAATCAATTCTGAGCGACAGGATAAGCCGTCACTTAGAAAGGCACGGAGTAATCAAGGGTGGTCAGCATGGATTTGTTCAGGGAAGGTCGTGTCTGACTAACTTGGTTGAATTTTTTGAGGAGGTAACAAGGAGGGTCGATAAGGGTAGTGCATTTGATGTAGTCTGCATGGATTTTAGCAAGGCTTTTGACAAGGTCCCACATGCAGACTAGTCAAAAAAGTACAAGCCCATGGAATCCAAGGGGGAGAGTCAAGTTGGATCCAAAATTGGTTCAGTGGCAGGAAGCAAAGGGTAATGGTCAGGTGTTTTTGTGACTGGAAGGCTGTTTCCAGTGGGGTTCCGCAGGGCTCAGTACTAAGTCCCTTGCTTTTTGTGGCATGTATTAATGATTTGTACTTAAATGTAGGGGGCATGATTAAGAAGTTTGCAGATGATACAAAAATTGGCCGTGTGCTTGATAGTGAGGAGGAAAGCTGTAGACTGCAGGAAGATATCAATGGACTGGTCAGGTGGGCAGAAAAATGGCAAATGGAATTCAATCCAGAGAAGTGTGAGGTGATGCATTTTATCAATTGGTAGTTGGACTTTCCAGGGGTAGATCTTGCCTTTGTGCAATATTGTAAAATGGGTGATAGCGAGTCGACAGACAATGGAAATGAAAATACGGAGAGATGTAAAATACGTTGCCGATTCGCTATAACCCGTTCTACACTATGGCACAAAGGCAAGATCTACCCCTCTTTCTTTTATTCGTTCATGGGATGTGGGCGTCGCTGACAAGGCCAGCATTTATTGCCCTTCCCTAATTGCCCTTGAGAAGGTGGTGGTGAGCCGCCGCCATAAACCGCTGCAGTCCGTGTGGTGAAGGTTCTCCCACAGTGCTGTTAGGAAGGGAGTTCCAGGATTTTGACCCAGCGACGATGAAGGAACGGTGATATATTTCCAAGTCGGGATGGTGTGTGACTTGGAGGGGAATGTGCAGGTGGTGTTGTTCCCATGTACCTGCTGCCCTTGTCCTTCTAGGTGGTAGAGGTCGCGGATTTGGGAGGTGCTGTTGAAGAAGCCTTGGCGAGTTGCTGCAGTGCATCCTGTGGATGGTACACACTGCAGCCACTGTGCGCCGGTGGTGAAGGGAGTGAATGTTTAGGGTGGTGGACGGGGTGCCAATCAAGCGGGCTGCTTTGTCCTGGATGGTGTCGAGCTTCTTGAGTGTTGGAGCTGCACTCATCCAGGCAAAGTGAAGAGTATTCCATCACACTTCTGACTTGTGCTTTGTAGATGGTGGAAAGGCTTTGGGGAGCCAGGAGGTGAGTCACTCGCCGCAGAATACCCAGCCTCTGACCTGCTCTTGTAAACACGGTATTTACATGGCTGGTCCAGTTAAGTTTCTGGTCAATGGTGACGCCCAGGATGTTGATGGTGGGGGATTTGGCGATGGTAATGCCTTTGAATGTCAAGGGGAGGTGGTTAGATTCTTTTGTTGGAGATGGTCATTACCTGGGACTTGTCTGGCGCGAATGTTACTTGCCACTTATGAGCCCAAGCCTGGATGTTGTCCAGGTTTTGCTGCATGTGGGCACGGACTGCTTCATTTTCTGAGGGGTTGCGAATGGAACTGAACACTGCAATCATCAGTGAACATCCCCATTTCTGACCTTATGATGGCGGTAGGGTCATTGATGAAGCAGCTGTAGATGGTTGGACCTAGGACACTGCCCTGAGGAACTCCTGCAGCAGTGCCCTGGGGCTGAGATGATTGGCCTCCAACAACCACTACCATCTTCCTTTGTGCTCGGTATGACTCCAGCCACTGGAGAGTTTTCCCCCTGATTCCCATTGACTTCAATTTTACTAGGGCTCCTTGGTGCCACACTCGGTCAAATGCTGCCTTGATGTCAAGGGCAGTCACTCTCACCTCACCTCTGGAATTTAGCTCTTTTGTCCATGTTTGGACCAAGGCTGTAATGAAGTCTGGAGCCGAGTGGTCCTGGCGGAACCCAAACTGAGCATCGGTGAGCAGGTTATTGGTGAGTAAGTGGCGCTTGAAAGCGCTGTCAACGACACCTTCCATCACTTTGCTGATGATTGAGAGTAGACTGAAGGGGCGGTAATCGGCTGCATTGGATTTGTCCTGCTTTTTGTGGTCAGGACGTACCTGGGCAATTTTCCACATTGTCGGGTAGATGCCAGTGTTGTAGCTGTACTGGAACAGTTTGGCTAGAGGTATGTCTAGTTCTGGAGCACAAGTCTTCAGCACTACAGGCAGGATGTTGTCAGGGCCCATAGCCTTTGCTGTATCCAGTGCACTCAGCTGTTTCTTGATATCACGTGGAGTGAATCGAATTGGCTGGAGACTGGCTTCTGTGATAGTGGGGATATCGGGAGGAGGCCGAGATGGATCATCCACTCGGCACTTCTCGCTGAAGATGGTTGCAAACGCTTCAGCCTTGTTATTGGCACTCACGTGCTGGACTCTTCCATCATTGAGGATGGGGATGTTTACAGAGCCTCCTCCTCCCGTTAGTTGTTTTATTGTCCACCACCATTCACGACTGGATGTGGCAGGACTGCAGAGCTTTGATCTGATCCGTTGGTTGTGGAATCGCTTAGCTCTGTCTATAGCATGTTGCTTCCGCTGTTCAGCATGCATGTAGTCCTGAGTTGTAGCTTCACCAGTTTGGCACCTCATTTTTAGGTACGCCTGGTGCTGCTCCTGGCATGCTCTTCTACACTCCTCATTGAACCAGGGTTGATCTCCTGGTAGAATGAGGAATATGCCGGGCCATGAGGTTACAGATTGTGCTGGAATACAATTCCGCTGCTGCTGATGGCCCACAGCACCTCATGGATGCCCAGTTTTGAGCTGCTAAATCTGTTCTGAATCTATCCCATTTCGCATGGTGGTCGTGCCACACAGCATCTTCACAAGGACTGTGCGGTGGTCACTCCTACCAATGCTGTCATGGACAGATGCATCTGCGACAGGTAGATTGGTGAGGATGAGGTCAAGTAAGTTTTTCCCTCGTGTTGGTTCGCTCACCACCTGCTGCAAGCCCAGTCTGGCAGCTATGTCCTTCGGGACTCGGCCAGCTCGGTCAGTAGTGGTGCTACTGAGCCACTCTTGGTGATTGACATTGAAGTCCCCCCACCCAGAGTACATTCTGTGCCTTTGCTACCCTCAGTGCTTCCTCCAAGTGGTGCTCAACATGGAGGAGGACTGATTCATCAGCTGAGGGAGGGCGGTAGGTGGTAATCAGCAGGAGGTTTCCTTGCCCATGTTTGACCTGATGCCTTGTGATTTCATGGGGTCCAGAGTCAATGTTGAGGACTCCCAGGGCCACTCCCTCCTGACTGTATATCACTGTACCGCCACCTCTGGTGGGTCTGTCCTGCTGGTGGGACAGCCTTTTTGCTTCGAAACATAGGATTGCATTGGTTATTGGATCTTACTTCACACTATCTACTTCTACTTAGGCCTCAAATAACTTAACCTTGCTGATGGCTTCTTTCTAACATCTAAAACCTTCTCCTCATTACATTCTTAATCTTCTTTCTGACCCTCTGGAGCTTGCTAGCTCTCTTTGAAAATCTTTTGTGTCCGATGTCTGACCTTATATATCTTAAACTTTTACAGCGAATTTAACTACAAGCGACCTGACCAAACATAGTGGCAAATTCAGCTGCAGGGATCACTTTCAACGAGGCCATTCAACTAAATTTGAATTTGTTTTGCAAAAAAACTCACCTCCAATTATCCTCCCTCTTTTCTACAGGTGCATAAATCACCAGGAAGGAATGTGATATTGAGTAATTACGTGACTCTGTGCTCCCAACCTTTTGGCCTCAATTTCCCAACTCGTGTTCACTGGGAGTGTGGAATGCCCCTATAGTCCTCTCAAGGTTATGGAACATAACTGTCCTTTTCGATATTGCCATTTTCTGGTAGTAATGGGCAGCACTGGCTGCATCGAAGTGTGCATGTGTGTCCTGTACAATTTAAACTTTGAGCATCTCTTGCAAATCACTCGTGACAGAAATCCACTTCAATCCACATGTTGGCAGGGTCACTGAGTCAGGGTTGAGATATGAATTTTGCTCAACGCAGGTGATGACTTACCCTGTACTTCTGATCTTCACCGTCACCAATTGTGTAAAGAGATTTGGAACCATATCAGGGTATAAAATATACTAGATGGAAATAAGTGCAATGACAGTGTACTCACACCCCTCAAATACCTCGGGGTTAATAGTCAACAACTCTACCAAGCCAAATTTCCAGAAATATTCAATCATGTCTGGGTAGACATGGCCGGGTAAAAATCTCTCCCCATCTCCCAGTCCAACCTCCCCAAAGTTCATTCACTCAATTGGATGGATAGATCATAGAAACATAGAAAATAGGAGCAAGAGTTGGCCATTCGGCCCTTCGGGCCTGCTCCACCATTCAAAATGATCATGGCTGATCGTCTAACTCAGTACCCTGTTCCCGCTTTTTCCCCATATCCCTTGATCCCTTTAGCATTAAGAAATATATCTATCTCCTTCTTGAACACATCTAATGACTTGGCCTCCACTGCCTTCTGTGGGAGAGAATTCCACAGGTTCACCACCCTCTGAGTGAAGAAATTTCTCCTCTATTCATCTCTGTTCTAAATGGCATCACGAGATTACGAGAGTCATCTGAAAGGGCAAGAAATCCAGAATCGGGATAAGGAAACTCCAACTGCCCAAAACAGAGGACCATGTTCCCTCTGAAACCGCCACTGCCATTACTGAGCATCAGACGGTAATAGCCCAGACCTGCAGCCTGCCAGGTCAGTGATGGAACAGTAGCGATGCCAATCCTTTTTTTTTTATTCGTTCACGGGATGTGGGCGTCGCTGGCAAGGCCGGCATTTATTGCCCATCCCTAATTGCCCTTGAGAAGGTGGTGGTGAGCCGCCGCCATAAACCGCTGCAGTCCGTGTGGTGAAGGTTCTCCCACAGTGCTGTTAGGAAGGGAGTTCCAGGATTTTGACCCAGCGACAATGAAGGAACGGCGATATATTTCCAAGTCGGGATGGTGTGTGACTTGGAGGGGAACGTGCAGGTGGTGTTGTTCCCATGCGCCTGCTGCCCTTGTCCTTCTAGGTGGTAGAGGTCGCGGGTTTGGGAGGTGCTGTTGAAGAAGCCTTGGCGAGTTGCTGCAGTGCATCCTGTGGATGGTGCACACTGCAGGCACAGTGCGCCGGTGGTGAAGGGAGTGAATGTTTAGGGTGGTGGATGGGGTGCCAATCAAGCGGGCTGCTTTATCTTGGATGGTGTCGAGCTTCTTGAGTGTTGTTGGAGCTGCACTCATCCAGGCAAGTGGAGAGTATTCCATCACACTCCTGACTTGTGCCTTGTAGATGGTGGAAAGGCTTTGGGGAGTCAGGAGGTGAGTCACTCGCCGCAGAATACCCAGCCTCTGACCTGCTCTTGTAGCCACAGTATTTATATGGCTGGTCCATCACACAGCTTCTCTGTCTCTGTCTCTTTGCCCAAGGTGTCCTGCCCTGAGCCCTCAAACACCTGGGTCTAAGCCACTGCACAGATATAGAGAGAAGCAGGCACCGCTTCTATATCCCTGTGCAGCGACAACCATATGGAATATTCCTGGCATCCTGCCAGCAGTCCTAGGAGAGCACGTCTAAAAGCTCTTGTATCCCATTGATGATGGAGAATCAAATTGTTTGATAGCCTTCAGGGACTGAAAATTTGCCGCACTTCAATTACGGTTTACAAGAAAGCTGGCTGAATTGTTAAAATTTAATCCTTGCACTAAACAAAAGTCATTAGTTGAAATGTGAGATCTGTGTGCTGGGAAATAATGATTCTGGATGAACCCTTACTTAGTACCCTCCCCTGGGCCTGGGTGTAAAGAGAAGCCAAACTTCAGTTCCATCACAATGAGACCATCTACTACTTGAAAATGAAACATTGCCTAACTCTGCCTAACCGAGGCAGGATGTGGAGATGCCGGTGATGGACTGGGGTGGACAAATGTAAGGAATCTTACAACACCAGGTTATAGTCCAACAATTTTATTTTAAAATCACAAGCTTTCGGAGATTATCTCCTTTGTCAGGTGAGTGAGTGAATGAGAGGTTCTCAAATCGCATATCTTATATTAGGCTGGGACACCATCACACCAATCAAAGGTGTCATTGGTGTTCAGACATGTTGGCCACGGAAAACAGTAGGTCCCAGTATACTGAATACACAATGGGTCAAATTACACAGACAGAGAGAAAGAGACCCGAAAGGCAAAGAGAGAGAGAGAATTTCCAGTTGTATTAAAAACAGATAACTTTTTTTTCCTGCTGGTGGGGTTACGTGTAGCGTGATATGAACCCAAGATCCCGGTTGAGGCCGTCCTCATGGGTGCGGAACTTGGCTATCAATTTCTGCTCGACGATTTTGCGTTGTCGTGTATCTCGAAGGCCACCTTGGAGAACGCTTACTCAAAGATCGGTGGCTGAATGTCCTTGACTGCTAAAGTGTTCCCCGACTGGGAGGGAACCCTCCTGTCTGGCGATTGTTGCGCGGTGTCTGTTCATCCGTTGTCGCAGTGTCTGCATGGTCTCGCCAATGTACCATGCTCCGGGGCATCCTTTCCTGCAACGTATGAGGTAGACAACGTTGGCCGAGTCACAGGAGTATGAACCATGTACCTGGTGGGTGGTGTCCTCTCGTGTGATGGTGGTATCTGTGTCGATGATCTGGCATGTCTTGCAGAGGTTGCCGTGGCAGGGTTGTGTGGTGTCGTGGACGCTGTTCTCCTGAAAGCTGGGTAATTTGCTGCGAACGATGGTCTGTTTGAGGTTGGGTGGCTGTTTGAAGGCGAGTATTGGAGGTGTGGCCTCCACTACTCGCCTTGGGTTCATGTCACGCTACACGTAATCCCACCAGCAGGAAAAAAAAGTTATCTGTTTTTAATACAACTGGAAATTCTCTCTCTCTCGCTCTCTCTCTCTCTGCCTTTCGGGTCTCTTTCTGTCTGTGTAATTTGACCCAGTGTGTATTCAGTATACTGGGACCTACTGTTTTCCGTGGCTAACCTGTCTGAACACCAACGACACCTTTTGATTGGTGTGATGGTGTCCCAGCCTAATATAAGATATGCGATTTGAGAACCTCTCATTCACTCACTCACCTGACAAAGGAGATAATCTCCGAAAGCTTGTGATTTTAAAATAAAATTGTTGGACTATAACCTGGTGTTGTAAGATTCCTTACATTTAACCGAGGCAGAGTTACAGCCCTATCAGTGCAAGCTTGTTCTTTATTTCAAGAAGGTTTCTTTCCGAACAACGAGACCCAGTTGGAGGGTGTACGGAATCTTTATTTCCAGGTGCTCAGAAAATACAAACGGCAGCAACGTGTCGCACTCCTGTCCATCTGTGTAGGAGGACCTCAGTCACAGCAGCATGATGGAGGGACACAATCCACACTTTCTGATCATCTTGAAGATATAGGCAGAGGGACTATATCAAATGGTAACCATTAAACCCCCCCCACCCTCCCATTGAACCAGACCCAGCACACTGCCTTCTGGACCCTGACAGGGGGGAAACTCCTGGGCTTCCTCCTTCCTCCTGTCAGTGCAGGCCACTGATATGGTAGCAGTGGGACCCCTCTCTCCCACCCACCCAGTGTGGATTGAAACGGTATAGAAGATAGCCCAGCCTGAGAAAGTCACGTACCCCCTGAGACTGAAGCAGGAGAAATTATTTGATCTTATAGAAGTCTATAAAATAAAATTTTTATTTTATAGACTTCTTTTCCCAAAGGTAGGGGAGTCTATAACGAGGGGGCATAGATTTAAGGTGAGAGGGGAGAGATACAAAAGGGTCCAGAGGGGCAATTTTTTCACTCAAAGGGTGGTGAGTGTCTGGAACGAGCTGCCAGAGGCAGTAGTAGAGGCGGGTACAATTTTGTCTTTTAAAAAGCATTTGGACAGTTACATGGGTAAGATGGGTATAGAGGGATATGGGCCAAGTGCAGGCAATTGGGACTAGCTTAGTGGTATAAACTGGGTGACATGGACATGTTGGGCCGAAGGGCCTGTTTCAATGTTGTAAACTTCTATGATTCTATTCTATGTGACTTCCCCCTCCCCTCACCCTCCTGTCTCTGCTCTGCCCCACCCTCCCCTCTCTGCTGCACCCCACCCAAACGGGAGAACTGTCAAAGTCTCCGGGACACAACCAAAACCCACCAGGAAAAGGTGAGCACAACAAACAACAGTGGTGACCGCTGGTACCTGGAATTGATCCCCACTGTCATCCCCAGCCACTCGGTAAAGGCCAGTCATTAGCAAACCGAGCCATGTACACCATACCATGTACACCAGAACCAAATCCACATTCGCTGTACAGGCGCACAGCTGGAGAACAGTCGCTTGGGGAGATGAAAGGCTGCCGACGCCTGTAGTTTACCCCGGGGATTGTGTGTGAGATAATGTCGTACATATACTGGCATCCTTTGCAATGAGAACATTGTTTTACAAACAGAGGGATGCTTCCTGCAGTAAAGAGAACGCTCCTGTTCTTGTAGGTCACCTCGTCAACATGAGACCGAAGAATCAACGTCAACAATCGGCAGCCGCCCGCAGCAGAGTTGCGAGGGCCGCGACCTCCCGGACAGAACGGATCTGGCCCGGAGGAATCATCCCCTACATCATAGGAGGGAACTTCACCGGTCAGTGTGAGTCGCAAAGACACAGTCTGGCTTTTATTGGGACATTTCTGCTCGTCGGGCTGAACGATGTTAGTGCTGCAGAATGGAACTCATTTCTACTTCAAACCCCAGAGTCAGCATCAATCATAACAGATTGGGGCTAGAGTGTTTGATGGGACAGTGTAGAGGGAGCTTTACTCTGTATCTAACCCTGTACCTGCCCTGGGAGTGTTTGATGGGACAGTGTAGAGGGAGCTTTACTCTGTATCTAACCCGTGCTGTACCTGCCCCGGGAGTGTTTGATGGGACGGTGTAGAGGGAGCTTTACTCTGTATCTAACCCTGTACCTGCCCCGGGAGTGTTTGATGGGACGGTGTAGAGGGAGCTTCACTCTGTATCTAACCCTGTACCTGCCCCGGGAGTGTTTGGTGGGACGGTGTAGAGGGAGCTTTACTCTGTATCTAACCCGTGCTGTCCCTGCCCCGGGAGTGTTTGATGGGACGGTGTAGAGGGAGCTTCACTCTGTATCTAACCCTGTACCTGCCCCGGGAGTGTTTGATGGGACGGTGTAGAGGGAGCTTTACTCTGTATCTAACCCGTGCTGTCCCTGCCCCGGGAGTGTTTGATGGGACGGTGTAGAGGGAGCTTTACTTTGCCCTATCAATGTGTCCCAACTCCAATCTCAGGACCATTTCCATATCCCGCACCGGGCGCCTTGTGGTTTATCTGAAATGAAATTCCCAGGTCTTCCCAGCTGCCGGCCTCAGTGAATCCAGGAATGTTTACTCATGGACTGCAGCGAGCTGCGTGAGACCCATAGCCCGAGTCCCACAAAATATACAAGCAGCAGAGGTTTACAGAACCCCAATCCCAGCCAGCTATTAACGGTGCCTGTAGCAGTGTGGACTGGACCGTGATGTACACACCCGGGCAGACAGGGAAACACACCTCACGGGCCATAAGTAAAATATACAGTCCGATTAATGGGACTGATTTTCATTGGTCAATGGTTTTACTGTGTGCTGTGCAAGTGACCCCAACTAATGAGTCATTTTGTTTGAAACCGTTCAGGATCCCAGAGAGCAATATTTAAACAAGCCATGAGACACTGGGAGAAGTACACTTGTGTCACGTTCGTGGAGCGAACCAATGAGGAAAGTTTCATCGTTTTTACCTATAGACCATGTGGGTAAGTGTATTTGGACTGAAGTATTTAAAACTCTCACATTTTGATGAGCAGAAAGATTATTTTTTACTTCAGGGAAACTTCCAGGACTGACTGGGATCCCTCTGTACAAACCTTGCTTGGCTCCCTTGGTTGCCCAGTTTGTAAAGTGTCAGCTTGGCTCCGATGGTAGCACTCTCGACTCCTCAGTCACCGGGTTGTAGGTTCCTGCCGCATTGCAGGACTTGAGCCCATAATCTAGGCTGGCAGGTCAGCGCAGTACAACACCGGAGTGCAGGAGCCCCGCCTATCTGATCGGGTGACATAAAAGATCCCATGGCACTCTTCTAAGAGCAGGGAGTCACCCTGATATCCTGGCCAACATTCCCCCCAGATTATCCCTCATGTGCTGTCTGCAGGATCTTTCTGCACACAAATTGGCTGCCATGTTTCCCTGCATTACAACCATGATAATAGTTCAAAAAGTACTTCACTGGTGGCGATGCACTTAGGAATGTCCTGAGGATGTGGAAGGACCTATATAAATGCACGTACGTGCGCCTGCCTGTCTGTGCCTGTGCCTCAGGAGAGGAGGGCAGGATATTTTGGGGCTGGGGGAGAGACACTGAGCGTATGGTTGTGTAGTGTTGAGCTCGATTCTTGTTTCGTAAGCTGACTGAAGCTCTGTTGCTGACTGCTTTCCAGGTGCTGCTCGTACGTGGGGCGTCGAGGGGGTGGGCCCCAGGCCATCTCCATCGGCAAGAACTGCGATAAGTTCGGAATCGTCGTTCATGAGTTGGGTCACGTCATTGGGTTCTGGCACGAACATACCCGGCCGGACAGAGACGCACATGTCAGCATCATCAGAGAAAACATACAACCAGGTAACGTGTCTCATCCAACCAGAGACTGTGGGGGGGTGCACATCTGCACAGAGACCCAGTGGGGGGGGGGTTGCACATCTGTTTCACTTGTACACAGGACGGTGAAGCTGTCTCAGGGTGAAGTTACAATCTGAGAACACAAACGTCAGGGACGATGAACAACCCCTCAACCCATTGCATCTCACCTGTTTGCTGCATTAACTGTCCAGTTGTGGCATCTGATCGTGACTGTCCCTTTTGTGAGGGAGACAGGTTCCTGGAGGACATGTCTGGCAGTAGAAGACTGTAATCCAGATACTGGTCCGGGGGCTGCTTCTCTCCAGCCCATTGCTGCTGACTGGCCAGCCAGCCTGGCCCATTACTGGGACCGAGAGGGATCGATCCATCACTGAGGGCTGGGAGTCTCACCACTCGCCAACAGGTAGAGTCTCCTGAGCAGGACAAGCAGTGCGAGGTGCCCCTGAGTCCTGTGCTGTTAAGCTGTGTGGTTCACACAGGCCTGACAGTAGAGATGAGGGATGCTATTTGGCCCATCAAACAGGGTACTGACTGGAAATCGGAAACTATTAGAAATATTGTTAAGAAAATAGCTGGCCTTGTTTTGGTGATTTTATATTAATTACTCTCATTTTTCATGTATGGAATGCATACTATGGGGGTCAATATTAAACCCCCCCCGACGGGCGGGAAGAGAGCCCCTCCCCAACCCACCCCCTACACTCCTGCCGCCATCTTTACATCAGTGGGTTGTGTGATGTGTCTGTGTCCCGTTCTCGAGGGGCGACTCACCTCATTATAATTAAATCAGGCTCCCGCAGTGCACAGGGTCTCTGTGTAGACAGCTAAATGGAGACGGGAGCAGCTGGATCCAGCAGGTGAGGGCTTTTCCAGCACTGATTGTGAGCCCAGGAGCAGGAGTGCTCCCTGCAGCCCATCAAACGGTCCCAGACTGCGGCCTTCCACCTCGGGCTTTCCTGCCCGGCAGCCCCTCAATCTGTCCGGCTGCTGGGTGGAAAATAGAGTAAAAACTGCTAATGAGGTCCTACCGTTAAAATCGGCACAATCTCGGCATTCCCAGGATTTCCGGGTATCCCTCCTGCTACCGTACTCCCTCCCCGGAAATATCAGGGCCTGTGTATGAGGGGAGGAGTGTAGATAAAGATGTGTTAATGGGAGTTTTACAGTGAGCGGGCGATGCAGATGTGGGGTAGATGGAATTCGGATACAGATCAGCCATGATCTATCTCATTGAATGGCGGAACAGGCTCGAGGGGCTGAATGGCCTACTCCTGTTCCTATGTTTCCTTTGTGGTTAACCAAATTCTGCTTTTTTTACCCGGTCCATTTCTTTATCCGTCTCACGGTTCCCAGGTGAGCGTTGCCCTGACCATTCCCGCTCCACAGGCCTTCCTTAGTCTCGCTTAAGAGCGAACACCAAAAGTTCTATATCCAGGGTTTCAATTCCATTCTTTTAGTCTTCCTTAAAAATAGGAATGGAAGTCCAGAATCCTCCAGTGTTAAATGAGTCAATCTCGGGTGTGGGCGGCAGTAAGGTGCTACAGTAGCCCTCGCCCTCTGAGCGAAAGGAAAAATGGACCAGGATTTCTGCTATTGATCGATATCCAACAACTCCTGCTGGAAAGGTGCAGGTGAGCAGAGGCCTAGACTTGGCCAGGAGGCCTTCACCTTCCCGCAACTGAATAAGTGCCGAGTCTTGGGGGATAACTTTGTGAGGCTCCCTTCTCAGCATAAAGCCTCACTAGACGGGAGTGTGGATCACAGAATGGGCCTGTGGTGTTACAGCGCTATCCCCACTGATGGTCGATTCTCACTGCCTTCTCCTGGTGTTAGCGGGTCGGTAACAGCTGCCCCGGTAACCCCGGCAATGAGGCCAGCTCCATTTTGAAAGGGGCCTACCGCCGGGTGTCCAAAACACCCGCCTGTTTCAGATGATAGGCCTCTTTTAACATGGCAATCGGAGACCTATGATGTAAATAGGACCCCAGTTGCTATTTGATGCTGGAGCCGGTCAGTCAGGTGGGTGGTTGGAAGAATAATGAGGGGCAGCAGGGAGTCCCCCATTTCTGTCTGTCTGTCTTTTCCTTCTGTGCAACTCTTCTCCTTCACTTCTCACCCCTCGTGCTCTCCTCTTTGAGGTCGGAAGCCCTCAGAGCCGGGGGCTGAGCTCGGATTGGGCTGTACGTTGGGGGAGGGTCTTTTGTAGTGGGGCTTGTCCCATCCCATCCAGAGTCGTTCTCACCCCCAACTCTCTCTCTCCTGCGATTTAAGAACATTAGGAGCAGGAGTAGGCCATTCGGCCCCTCGAACCTGCTCCACCATTCAATAACATCATGGCTGATTTTCAACCTCAACTCCACTTTCCCGCCTGATCCCCATGTCCCTTGATTCCCTTAGTGTCCAGATACCCATCGATCTCGGTTTTGAATATACTCAACGACTGAGCATCAACGGCCCTCTCGGGTAGAGAATTCCAAAGATTTTCTCATGAGCTCTTGTTATGTCTGGGCCTGAAGCTACAAAAGGACTTAAGTGAATCTCTGGGGACGGTCAGGTCACACTGCTGAGTGTGGGCATTAACATGTCTGGTTGGACCAGACCACTGCAGGGAGCGGGGGGAGTGGGTGTGGTTGGACCAGACCACTGCAGGGAGCGGGGGGGAGTGGGTGTGGTTGGACCAGACCACTGCAGGGAGCGGGGGGAGTGGGTGTGGTTGGACCAGACCACTGCAGGGAGCGGGGAGAGTGGGTGTGGTTGGACCAGACCACTGCAGGGAGCGGGGAGAGTGGGTGTGGTTGGACCAGACCACTGCAGGGAGCGGGGGGAGTGGGTGTGGTTGGACAAGACCACTGCAGGGAGCGGGGGGGAGTGGGTGTGGTTGGACCAGACCACTGCAGGGAGCGGGGGGAGTCAGTCAGGTCGGGTTATTAACCAGATAGGGTTACGTTACAGCTGAGCTGATGGATGAAGTTAAAATGAAGAGGGGAGGAGCTTGCAGGGATTGATGTATATTACAGCAAATTGGGGGGAACAAAAGCCCAACCCAGTAACTAAAGCTCCAGCCTGATGCTCCAAATTGAGTCCCAGGCTCCAACAAAGGATGTCTGTCTGAAAACATTTTGACCTGTGATTTACAACACTGTTCCAACCACGATGAATATAGTGGTTTGTAAAGGGCAAAGAGGGGGAGGAATTCCTGAAATGTGTACAAGAGAACATTCTGGCACAGTGTTTTTCCAGCCCAATGAAGGAAGCAGTGCTGGGTCTAGTTCTGGGGAATGAAATGGGGCAGGTGGAGCGTGTTTCAGTGGGGGAGCATTTGAGGAACAGCGAACATAATATCATTATGTAAGGAATCTTACAACACCAGGTTACAGTCCAACAGTTTTATTTGAAAATCACAAGCTTTCGGAGGCTTTCTCCTTCGTCAGGTGAGTGTGGGATTCCATGAAGGTTACCGCATTTATAGTCAGAGAACAATACCTGGTGATTACAGATAATCTTTCCAACTGCCCGTTGTCAAGGCAATCAAAGTGTTCAGACAGAGAGACATTACATACAGGACCACCGAATATACAAACGGCCAGAACAAAAGACAGAGAGAGAAACATCCGAAAGGAAGAGAAAGAGATAGAATGACCCGTTGTATTAAAAACAGATAACTTTTTTTCGCTGGTGGGGTTACGTGTAGCGTGACATGAACCCAAGATCCCGGTTGAGGCCGTCCTCATGGGTGCGGAACTTGGCGATCAATTTCTGCTCGGCGATTTTGCGTTGTCGTGTGTCTCGAAGGCCGCCTTGGAGAACGCTTACCCGAAGATCGGTGGCTGAATGTCCTTGACTGCTGAAGTGTTCCCCGACTGGGAGGGAACCCTCCTGTCTGGCGATTGTTGCGCGGTGTCCGTTCATCCGTTGTCGCAGTGTCTGCATGGTCTCGCCAATGTACCGTGCAGACACTGGTGTTGTAAGATTCCTTACATTTGTCAACCCCAGTCCATCACCGGCATCTCCACATCATAATATCATTAGGTTTCGAATAGTTATGGAAAGGGACAAGGAATAATCAAATGTGAAAATACTAAATTAGCGGAGGGCAAATTTCAGAGAGTTAAAAAGGGATCTTGCCCAGGTGGATTGGAATCAAAAATTGGCAGGCAAAACAGTAATTGAAGAATGGGAGGCCTTCAGGAGGAGTTGGTTTGGGTACAGAGTAGACGCATCCCCTGCGAGGGGGAAAGGAAGGGCATCCAAAGATGGAGCTCCCTGGATGAGTAAAGAGAAAGAGATTAAAATGAAACAGAAAAAGGAAGCTTATGATGAATGTAAGGTTCGTAATACAGTAGAGAACCAGGCTGAATACAGAGAGTGCAGAGGATATCCAAAAAAAGGTGTACAGGGCAAATTTCAAAATTTGCAGATAACACAAAACTTGGAAGTGTAGTGAGCAGTGAGGAGGATAGCGATAGACTTCAAGAGGATATAAACAGGCTGGTGGAATGGGTGGACACGTGGCAGATGAAATTTAACGCAGAGAATTGCAAAGTGATACAGTACAATTCTAAAGGGGGTGCAAGAACAGAGAGACCTGGGGGTATACGTGTACAGGTCATTGAAAGTGGCAGGGCAGGTTGAGAAAGCGGTTAAAAAAGCATACGGGATCCTGGGCTTTATAAATAGAGGCATAGAGTAGAGGCGTAGAATCATGAGGGGTCTCGACAGAGTAGAGTTCCCATTGGCGGAAGGGTCAAGAACCAGAGGACACAAATTTAAGGTGATTGGCAAAAGAACCAAAAGTGACACGAGGAATTACTTTTTTATGCAGCGAGTGGTTATGATCTGGAATGCGCTGCCTGAAAGGGTGGTGGAAGCAGATTCAATCGTGAGTTTCAAAAGGGAATTGGATAAATACTTGAAGGGAAAAAATTGGCAGGGCTACAGGCAAAGGGTGGGTGAGTGGGACTAACTGGATTGCTCTTGCATAGAGCCGGCACAGGCTCGATGGGCCGAGTGGCCTCCTTCTGTGCTGTAACCATTTTAAGATTCTATGAATAAGCAGGGCAAAGAGAGAATATGAGTGGATTAGTGGCTAATAGACAAGGGAACCCAAAAGTCTTTTATAAACATATAAATAGTAAAAGGATAGTCACGGGAAGGGTGGGACCGATCAGAGGCGTAAAAGGAGATCTTCTTGTGGAGGCGGAGGGCATGGCTGAGCCATCTGTCTTCACCAAAGAGGATGCTGCCAGTGTTCTAATAAAGGAGGAGGTAGCGATATTGGATAGGATAAAAATAGATAAAGAGGAGGGACTTAAAAGATTGGCAGTACTCAAAGTAGAAAAGTCACCCGGTCCAGAAATTGTGGAGGTTCTGGCCACAATTTTCTCATCCCCCTTAGATATGGGGGCAGTGCCAGAGGACTGGAGGATTGCAGATGTTACACCCCTGTTCAAAAAAGGGGAGAGGGATAAAACCAGCAATAACAGGCCAGTCAGCCTAACGTCGAGGGTGGGGAAACTTTGAGACAATAACCTGGGACACAATTCATTGTCACTTGGAAAAGTGTGGGCTAATAAATGAAAGTCAGCACGGATTTGTTAAAGGAAAGTCATGTTTGACTAACTTGATTGAGTTCTTTGAAGAAGTAATAGAGAGGATTGATGAGGGTAGTGCGGTAGATGTTTTGTATATGGACTTTCAAAAGGCATTTGATAAAGTGCCACATAATAGACTTGTTAGCAAAATTAAAGCCCATGGGATTAAAGGGACAGTGACAGCATGGATACAAAATTGGCTAAGGGACAGAAAGCAGAGAGTAGTGGTGAACGGTTGTTTTTCAGACTGGAGGGAAGTATACAGTGGTGTTCCCCAGGGGTCAGTATTAGGACCACTGCTCTTTTTTATATATATTAATGACCTGGACGTGGGTATAGAGGATAAAATTTCAAAGTTTGCGGATGACATGAAACTCGGAAATGTAGTAAACAATGAAGAGGATAGTAACAGACTTCAGCAGGACATAGACAGACTGGTGAAATGGGCAAACACATGGCAGATGAAATTTAATGCAGAGAAGTGTGAAGTGATACATTTTTGGTTGGAAAAATGAGGAGAGGTAATATAAACTAAATGGTACAATTTTAAAAGGGGGTGCAGGAACAGAGACCTGGGGGTGCACATACACAAATCTTTGAAAGTGGCAGGACAAATTGAGAAGGCTGTTTTTTTAAAAAAAAAGCATCTGGGATCCTGGGCTTTATTAGTAGGGGCACACAGTATAAAAGCAAGAAAGTTTTGCTAAACCTTTATAAAACACTGGTTAGGCCTCAGCTGGAGTATTGTGTTCAATTCTGGGCACCACACTTTAGGAAGGATGTCAAGGCCTTAGAGAGGGTGCAGAGGAGATTTACTATGGTATCTGTGATGAGGTGGGGAGACTGGAGAAACTGGGGTTGTTCTCCTTAGAACAGAGAAGGTTAAGAGGAGATTTGATAGAGGTGTTCAAAATCATGAATGGTTTTGACAGAGTAAATAAGGAGAAACTATTTCCAGTGGCAGAAGGGTCAGTAACCAGAGGACACAGATTTAAGTTGATCGGCAAAAGAGCCAGAGGTGACATGAGAAAACATTTTTTACGCAGCGAGTTGTTCTGATCTGGAATGCGCTGCCTGAAAGGGCGGTGGAAACAGATTCAATAGTAACTTTCAAAAGGGAATTGGATAAATATTTGAAGGAAAGAAATTTACAGGCCAATGGGGAAAGAGCAGGGAATGGGACTAATGGGATAGCTCTGTGAAAGAATGGCCTCCTCCTGTGCTGTGTTCCTACTATGTTACTACGCATAAGAGTAAATATCTTGCTCTGAATTATCTAATTTTTAATTAATTTTTTATATTACTTTTATTGGTAAATTTTCAGGTAGGTGAAAATTCAAAATGGCCACTTCCCAAAATTATCTCAACAATTTGATTGGTCAGCTCCTGCTACTTGTCAGTTTAGATGGGTAACTTTCAAACAGAAGTTGAACGATTTGCTCGTTTTTCTGCTGTTTGTTCGTTCCTCGTTGGCAGTCACCAACATAGTCAAACTGCTGGCCAATCAAATATTTAATTGGGGGCCTCATTTGAGCCAGTCATTGCTGAGGTGTGGCACTGTCAGGTGTGGTGCCTTTGAAAAATGTGCTCAATGGACGAGCCCTCAAACCTAGACTTCTAAAAAGATGAGAGAGCAGTTAGGAACAGGTCAAGGCCATTCAGCCCCTCGAGTATGTTCTGCCATTCAATTAGATCATGGCTGATCTGTAGCTTAACTCCATCTACCCACCTTGGTTCCATAACCCTTCTACCCTTGGTTCTCTGTGATGTCTCTCATAGTTGCATAGTAACCCTGATTGCTGTTATGTCACAGGGCAGGAGTACAACTTCCTGAAGATGGAGCCTGCAGAAGTGAATTCCTTGGGCGAGATCTATGACTTTGACAGCATTATGCACTATGCCAGGAACACCTTCTCAAGGTTGGACTTTAAGGTTATGTCAATTTAGTTCTTCACACTTCTTGTAACCGGTAACAAGTAGTTGTAGAATTGTAAGATAACTAGACCAGAAATATTGCCCTCATTGGGTCTCTTTACAATTGGTTTGATTTTTTATTTGCATTAATGATGAGTTTGCTTGCATATTCCTCTCTCCTCCAGTCTGATTCCCAATTATTGCAGCTCTTTGAAAGCCTTGGCCTGTTTGGACTGGATTGGAATAAGTTCCGCCTTGGGTCAGAATACCATTGAAGAGCAGAATTCTCGTGGGGATTTTAGTGCAGAATCTAGGCGGGCACATCAGGGCCCCATTGTCAAAATGATCATCCTTCTGAAGAGACGTTAAACCAAGGCTCCATCTGCCTGTTCCGTTGGTTGGGTGTAAACGATCCCATGGCACTGTTGAAGGAAGGGCAGGGAGTTCTCCCAGTGTCCTGACCAATGTTCCTCCCGCAACCAACATCAGGAGAAACAGACAAACTCAACATTCTTCTCATTACTGGTTGTGGGATTTTGCTCTGTGTAAAATTCTGCTCCTTTCACCTACAAAACAAAAGTCATTGCCCTTCGTAGTAATTCATTCTACGTGAAGCGCTTTGAGATATTTCTGAGAGCAGACATGCTATAAATGTAGGTTTGTTCTTCATTGCAACGAAGCCCGGCTCTGTTCTCATACAACAAGTCTCACTGGATGGTGGCCATGGTTGACTTCATGGCCCGGGGCGCTCAGTCCAATAATAGGTAACTCAGCAGAGAATGGGAATCAAACCTGGGACCGTCCTCATTGTTGTTCAGAGTCACCATTTTCCATGTGACTCCAACCATGCTTTTTAATGCACTCTTCCTTCACATCATTCCGACTTCCATGACACTTGTATGGTTCCATTCCGATCGGTCCCAGTGGAGTTGGCACACCCCTTGCAATGGTTCCACCGCCCGTACCCACATGGTCGCCTATGTTGGGCCTCCAAAGTTCCATCCTCCCCATCTATTCCTCATCCACATGCTGTTTCTCAATGGCATTATCCATAATCAATCATACAAACAATGATGGACAGGAAAAGACCCTCTGGCCCATCCAGCCTGTCCCAAATAACTGCGATGCCTTGTGTATCACAATATAGAGACTCTCCACCCACCCAAAACCATGTAATCTTCTGGGAGAGATGAAAAACCAGATAAAAACCCAGGTCAATTTGGGGGAAAAAATCTGGGAAATTCCTCTGACCCCAAAGTTAGTCCAGGAGACCACTCTAGCCCTGATTAATGCCGTGCAGTACCAACTGTGTAGAACCTCAGAATTGTGCATGACCCTGAGCTGAGCTTCAAACCCTAAATCCAATCCACTTCTACCACTGCCTATGTCTGTCTGTACCTCACTTATTAACTCTGAATCCCTTCTCCTCACCTCCAGATCAGAATCCCTCAACACTGGCCATCCCATCTACTTCTGACACAAGCTCTAACATGTCCATGACTCTGCTCCCTGCATCCTATCTTGCACCGAGTTCCACTCTCAGCAGTCACTGCCCAGTGTATTGATCTTCCCCAGTGACCTCACCCCTCCCTTTCTCTGATACCTCCTCCCGTGCTACGTTCCAGTTTAAGCTCTCTGCTGGGCTGACCTTGATCCAACCTCTGGTCCATCTTATCCTCACAATGTAAAATTCTATCCCTGAACCACTCCCTCGCGCTATCTCTCTCCCTACGAGCTGACAATGAACCTCTTTGACTTTGCCCTTGGTCATCTCTGCTGCCGCTCCTCTCGCCTTCCTCTCCGTGACATGCCTGTGGAACGTTTGGTTATGTTACGAGTGTCCTTTAGGTGAAAGCTGTTGTCTGGCTGAATTTTAAACCAGTGTTAAATGGGTTTGCAATCGGTCTCACTCTTTCTCACCAGAAACCTCACTCCTACGATTTCCCTGACAGCTGGTTTCCGTATTTAAGTGATTTTATAGAGTCCACTTTATTTTTGTACATAACCCTTTGCCAATCCAGTCTGTGGTTGGTTCTTTAATTCCCGTCGTTCCCACGAAACGCCTGTGGTCCTGGTGTCCTTTCCTTTCCTTTCCTTTCCTTACACTCTGCAGCTCTCCTGCAGAAAACAAATATTTGAGGTTTCCTCGGCAAGCAACCCCAGTCATTCGACAAGTATTTCCCTTCTCAACTCCAGCAACAGATGAACGTTTAACTCCAGCAACAGATCATTGAACGGTTACAGCACGGAAGGAGGCCATTCGGCCCATCGAGTCCGTACGGCTCTATGCACGAGCAATCCGGCTAGTCCCACTCCACTGCCCTTTCCCCGTAGCCCTCCAAGTTTTTTTCTTTTCAAGTACTTATGCAGTTCCCTTTTGAAGGCCATGATTGAATCTGCCTCCACCACTCCCTCGGGCAGTGCATTCCAGATCACAACCACTCGCTGTGTAAAAATGTTTTTCCTCATGTTACCTTTTGTTTTTTGACAATCACCTTAAATCTATGTCCTCTGTTTCTTGACCCTTCCGCCAATGGGAGCAGTTTCTCTCTATCTACTCTCTCTAGACCCTTCGTGATTTTAAATACCTCTATCAAATCTCCTCTCAACCTTCTCTGTTCCAAGGAGAACAACCCCAGCTTCTCCAGTCTATCCACATAACTGAAGTCCCTCATCCCTGGAATCAATCTCGTAAATCTTTTCTGCACCCTCTCTAAGGCCTTCACATCTTTCTTAAAAGTGCGGTGCCCAGAACTGGACACAATACTCCAGCTGAGGCCGAACCAGTGTTTTATAAAAGTTCATCATGACTTCCTTGCTTTTGTACTCTATGCCTCTATTTATAAAGCCCAATATCCTGTATGCTTTTTTAATCACTTTCTCAACCTGCCCTGCCCTGCCACTTTCAATGATTTGTGCATGTATACCCCCAGATCTCTCTGTTGCCGTACCCCTTTTAGAGTTGTGCCCTTTAGTTTATATTGCCTCTCCTCGTTCTTCCTACCGAAATATATAATTTAGCATTTCTCTGCGTTAAATTTTATCTGCTATGTGTCCGCCCATTCCACTAACCTGTCTATATCCTTTTGAAGTCTATCACTATCCTACGAACATACGAATTAAGAGCAGGAGTAGGCCATTCGGCCCCTCGAGCCTGCTCTGCCATTTGATAAGATCATGGCTGATCTGATTGTGGCCTCAACCCTACTTTCCTGTCTACGTACTGTAACCTTTGACTCCCTTGTTAATCAGGAATCTATCTAACTCAGCCTTAAAAATATTCAATGACCCTGCCTCCACCGCTCTCTGGGGAAGGGAGTTCCACAGACTCACGACCCTCTGAGAGAAAAAAATTCTCCTCATCTTCGTCTTAAATGGGAGACCCCTTATTTTTAAACCGTGGCCCCTAGTTCTAGTCTCTCTCACAAGGGGAATTATCCTCTCAGCATCTACCCCTTCTAGTCCCCTCAGGATCTTATGTTTCAATAAGATCACCTCACATTCTTCTAAACTCCAGTGTATACAGGCCCAACTTGTCCAACCTTTCCTCATAAGATAACCCCCTCATTCCAGGAATCAGTCGAGTGAACCTTCTCTGGACCATTTCTAAAGCAATTATGTCCTTTTTTAAATGAGGAGACTAAAACTGCACACAGTATTCTAGATGTGATCTCACCAATGCCCTGTACAACTGTAGCAAAACATCTCTACTTTTATATTCCATTCCCCTTGCAATAAATGACAACATTCCATTTGCCTTCCTAATCACTTGCTGTACCTGCACACTAACGTTTTGTGATTCATGTACTAGGACACCCAGATCCCTCTGTACCTCAGAGTTCTGCAATCTCTCTCCATTTAAATAATATACTGCTTTTCTATTCCTCCTACCAAAGTGGACAAGTTCACATTTTCCCACATTATAGTCCATCTGCCAAATTTTTGCCCACTCACTTAACCTATCTATATCCCTTTGCAGACTCCTCATGTCCTCTTCACAACTTACTTTCCTACCTACCTTTGTGTCATCTGCAAATTCAGCAATCATACATTCGGTCCCTTCATCCAAGTCATTGATATAGATTGTAAATAGTTGAGGCCCAAGCACTGATCCCTGTGGCACTCCACTCGTTACATCTTGCCCACCTGAAAATTACCCATTTATACCTACTCTCTGTTTCCTGTTGGCTGACCAATCCTTTATCCATGCTAATATGTTACCCTCTACACCATGAGCTCTTATTTTGTGTAGTGGCCTTTGATGTGGCACCTTGTCAAAAGCCTTCTGGAAATCCAAGTACACCACATCCACAGGATCCCCTTTATCCACGTTGCTTGTTACTTTCTTAAAGAACTCTAATAAATTAGTCAAACACGATTTCCCTTTCACAAAGCCGTGTTGACTCTGCCTGATTGCATTGAGATTTTCTAAGTGCCCTGCTATAACCTCCTTAATAATAGATTCTAGCATTTTCCCTATGACAGATGTTAATCTAACTGGCCTGTAGTTTCCTGCTTTCTGTCTCCCTCCTTTCTTGAATAGAGGAGTTACATTTGCTATTTTCCAATCTGATGGGACCCTTCCAGAATCTAGGGAATTTTGGAAAATTAATACCAATACATCGACTATCTCTTCAGCCACTTCTTTTAAGACCCTCGGATGAAGTCCGTCAGGACCTGGGGACTTGTCAGCTTTTAGTTCTAATATTTTTTTCAGAACCCTTTCCCTGGTGATTGTAAATATTTTAAGTTCCTCCCTCCCTTTCACCTCTTGATTCACAATTATTTCTGGCATGTTATTTGTATCCTCTACAGTGAAGACGGACGCAAAATATCTGTTCAATTCATCCGCCATTTCCTTATTCCCCATTATTAATTCTCCAGACTCTCTCTCTAGAGGACCAACACTCACTTTACTTACTCTTTTCCTTTTTAAATATCTGTTTTTATATTTCTAGCTAGCTTTCTCTCGTACTCTAATTTCTCACTTATTATTCTCTTAGTCATTCTTTGCTGTTTTTTATATTCTGTCCAATCTTCTGACCTGCCACTAATCTTCGCGGAATTGTATGCTTTTTCTTTCAATCTGATACTATCTTTAACTTCCTTAGTTAGCCACAGATGGTATGTCCTTCCCCTGGAGTCTTTCTTTCTCACTGGAATGTATCTTTGCTGAGTGTTATGAAATATATCATTAAATATCTGCCACTGCATCTCTACTGACCTATCCCTTAACCTAAGTTCCCAGTTCACTTTAGCCAGCTCTGTCTTCATGCCCTCATAATTGCCCTTATTTAACTTTAAAACACTAGTCTTAGACTTACTCCTCTCGTCCTCAAACTGAATGTGAAATTTGATCATATTGTGATCACTGCTACCTGGAGGCTCCTTTACAATGAGGGCATTAATTAACCCTGCCTCATTACACATTACCAGATCTAGAATAGCCTGCTCTCTGATTGGCTCTAGAATGCGCTGCTCTAAGAAACTGTCCCGAATGCACTCTATGAACTCACCTTCCAGGCTACCTTTGCCAATCAGATTCTTTCAATCTATATGTAGATTAAAATCACCCATGATTATCGCTGCTCCTTCTCACAAGGCTCCATTATTTCTTCCTGTATACCCTGTCCTACAGTGTGGTTACTGTTAGGGGGCCTATAAACTACTCCCATAAGTGATTTCTTGCCTTTACTATTTCTTATCTCTACCCAAACTGATTCTACATCTTGGTCTTTAGAACTAAGGACATTTCTCTCTATTCTACTCATGTCATCCTTAATTAACAGAGCTACCCCTCCACCTTTTCCGAGCTTCCTGTCCTTCCGAAATGTCAAGTACCCTTGAATATTCAGATTCCAGCCTTTGTCATCTTGCAACAATGTCTCTGTAATGGCTCTCAGATCGTACATATTTATTTCTATTTGAGCTGTCAATTCATCCATTTTGTTACGAATGCTACGCACATTCAGATACAAAGCCTTTAGTGCTGCCTTTTTACTATTTTTGCAACTTCTAGCCTTATCTGCTGGTGCACTCTTAAGTTTGCATGCTCAGTTCCTTCCTGCCACTCTGATTATCATTTCCCTTATTGCTACCTTGCTCTCTTGCCTTGTCTTCTTTCTTTAATTTCTCACATCTTCCCTTACTTGATCCCTCGCCCCCATTCTTTAGTTTCAAGCCTTCTCTACCGCCCTAGTTATACGATTCGCCAGAACACTGGCCCCAGCACGGTTCAGATGAAGGTCCCAACGGTACAGCTCCCACTTTCCCCAGTACTGCTGCCAGTGCCCCATGAATCGAAACCCATTTCTCCCACACCAACCTTTGAGCCACGAATTTAACTCTCTAATCGTATTTACTCTATGCCAATTTGCTTGTGGCTCAGGTAATAATGCAGGAGATTATTACCTTTTGAGGTTCTGCTTTTTAATTTAGCCCCTAACTGCTCATACTCCCGAAGCAAAACCTCTTCCCTCGTCCTACCTAAGTTATTGGTACCTACGTGGACCACAACAACTGGATCCTCCCCCTCCCACTGCAAGTTCCTCTCCAGCCCAGAATGTCCCGAACCCTGGCACCGGGCAGGCAACACAGCCTTCTGGACTCTCATTCTCGGCTGCAGACAGCTGTGTCTGTCCCCTACTACCACTACATTCCTACTAACTCCCCCCTCTTGAATGGCTTCCTGTACCATGGTGCCACTGTCAGTTTGCTCATCCACCCTGCAGCCCCCGCTTTCGTCCACACAGGCTGCAAGCACTCAAACCTGTTGGACAATTGCAAAGACTGAGGCTCCTCCACTTTTACCTTCTCGATCCCCTTACCTGCCTCGCTCGCGGTCACACCCTCCTGTCCCTGACCACTGACCAATTCAGATGACCTTATCCTAAGGGGTGTGACCACTCCTGGAACCGAATGTCCAGGTATTTTTCCCCCTCCCTGATGTGTCGCAGTGTCTGCAGCTCGACCTCCAGCTCAATGACTCTGAGCCGAAGCTCCTCAAGCCGCAGACGCTTACTGCAGACGTGTTTGCTCTGGATCACACTGGCGTCCAGGAACTCCCACATTCTGCAGTCGCTAAACATCTTCTGCCCTACGCGTCCCAATAAGATTTACAAGTGCTAGTAAACCTTCTACTACTACTAAAACCTTACAATTACTAAGTTACACTTGTTTTGAAAGGTAAACGAGTCAAATACTCATCAATCAATCACTTGCATGTTTCCCTGTGATGACACAGTTGGATTTTCTCAGAACGTGGTGACTGGCAGTGCCTGGACCCCCGCTTTCTCCGCCCTGTTTATATCCCCGCTCTGGTCCCTCTCTTCCCCACTGCTCACTGTTCACTACACTTCCAAGTTTTGTGTCATCTGCAAATTTTGAAATTGTGCCCTGTACACCCAAGTCCAAGTCATTAATATAGATCAGAAAAGCAGTGGTCCCAGCACCGAACCCTGGGGAACACCACTGTACACCTCCCTCCAGTCCAAAAAACAACCGTTCACCATTATTCTCTGCTTCCTGTTACTTATCCAATTCTGTATCCATGCTGCCACTGCCCCCTTTATTCCATGGGCTTCAATCTTGATGACAAGCCTATTATGCGGCACTTTATCAAACGCCTTTTGGAAGTCCATATACACAACATCAACCGCATTGCCCTCATCAACCCTCTCTGTTACCTCATCAAAAAACTTTATCAAGTTAGTCAAACACTATTTGCCCTTAACAAATCCGTGCTGGCTTTCCCTAATCAATCTACACTTGTCCAAGTGACTGTTAATTCTGTCCTGGATTATCATTTCTAAAAGTTTCCCCACCACTGAGGTTAAACTGACTGGCCTGTAGTTGCTGGGTTTATCCTTACACCCTTTTTTGAAAAAGGGTGTGACGTGTGCAATTCTCCAGTCCTCTAAGGATGTTTGGAAGATTATGGCCAGCACCTCCACAATTTCCACCCTTACTTCCCTCAACAACCGAGGATGCATCCCATCCGGACCGGGTGACTTATCTACTTTAAGTACAGCCAGCCTTTCTAGTATCTCCTCTTTATTAATTATTAACCCATCCAGTATCTCAACTATATCTTCCTTTACGTGGATGAACATTTAACTCCACTGATATGGTTTCTGACCAAGATTTGAACCTGAGCCCGTCCGGACCTGTGCGCGGGGGGGGGGCGGCCCCGGACCTGTGCGCGGGGGGGGCGTGCGTCCGGACCTGTGCGCGGGGGGGGGGCGGCGCCCGTCCGGACCTGTGTGCGGGGGGCGGCGCCCGTCCGGACCTGTGGGCGGGGGGCGGCGCCCGTCCGGACCTGTGTGCGGGGGGGCGGCGCCCGTCCGGACCTGTGTGCGGGGGGCGGCGCCCGTCCGGACCTGTGTGCGGGGGGCGGCGCCCGTCCGGACCTGTGGGCGGGGGGCGGCGCCCGTCCGGACCTGTGGGCGGGGGGCGGCGCCCGTCCGGACCTGTGGGCGGGGGGCGGCGCCCGTCCGGACCTGTGGGCGGGGGGGCGGCGCCCGTCCGGACCTGTGGGCGGGGGGCGGCGCCCGTCCGGACCTGTGGGCGGGGGGCGGCGCCCGTCCGGACCTGTGGGCGGGGGGGCGGCGCCCGTCCGGACCTGTGGGCGGGGTGCGGCGCCCGTCCGGACCTGTGGGCGGGGGGCGGCGCCCGTCCGTACCTGTGGGCGGGGGGCGGCGCCCGTCCGGACCTGTGGGCGGGGGGCGGCGCCCGTCCGGACCTGTGGGCGGGGGGCGGCGCCCGTCCGGACCTGTGGGCGGGGGGCGGCGCCCGTCCGGACCTGTGGGCGGGGGGCGGCGCCCGTCCGGACCTGTGGGCGGGGGGCGGCGCCCGTCCGGACCTGTGGGCGGGGGGCGGCGCCCGTCCGGACCTGTGGGCGGGGGGCGCCGCCCGTCCGGACCTGTGGGCGGGGGGCGGCGCCCGTCCGGACCTGTGGGCGGGGGGCGGCGCCCGTCCGGACCTGTGGGCGGGGGGGCGGCGCCCGTCCGGACCTGTGGGCGGGGGGCGGCGCCCGTCCGTACCTGTGGGCGGGGGGCGGCGCCCGTCCGGACCTGTGGGCGGGGGGCGGCGCCCGTCCGGACCTGTGGGCGGGGGGCGGCGCCCGTCCGGACCTGTGGGCGGGGGGCGGCGCCCGTCCGGACCTGTGGGCGGGGTGCGGCGCCCGTCCGGACCTGTGGGCGGGGGGCGGCGCCCGTCCGTACCTGTGGGCGGGGGGCGGCGCCCGTCCGGACCTGTGGGCGGGGGGCGGCGCCCGTCCGGACCTGTGGGCGGGGGGCGGCGCCCGTCCGGACCTGTGGGCGGGGGGCGGCGCCCGTCCGGACCTGTGGGCGGGGGGCGGCGCCCGTCCGGACCTGTGGGCGGGGGGCGGCGCCCGTCCGGACCTGTGGGCGGGGGGCGGCGCCCGTCCGGACCTGTGGGCGGGGGGCGCCGCCCGTCCGGACCTGTGGGCGGGGGGCGGCGCCCGTCCGGACCTGTGGGCGGGGGGCGGCGCCCGTCCGGACCTGTGGGCGGGGGGCGGCGCCCGTCCGGACCTGTGGGCGGGGGGCGGCGCCCGTCCGTACCTGTGGGCGGGGGGCGGCGCCCGTCCGGACCTGTGGGCAGGGGGGCGGCGCCCGTCCGGACCTGTGGGCGGGGGGGGGCGGCGAATGTAACCAGGAGCAAAAGTGATCATTATATCCACATACATGGTCACTTGCACAAGCCAGGCCCAGGCTGCAGTCAGAATTCGGCTGCACCTGAAATATTCGCACCTGCTCCCCTGTCCTCCTCAATCACTCTTTCTTTGGTGTTTTCAGTAAAACTAGTTCAAAGGTGATTTCCTTCCAGGTTGCATGTTAATGAATGGTTTCACAAGTGGATTCTGCAGCCAACAGCTCAATGAACTAATCCGCTAGTTCCCCGATGGTTCAGTGGTTAAATTCCCTCTGTGTGGTCCTGAGCTCGATCCCTGGTCAGTCACTTTCTCCGTGCTGGGTCGGGGCCTCGGTGACCCTGGGGCCTCTGTTTGTTTCCTTTATTTCATAGAGGCAAAATCTGACACCAAACGATGCTTAGAACGCACGAAGATTCTGGTCGGGATTCTCCTCTGCCACCCGTGGAAGGATGATTGACAGTGACACTGGTCCAGCCCCACCTCTGCAGAACTGTGGGTCAGGGTCAGGATGGCTGAGCCTAGGGCTGGTATCAGCCCCTCCCCCAGTAAACCACAGCACCCACAAGGGCTGCCAAGCAGGAGACTGCCATTCTCATTCCAATCTTAGAGCATCTTTTCCATCCCATCTCACCCAGCCCTGGATCAATGGCCACTGACACCGCGCTCTCTATCCCGCTGTTCCAAAGCTGCTGTCTCCAATTAATGTTTCTTCCAACTCACCCAATTCCCACAGGGAGAGAGAGAAAGGTGAAGGAGATGGTGAAAGAAATAAAGGAGAGAGAAACACGAAGATGAAGGAGGAGAGAGAGAGAGACAGAAATAGTGGAGAGAAAAATACAGAGATGAAGGAGGAGAAAGAGATTGCAGGAAATAGAAATGACCTTTCCAAAAATTCCAAGAAAAGTGAAATTGATTGGGCGTCAAATGTTGTGTTTAAACTGCATGCTCCCTGATGTAAAGTGATTTAATCAGGTATGGCCCATTCACTAATGGTGTCCCTAAAGGATCCAGCTCACTGCTCCAGACTTTAGTATTAGTCAATATGATTGCTGTTTGATTCGTCCAGAGCCTCTGTGTTCGCAATGATCCCTCAGCCGTATTCACTGGCTGCCGCTCTCTGTCCATTCTATAGGGGTGTATTTTTGGATACCATCCTTCCTCGCAGAGATGACCATGGCATGAGGCCGACCATTGGGCAGAGAGTCAGACTCAGCCAAGGAGACATCACCCAAGCCAAGAAATTGTACCGATGCCCAGGTAACTGGCCAAGAATCTGGCCCCTATTCTCAGAAATGATTCCCGGTTTAATTAGAAAAAAATATAACCTCTAAATCGTAGCATCCTGTGACATGAGAATGTGATCGGCATGACTCAGGGTGATTGGACAGCTCGTGTCCAGCCATTTGTCAGTTACTGTCCTTAAAAATAGGGAGAAACCTCGGGGGTATTTGTGATTTTGTGCGATGGTGAGAAACGGGTGACAGCGAGTCGGCCGCCATTTTACATCTCTCTCCTGATTGACTTCAGCGGAAGAACTTGGTGCAGGAGGGAGAAGGACCCAGTTGTCGTGGTCCACGTAGGGACCAACGACATAGGTAGGACGAGGTATGAGGTTCTGTGAGGGAGTTTGAGGAGATGGGCTTCAAATTAAAAAGCAGAACCTCAAAGGTAATAATCTCTGGATTACTACCTGAGCCGAGTGCAAATTGGCAGAGGGACAAACAGATTAGATGGTTAAATGCATAGCTGAAAGAGTGGTGTGAGGAGCAGGGGTTTCAATTCATGGGGCACTGGCACCAGTACTGGGGAAAGAGGGAGCTGTTCCATTGGGGCAAGTTATACTGGGACAAGTGTTCTAGCGAATTGAATAACTAGGACGATAGATAGGGCTTTAAACTAATAACGGGAGGGGAGGGTTCAGGTAAGGGTAAACTTATAAGTCTAAAGAGAAAAGTCAAGGCTGTAGAGCAGAGTAGCGATTTGGGTAAAAACAAGCAGAGTGAGTCAGGAAGGGACAGAGAGTTTAACAAAGGTGACAGGTCATTAGTGACTAAGGTCACATCAGGGCAAAAAAGTTAAAATTAAAGGTCACCATATCTGAATGCACAAAGTATTTGTAACAGGATAGATGAATTAATGGCACAAAGAGAGAGAAATGGGTTTGATCTAGTCGCCATTACTGGGATGTGGTTGCAGGGTGACCAAGGTTTGGAACTAAATATTCCAGGGTACTTGAGTTTTAGAAAAGAAAGGCAAAATGGAAATGGCGGGTGGGGTGGGGGAGGGGAGGGGTGGGCGCAGGGTAGCCCTGATAATAAAAGATGAGATAAAGACAGTACTGAGAGGATCTTAGCTCAGAAAATCAGGACATGAAATCAGTGCGGATGGAGCTAAGAAATAACAAGGGGCAGAAAACACTGGTGGGAGTAGTTTACAGGCCTCTAACAGTAATTAGAGGAGCATGTAACAAGGGTGATGCAATAATCATGGGGGACTTTAATCTTCATATCGACCGGGCAAACCAAATTGGCAAAAGTAGTTTGGAGGATGAGTTCGTGGAATGAATTCAAGACAGTTTCCTGGAACAATATGTCGAGGAACCAACTAAGGAAGAGTTATTTTAGATCTTGTATTGTGTAATGAAACAGAGTTAGTTAGTAATCTTATAGTTAAGGATCCTCTGGGGTAGAGTGATCATAATATGATAGAATTTCATATTGACTTTGAGAGTGATGTAGTTAAGTCTGAAACTAGGGTTATAAATTTAAACAAAGCCAATTACGTAGGTATGAGGGGCGAGTTGGCTAAAATAGATTGGGAAATTAGATTAAAAGATATGATGGTAGATAAGCAATGGTGAACACTTAAAGAAATAATTCATAATTCTCAACGAATATACATTCCCTTGAGAAATAAAAACTCCATGGGAAAAGTGATCCAACCGTGGCTAACTAGAGAAGTTAAGGATAGTATTAGATTAAAAGAAGAGGCTTATAATATTGCCAAAAAGAGTAGTAAGATTAGGAATGGGAGAGTTTTAGAAACCAGCAAAGGATGACCAAGAAATTGATAGAGGGAGAAAATTGAATATGAGAGTAAACTAGTAAGAAATATAAAAAAACAGATTGCAAGAGCTTCTACAAGTACGTGAAAAGAAAGAGAGTAGTGACAGAGACAGGAGAAATTATAATGGGGAATAAGGAAATGGCAGAGACGTTAAACAAATATTTTATATCTGTCTTCAAAGTAGAAAACACAAAAAAATACCAGAAATAGTGGGGAACCAAGGGTCTAATGAGAATGAGGAACTTAAAGTAATTAAGATTAGTAAAGAAAAAGTACTGGAGAAAATAATGGGACTAAAAGCCAACAAATCCCCTGGCCCCGATGGCCTACATCCCAGGGTTCTAAAAGAGGTGGCTACAGAGATAGTGGATGCATTGGTTTTCATCTTCCAGAATACCCTAGATTCTAGAACGGTCCCTGTGGATTGGAAGGTAGCAAACGTAACCTCGCTGGTCAAGAAAGGAGGGAGAGAGAAAACAGGAAACCACAAGCCAGTTAGACTGACATCAGTCAGTGGGAAAATGTTAGAATCTATTATTAAGGACGTGATAACTTAGAAAATCATACGATTAGGCAGAGTCAACATGGTTTTATGAAAAAGAGACTAAGAAATATTGGTAGTCAAAGGGATTTGGGTGTCCTTGTAGACAAATTATAGAAAGTCAACATGCAGGTACAGCAAGCAATTTAGGAAGGCAAATGGTATGTTAGCGTTTATTGCAGGGGGGTTGGAGTACAAGAGTAAGGAGGTCTTACGGCAATTATATTGGGCTCTAGTGAGACCACACCTGGAGTACTGTGTACAGTTTTGGTCTCCTTACCTAAGGAAGGATATACTTGCCATAGAGGGGGTACAATAAGGGTTCACTAGATTGATTCCTGGGATGGGAGGGTTGTCCTATGAGGAGAGATTGAGTAGACTGGGCCTATATTATATTCTCTAGAGTTTAGAAGAATGAGAGGTGATCTCATTGAAAAGTGTAAAATTCTTAGAGGGCTCGACAGGGTAGATGCTGAGAGGCTGTTTCCCCTAGCTAGAGAGTCTAGAACTAGGGGTCATAGTCGCAAGATAAGGGGTCGGCCATTTAGGACCGAGATGAGGAAAAATCTCTTCACTCAGAGGGTTGTGAATCTTTGGAATTCTCTACCCCAGGGGGCTGTGGATGCTCAGTCATTGAGTATGTTCAAGACTGAGGTCGAAAGATTTTTGGACACTCGGAATGAAGGGATATGGGATAGGGAGGGAAAGTGGAATTGAGGTAGAAGATCATCCATGATCTGCAGACAAGATTAAGAGGAGAATTCATAGAAATGTTCAAAATCGTGAAGGATTTAGATAGCGTAAATAAGACAAGATGTTCCCATTGGTAGAAGGGTTGAGAACCAGAGGACACAGATGTAAGGTGATTGGCAAAAGAACCAAAGGCGACATGAGGAAAAACGTTTTTATGCAGCGAGTGGTTATGATCTGGAATGCACTGCCCGAGGGAGTGGTGGAAGCAGATTCAATCGTGGCTTTCAAAAAGGAATTGGATAAATACCTGAAGGGGAAAAAATTTGCAGGGCTATGGGGAAAAGACGGGGGAAATGGGACTAACTGGATCTGGAATGCACTGCCCGAGGGGATGGTGGAGGCAGATTCAATCATGGCCTTCAAAAGGGAACTGGACAAGTACTTGAAACGATAAAATGTGCTGGGATACAGGGATAGGGCAGGGGAGTGGGACTAGCTGGATTGCTCATGCGCAGATCGGACATGGAGTCGATGGGCCGAATGGCCTCCTTCCGTGCTATAACTGTTCTATGATTCTATGATTGTATTATGGGTAAATGTGGTGCAAATGGAATGTTGGGATACATGCCCAGAACAGTGAGCTGCATGTCAGTGAGAGAGGGGTCTTGGCCGAACTCACCTGGAATATTGACTCATTCTGGTCTCGCACTTCACTAGTGACTATTCTTATAATCTGATCTTTTACTCATCTGCTGTCTTCTTCAATTTTAATCGATTTCTAACCTCTTTATTTTTTTTTAATTCATTCTTGGGATGTGAGCATTGATGCCCAGGCTGGCATTTATTGTCCACCCCGAGTTGCCCTTGAGAAGGGGGTGCTGACTCTCGCTAGGGTACAGTTCCCGCAAGTGCCAACCCTCTCTGGAGTACAGTTCCAGGGGCACTTACTCTCTCTAGGGTACAGTTCCACAGATACTGACTCTCGCTGAGGTACAGTTCCTCAGATACTGACTCTCGCTGAGGTACAGTTCCACAGGCACTGACTCTCGCTGAGGTACAGTTCCACAGGCACTGACTCTCGCTGAGGTACAGTTCCACGGGCGCTGACTCTCGCTGAGGTACAGTTCCACAGGCACTGACTCTCGCTGAGGTACAGTTCCACAGGCACTGACTCTCGCTGAGGTACAGTTCCACAGGCACTGACTCTCGCTGAGGTACAGTTCCTCAGATACTGACTCTCGCTGAGGTACAGTTCCACGGGCGCTGACTCTCGCTGAGGTACAGTTCCACGGGCGCTGACTCTCGCTGAGGTACAGTTCCACGGGCGCTGACTCTCGCTGAGGTACAGTTCCACGGGCGCTGACTCTCGCTGAGGTACAGTTCCACGGGCGCTGACTCTCGCTGAGGTACAGTTCCACGGGCGCTGACTCTCGCTGAGGTACAGTTCCACGGGCGCTGACTCTCGCTGAGGTACAGTTCCACGGGCGCTGACTCTCGCTGAGGTACAGTTCCTTATTTTTTATTGGTTCATGGGATGTGGGCGTCGCTGGCGAGGCCAGCATTTATTGCCCATCCCTAATTGCCCTTGAGAAGGTGGTGGTGAGCCGTCTTCTTGAACCGCTGCAGTCCGTGTGGTGACGGTTCTCCCACAGTGCTGTTAGGAAGGGAGTTCCAGGATTTTGACCCAGCGACGATGAAGGAACGGCGATATATTTCCAAGTCGGGATGGTGTGTGACTTGGAGGGGAACGTGCAGGTGGTGGTGTTCCCATGTACCTGCTGCTCTTGTCCTTCTAGGTGGTAGAGGTCGCGGGTTTGGGAGGTGCTGTTGAAGAAGCCTTGGCGAGTTGCTGCAGTGCATCCTGTGGATGGTACACACTGCAGCCACAGTGCGCCGGTGGTGAAGAGAGTGAATGTTTAGGGTGGTGGATGGGGTGCCAATCAAACGGGCTGCTTTATCTTGGATGGTGTCGAGCTTCTTGAGTGTTGTTGGAGCTGCACTCATCCAGGCAAGTGGAGAGTATTCCATCACACTCCTGACTTGTGCCTTGTCGATGGTGGAAAGGCTTTGGGGAGTCAGGAGGTGAGTCACTCGCTGCAGAATTTTTTTTTCAAAAAATATACTTTATTCATAAAATTTGTAGCAAAAACATACAATACATTTGTCATGTCATATTCCAATCGTACACAATACAGATTATACAATTTGCAGGTTAAATCAAGTACAGTTCAATGAACACATTGTACATAATTAGAGTTCATGACACTCTGAGATGTCTCATTGCATTATACTCAATAAAGATGATTGATTTCAGATTCATTACAGGTGCATTATACCCAGCCTCTGACCTGCTCTTGTATCCACAGTATTTATATGGCTGGTCCATTTAAGTTTCTGGTCAATGGTGACCCCCAGGATGTTGATGGGGGATTCGGCGATGATAATGCCGTTGAATGTCAAGGGGAGGTGGTCATTACCTGGCACATATCTGGTGCGAATGTTACTTGCCACTTATGAGCCCAAGCCTGGATGTTGTCCAGGTCTTGCTGCATGCAGGCTCGGACTGCTTCATTATCTGAGGGGTTGCGAGTGGAACTGAACACTGTGCAATCATCAGCGAACATCCCCATTTCTGACCTTATGATGGAGGGAAGGTCATTGATGAAGCAGCTGAAGATGGTTGGGCCTAGGACGCTGCCCTGAGGAACTCCTGCAGCAATGTCCTGGGGCTGAGATGATTGGCCTCCAACAACCACTACCATCTTCCTTTGTGCTAGGTATGACTCCAGCCACTGGAGAGTTTCCCCCCTGATTCTCATTGACTTCAATTTTACTAGGGCTCCATGGTGCCACACTCAGTCAAATGCTGCCTTGATGTCAAGGGCAGTCACTCTCACCTCACCTCTGGAATTCAGCTCTTTTGTCCATGTTTGGACCAAGGCTGTAATGAGGTCAGGCGCCGAGTGGTCCTGGCGGAACCCAAACTGAGCATCGGTGAGCAGGTTATTGGTGAGTAAGTGTCGCTTGATAGCACTGTCGACGACACCTTCCATCACTTTGCTGATGATTGAGAGTAGACTGATGGGGCGGTAATTGGCCGGATTGGATTTGTCCTGCTTTTTGTGGACAGGACATACCTGAGCAATTTTCCACATTGTCGGGCAGATGCCAGTGTTGTAGCTGTACTGAAACAGCTTGGCTAGAGGCGCAGCTAGTTCTGGAGCACAAGTCTTCAGCACTACAGCGGGGACGTTGTCGGGGCCCATAGCCTTTGCTGTATCCAGTGCACTCAGCCGTTTCTTGATATCACGTGGAGTGAATCGAATTGGCTGAAGACTGGCTTCTGTGATGGTGGGGATATCGGGAGGAGGCTGAGATGGATCATCCACTCGGCACTTCTGGCTGAAGATGGTTGCAAACGCTTCAACCTTGTCTTTTGCACTCACGTGCTGGGCTCTGCCATCATTGAGGATGGGGATGTTTGCAGAGCCTCCTCCTCCCGTTAGTTGTTTAATTGTCCACCACCATTCACGACTGGATGTGGCAGGACTGCAGAGCTTTGATCTGATCCGTTGGTTGTGGAATCACTTAGCTCTGTCTATAGCATGTTGCTTCCGCTGTTTAGCATGCATGTAGTCCTGAGTTGTAGCTTCGCCAGGTTGGCACCTCATTTTTAGGTATGCCTGGTGCTGCTCCTGGCATGCACTTCTACACTCCTCATTGAACCAGGGTTGATCCCCTGGCTTGTTGGTAATGGTAGAGTGAGGAATATGCCGGGCCATGAGGTTACAGATTGTGCTGGAATACAATTCTGCTGCTGCTGATGGCCCACAGTGCCTCATGGATGCCCAGTTTTGAGCTGCTAGATCTGTTCTGAATCTATCCCATTTAGCACGGTGGTAGTGCCACACAACACGTTGGATGGTGTCCTCAGTGCGAAGACGGCCGCTGACTCTCGCTGAGGTACAGGAGTTCCCGAGGTCCTTGCTCTGATGTTGCC
The DNA here is from genome assembly GCF_035084215.1 of Heptranchias perlo. Lineage (NCBI taxonomy): Eukaryota > Metazoa > Chordata > Chondrichthyes > Hexanchiformes > Hexanchidae > Heptranchias > Heptranchias perlo. The sequence goes on from NC_090360.1 coordinate 23,467,434, forward strand.
TCTGGATTTCTGGGATATTTCTAAACAGGTACCCACCCACCGGGCCTGCACCTTCTGGAGATGGAGGCCCAGCGATGCAAGGGAACAAGGTTGGAGGGGGCAATCCCAGCCTCCCACCCCCCTCCCCCCAAATTGTTTCAAGATCCATCCAATGGGTGCCCCAGGAAACTGCAGGCACCTGCACCCTCCTCAGATCAGAGGGTCTCAGAGAGGCCGGGGACCCCACAGTGGGCATACTGCACATTTTCATTCACAAGATGATCTTTGAGGCTCACGTCTGTCCGCTGTCCAGTGGTGGCCAGAAGGTCCCAACGCCCCGCGACAGGCCTGAACTGTCCTCCTTGTTTGCAGCTCCCCATCTGGCCTTTCGGTGGCCCTGCACTGGGGCTGTGCCCAGGCCATGCTAATGTACACCAGAATCAGACCAACAGGGACTTGTGACAGCCTCTTTGAGTCTAGTGCATGGGTTCAGAGGGGAAAGATATTGTGTGCGCACACTGGGTGTGAACAGGACCAGGATACTGTTACACCCTTCACCTTTGAACACTCACATGGAGACTGGTCACCTGAGCACGGGGCTGCTCGTTCATGGTACCAGAGCTGGTGTCCCTGGAGAGATGGGGAGATAATTAGGAGGGGCCACAAATCTTTCCCAAATTGTGGAATATTCTGCGAGGGGGTCCTTGCGTTAACCCCTTTTATTGTGGCAGCTCCTGTCCTCCAAACAGCTGCTGGAAACAGGCTGGAGGAAGCTTGCTTTGCAATTCTCTGCAGGAGATTGCCGTATAAAAGCTCACACCACGCAGGGTTATTGGAGCCTGACTCTATCAATGGGTTGTTAATGGCCACTTTCTTAAAAATCACTGGTGTGCAGACATGGGTCGGACACTTGCTCTTCTCCATGTGTTGTTACCGTTCACTGCCTCGAGCGACCTGTGCAGTGGAAAGTAACCGCCTGGCGTGAACTTGACACAAATGCTCTTTGAACAATTCCCACTCGTTAACCGGCTTAATTGTAGTCGCGTTCTAATGATGTTCTTGTAAAACGTTTGATCAAAGGAGAGCCCCACTTTCCCTCCAGCTGCGGCTGGTATCGACAGGTGTCTGGTGTGAGCCTCACTTCCTGAGACATCGCCCTGTTAAAGTATCAAAGCACAGGCTCCGGAAACTTTAACAACAGAAAGCAAGAGGGTGCATTTAAGTGTGAAACAGGCCACTGACCAACCTGCAGAGGAGGGCCATCTCCTGCTTTTACTTTGGAGGCGTGATTGAGCTCCCCAGTGAAGTGTAAAGTTCGAGGCTTCCTGTAATGTGCTAGAGACTTTTTTTTAAATTAACTTTTCTCGCATTCCCGTACAGATACTGGCTACCATTCATTGATTGCACGCGTCGGCTCGGGAGCTCGTTGCTCCATTAGTTTTGTACATGAGTTGGAGGCAGTCTTGAATTTAGCAATTGGTGCCATTTGTCTGGTCTTGGACTGGCCGGAGGGGATGAGGGATCTGAGCTCGTAGCTGTTAGTCACTGTCCTTGCCTATCTTCACACATGCCTCCATGGCTCAGTGGAAGCACTCTCGCCTCTGAGTCAGAAGGTCGTGGGTTCGAGCCCCACTCCAGAGACTTGAGCACATAATCCAGGCTGAAACTCCCAGGGCAGTACTGAAGGAGTGCTGCACTGTCGGAGGTGGCGTCTTTTGGGATGAGATGTTAAACTGAGGCCCTGTCTGCCCTCTCAGGTGGATGTAAAAGATCCCATGGCACTATTCGAAGAGCAGGGGAGTTCTCCCCGGTGTCCTGGCCAATATTTATCCCTCAACCAACATCACTAAAACAGATTATCCAGTCATTATTACATTGCTGTCCGTGGGAGCTTGCTGTGAGCAAATTGGCCGTGTTTGTTACATTACAGCAGTGACTACACTTCATTGGCTGTAAAACGCTTTGGGACATCGAGGTTGCGGTGGGCACTATATAAATGCAAATCTCTCATTGACAACCATAACAAAAGAGTCAATGAGAGATAACCCAAGTGCTATTCCTCGTGACACAATGGTGCAGATTCACCAGCCCTCCTGCCCTGTCCCCTCCTGCCCTGTCCCCATTTACGTGGGAAGGAGTTTGACTGAGTGCTGTAGAAGTTCTTGCATGTCCGACTGTAATGAATGGGCGAAGGTGGTACAGTGGGTTAATAGCCTGTGCCCACACATCCATCAATGGTTCCTTCACATTTCCTCTCCAGTGACAGATCAGGCAGGGATGTCCCCTCATCTCCTCCCGCCCCCATTCTCAGACGTGAACCCATGGTGACAACCATCGGAGTGAGCCTGGACTCCGGAGACTACAGGCTGTGGGATCCCTTACTAATATTTTTAGCCAAACAAAAGCCTGGCGCATATTGTGAATCGATTGGGGAAGTGTTGGTGGGTTTTATTTCACGGTCACTGTGTTTGAACTCCTGAACACTCCATGTCTGCTACACAACCCGTCAGGTACAAAATACAGGGTCACCCTGCCCCTCCTCCACATCACCATATGGAGGGTGACTTGTGTCACAAGTGACTAGAATAAGAAATAGTACAGTATTAGGTGGGATCAGACTAAGAGAATACGAGAAAGTCTAACCTAGGTTTCCAGTGCATGTGTATAAACGGATGAAGCATGGTAAATAAGGTTGGTGAGCTGTAGGCGCAAATAGCCACATGGGAATATGATGTCATGGCGATAACAGAGACCCGGCTCAAAAAAGGGCCGGATTGGGTACTAAATATTCCTGGATACAAGGTGTTCAGGAAAGATAGGGAAGGAAAGAAAGGAGGAGGAGTGGCAATATTGATTAAGGAGAATATTGCAGTGCTGGAGAGAGAGGATGTCTTGGAGGGGTCAAGGTCAGAATTTATTTGGTTTGAGTTAAGAAATAAAAGAGGTGTCATTACATTACTGGGTGTATTCTATAGGCCACCAACTAGTGGGAAGGAGATAGAGGAGCAAATTTGCTGGGAAATTACAGAGAGGTGCAAAAGCCATAGAGTAGTGATAATGGGGGACTTCAACTATCCTAATATAGACTGGGATAGTAATAGTGTAAAGGGCAAAGAGAGGGAGGAATTTTTGAAGTGTGTTCAGGAGAACTTTCTTGACCAGTACGTCTCCGGCCCAACGAGGAAGGAGGGATTGCTGGATTTGGTTCTGGGGAATGAGGTGGGCCAAGTGGAGCAAGTGTCAGTGGGGGAACATTTAGGGGGCAGTGATCATAGTATCATAAGGTTTAGAATAGCTATGGAAAAGGACATGGACCTCTCTAAAGTAAAAATACTCAATTGGAGGAGGGCCAATTTCAATGGGATGAGAACAGATCTGGCCCGGGTAAATTGGAACCAAAGATTGGCAGGTAAAACTGTAATTGAACAGTGGGCGGCCTTTAAAGAGGAGATGATTCGGGTACATTCCCACGAGGGGGAAAGGTAGGGCAACTAAAGCTAGAGCTCCCTGGATGTCAAAAGAGATAGTGAGTAAGATGAAACAGACAAAAAGGGCGTATGACAGATGTCAGGTCGATAATACAAGTGAGAACCAGGCAGAATATAGAAAGTTCAAAGGGGAAGTGAAAAAGGATATAAGAGGGGCAAAGAGAGAGTATGAGAGTAGATTGGCAGTTAACATAAAAGAGAAACCAAAAGTCTTCTACAGGCATGTAAACAGGTAGTGAGAGGAGGGGTGGGGCCAATTAGGGACCAAGAAGAAGATCTACTCATGGAGGCAGTGGGCATGGCTGAGGTACTAAATGAGTACTTTGCATCTGTCTTTACTGAGGAAGAAGATGCTGCCAGAGTCTCAGGAAAGGAATATATAGTTGAGATACTGGATGGGCTAAAAATTGATAAAGAGGAGATACTAGAAAGGCTGGGTGTACTTAAAGTAGATAAATCACTCAGTCCGGATGGGATGCATCCTAGGTTGCTGAGGGAAATAAGGGTGAAAATTGCAGAGGTACTGGTCATAATCATCCAAACATCTGGAGAATTGCAAATGTTACACCCTTGTTCAAAAAAGGGTGTAAGGATAAACCCAGCAACTACAGGCCAGTCAGTTTAACCTCAGTGGTGGGGAAACTTTTAGAAACAATAATCCAGGGCAGAATTAACAGTCACTTGGACAAGTGTGGATTGATTAGGGAAAGCCAGCACGGATTTGTTAAAGGCCAGTTGTGTTTAACTAACTTGATAGAGTTTTTTGATTAGGTAATAGAGAGTTGTTGAGGGCAATGCAGTTGATGTTGTGTATATGGACTTCCAAAAGGCATTTGATAAAGTGCCGCATAATAGGCTTGTCATTAAAATTGAAGCCCATGGAATAAAAGGGGCAGTGGCAGCATGGATACAAAATTGGCTAAGGGGTAGGAAACAGAGAGTAGTGGTGAACGGTTGTTTTGCAGACTGGAGGGAGGTGTACAGTGGTGTTCCCCAGGGGTCAGATCTGGGACCACTGCTTCTCTTGATATATATTAATGACTTGGACTTGGGTGTACAGGGCACAATTTCAAAATTTGCAGATCCCACAAAACTTGGAAGTGTAGTGAACAGTGAGGAGGACAGTGATAGACTTCAAGAGGATATAGGCAAGCTGGTGGCATAGGCAGACATGTGGCAGATGAAATTTAACGCAGAACAATGCGAAGTGATACATTTTGGTTGGAAGAACGAGGAGAGGCAATACAAACTAGAGGGCACAACTCTAAAAGGGGTACAGGAGCAGAGAGATCTAGGGGTATATGTGCACAAATCATTGAAGGTGGCAGGACAGGCTGAGAAAGTGGTTAAAAAAGCATACGGGATCCTGGGCTTTATAAATAGAGGCATAGAGTACAAAAAGTATGGAAGTTATGATGAACCTTTATAAAACACTGGGTCGGCCACAACTGGAGTATTGAGTCCAGTTCTGGGCACCGGACTTTAGGAAAGATGTGAAGGCCTTAGAGAGGGTGCAGAGGAGATTTACTAGAATGATTCCAGGGATGAGGGACTTCAGTTACGTGGATAGACTGGTGAAGCTGGGGTTGTTCTCCTTAGAACACAGACGAGATTTGATAGAGGGATTCAAAATCATGAAGGGTCTGGACAGAGTAGATAGAGAGAAACTGTTCCCATTGGCGGAAGGGTCAAGAACCAGAGGACTTAGATTTAAGGTGATTGGCAAAAGAACCAAAGGTGACATGAGGAAAAACTTTTTTACACAGCGAGTGGTTAGGATCTGGAATGCACTGCCCGAGGGGGTGGTGGAGGCAGATTCAATCATGGCCTTCAAAAGGGAACTGGAAGTGTAGTGAACAATGAGGAGGATAGTGATAGACTTGAAGAGGATATAAACAGGCTGGTGGCATAGGCCGATATGTGGCTGATGAAATTTAACGCAGAAAAATGCAAGGTGATACATTTGTTAGGAAGAATGAGGAGAGGCTAGAATTGTATAAAACATTGGTTAGGCCACAGCTTGAGTAATATGTACAGTTTTAGTCACCACATTACAGGAAAGATGTGATTGTACTAGAGAGGGTACAGAGGAGATTAACAAGGATATTGCCAGGGCTGGAGAATTTTAGCTGTGAGAAAAGATTGGATAGGCTGGGGTTATTTTCTTTGGAACAAAGGAGGCTGAAGGGAAATTTAATTGAGGTATATAAAATTATGACTGGTCTAGATAGAGTGGATAGGGAGGACCTATTTCCCTTAGCAGAGGGGTCAATGACCAGGGGACATGCATTTAAAGTGATTGGTAGAAGGATTAGAGGGGAGCTGAGGAAAAATGTTTTCTCCCAGAGGGTGATGGGGGTCTGGAACTCACTGCCTGAAAGGGTGGTAGAGGCAGAAACCCTCAACTCATTTAAAAAGTACTTGGATGTGCACTTGAAATGCCGTAACCTACAGGGCTACGGACCAAGTGCTGGAAAGTGGGATTAAGCTGGATAGCTCTCTTCCAGCCAGCACGGAGACGATGGGCCGAATGGCCTCCTTCTGTGCAGTAATTTTCTATGATTCTATACTTGAAAGGTGAAAATTTGCAGGGCTATGGGGATAGGGCGGGAGAGTGGGACGAGATGGATTGCTCTTGCATAGAGCCGGTGCGGACTCGATGGGTCGAATGGCCTCCTTCCGTGCTGTAACCTTTCTATGATTCTACTACTCTCACTCCCCCAACCCACAATTTTCTTCCCTCTACTCCCTTTCTCTCCAGAAGGTACGAACCGATGGTGGGAGCAGGTCTTTGATACCCCCCCCCCCCCCCATCCCCACCCCTCCCCAAGGGGCCGCCTTGAAAGTCAGTCATCAGTCTGTTGGACAGTGGCAGGCAGCATCAGCGAACCCAATCCTGACATCTGCACATGGACGTTCCAGCAGGGGTCCCAGGGCAGTGTTTGGGAGAAAACCCTGGCTAATTTACCCTCTCTATTCTGGGGGTCCCAGTTCAGGATCAGGACCCCTGGGTCATTCACCCCACATCCCAGGAGTCTAGCCCAGGAAATCTGATGCAATTTTCTCTGCCTACCTTGGCTCAGTGGGAGCATTCCCACCTCAGTCTAAATGTCATGGGTTAAAGTCCCACTCCAAAGACTTGAGCACATAATCCAGGCTGATACTCCAGTCCAGTACTGAGGGAGTGCTGCATTATCGGAGGTGCCGTCTTTTGGATGAGATGTTAAACCAAGGCCTCGTCTGCGCTCCCAGGTGGACGTAAAAGATCCCATGGCACTATATCGGGAATTACCCCCGGTGTCTTGGCCAATGTTTTTCCCTCAACCAACATCACCAAAACAGATTATCTGGTCACTATCACGTTGCTGTTCGTGGGATCTTGCTGTGCACAAATTGACTGCTGCGTTTCCTACATTACAACAGTGACTGCACTTCAAAAGTCCTTCATTGGCTGTAAAGCGCTTTGGGACATCCTGCGGTTGTGAAAGGCGCTATATAAATGCAAATCTTTCGCCTTCTACCTCCTGAAAGTGCTAACAGGTCGACAAGCACCAATGCCACCTGTGGGCATGATTTGTATGTGAGTTTAGACAATGAATGTTAGCTAGCTAATTGGTCATGGAGGGCATTGCTGCTGAGCTTTCTCCAACATGCGTGCAGGGGTCACTGTGGAACATAGGAGTAGGAGGAGGCCATTCATCCCCTTGAGCCTATTCCGCTATTCTATTAGATCATGGCTGATCTGTATCTTAACTCCATCTACCCGCCTCGGTTCCATAACACTTAACACCGTCGCCCAAGAAAAACCTGTTTTTCCAGCAGGGGTCATGGCGCCTCCAGCAGGGGTCACTGCATAGCCATCAGGAGAAGGAACCCTGGTGTCTTTTGCCATCCTGAATTCAGAGCACTGAGGCCAATATTGGAATCAAATCTCCCCTGTTGAGATCAGTTCATTCAGCACAGTTCAAGGATTGAATCTGGGCTCTTCCTGAGATATAAAAGTACACAGAAGTTATAACCTGAAAACAGGCTATTCGACCCAACCAGGTCCATGTCCACACGAGCAAATAGTTCTAATTACATTTACCCACCCTGATCCCATTTCTCCTTAATCCTCTTTTCCTTTATAGAATCATAGAAAGGTTACAGCACGGAAGGAGGCCATTCGGCCCATTGAGTCCACGCCGGCTTTATGGGAGATCAATCCAGCTAGTCCCACTCCCCCGCCTTATCCCCGTAGTCCTGCAAATTTTTTCCTTTCAAGTACTTATCCAGTTCCCTTTTGAAGGCCATGATTGAATCTGTCTCCACCACCCCCTCGGGCAGTGCATTCCAGATCATAACCACTCGCTATGTAAAAAAAAATTTTCTTCATGTTTTGGTTCTTTTGCCAATCACCTTAAATCTATGTCCTCTGGTTCTTGACCCTTCTGCCAATGGGAACAGTTTCTCTCCATCCACTCTGTCTGGACCCTTCATGATTTTGAATACCTCTATCAAATCTCCTCGCAACCTTCTCTGTTCCAAGGAGAACAACCCCAGCTTCTCCAGTCTATCCTTGTAACTGAAGTCCCTAATCTCTGGAATCATTCCAGTAAATCTCTTCTGCACCCTCTCTAAGGCCTTCACATCTTTCCTAAAATGCGGTGCCCAGAACTGGACACAATACTCCAGTTGAGGCCGAACCAGTGTTTTTTAAGGTTCATCATAACTTCCATACTTTTGTACTCTATGCCTCTATTTATAAAGCCCAGGATCCCGTATGCTTTTTTAACCACTTTCTCAACCTGTCCTGCCATCTTCAATGATTTGTGCACGTATACCCCCAGATCTATCTCTTCCTGTACTCCGTTTAGAGTTGTGCCCTCTAGTTTATATTGCCTCTCCTCGTTCTTCCTACCAAAATGTATCACTTTGCATTTTTCTGCGTTAAATTTCATCTGCCACGTGTCTGCCCATGCCACCAGCCAGTCTATGTCCTCTTGAAGTCTGTCACTATCCTCCTCACTGTTTACTACCCATCCAAGTTTTGTGTCATCTGCAAATTTTGAAATTGTGCCCTGTACACCCAAGTGCATGTATCAAGAAAAGCAGTGGTCCCAGCACCGACCCCTGGGGAACACCACTGAACACCTCCCTCCAGTCTGAAAAACAACCATTCACCACTACTCTCTGTTTCCTGTCCCTTAACCAATTCTGTTTCCATGCTGCCACTGCCCCCCTTTATTCCATGGGCCGCAATCTTGATGATAAGCCTTCCATGCGGCATTTTATCAAACGCCTTTTGAAAGCCCATATACACCACATCATCTGCATTGCCTTCATCTACCCTCTCTGTTACATCATCAAAAAAACTCTTATCAGGTTAGTTAAACATGATTTGCCTTTAACAAATCCGTGCTGGCTTTCCCTAATCAATCCACACTCGTCCAAGTGACTGTTAATTCTGTCCTGGGTTATTGTTTCTAAAAGTTGCCCCACCACTGGGGTTAAATTGACTGGTCTGTAGTTGCTGGGTTTATCCTTACACCCTTTTTTGAACAAGAGTGTAACGTTTGTAATTCTCCAGTCCTCTGGCACCACCCCCGTATCTACGGATGTTTGGAGGATTATGGCCAGCACCTCCGCAATTTCCACATCCCAGCCTTTCTAGTATCTCCTCTTTATCAATTTTTAGCCCATCCAGTATCTCAACTACCTCCTCTTTTACTGTGACTTTGGTAAAGACAGATGCAAAGTACTCATTTAGTCCCTCGACCATCTCCTCTGCCTCCATGAGTAGATCTCCTTTATGGTCCCTAATCGGCCCCACCCCTCCTCTTACTACCTGCTTACTGTTTACATGCCTGTAGAAGACTATTGGATTCCCTTTTATGTTGACCGTCAGTCTATTCTCATACTCTCTCATTGCCCCTCTTATTTCCTTTTTCACCTCCCCCTGAACTTTCTATATTCAGCCTGGTTCTCACTTGTGTTATCAATCTAATATATGCCCCTTTTTTCTGTTTCATTGCCCTATCCAATCCAATTTTGAATGTTGACATGGTTTCTGCCTCAACCAGTAACCCTGGAAGTGAATTCCACGCCTCTCAACACTGTGTGAAGAAGTTTCTCCTGCCCTCTGTTCTAAATCTCTTACATTTAATCTTGTATCTGTGGCCCCTCGTTCTAGACCCTCAACAATTGGAAACATTCTGATTCTATCCATCCTTTCATAATTATAAACACTTCTATCACATCAACCCATAATCTGTGTTGTTCTAATGATAAAAGCCCTGATATTTCATGCATTTCTTTGTATTTCTGTTTCCTCATTCCAGGCAGCAACTGAATGAATCTGAGCTGTACCCTCTCAATATCCTTCCTATAGTGTGAAGCCCAATATGGCACACTGTGCAGTGACTGAGGTCCTATTATGATTTTATACAAATCTCATCATTAGTTCTTGGCTTTTATATTCTATACCTCTTGTGTCAGCTGTGGCTCAGTGGGTAGCACTCTCGCCTCTGAGTCAGGAGGTCGTTGGTTCAAGTCCCACTCCAGAGACTTGAGCACAAAATCTAGGCTGACACTTCAGTGCAGTACCGAGGGAGTGCTGCACTGTTGGAGGTGCCGTCTTTCGGATGGGACGTCAGCCCTCTCAGGTGGACGTAAAAGATCCCATGGCATTATTTCGCGTTCCCCCCACCCTGCCGGGTGTCCTGGGCCAATATTTATCCCTCAACCAACATCACTAAAACAGATTATCTGGTCATTATCCCATCACTGTTTGTTTGAGCTTGCAATATTTCCTACATTAAAACAGTGGCTACACTTCAAAAGCATTTCATTAGTTGTAAAGTGCTTTAGGACATCCCGAGGTCGTGAAAGGCGCTATATAAATGCAAGTCTTTCTTTTTTGTGATTAAGCTTAGAATTCTATTAGATTTTATTGCAGCCTCGTCAAATTGCCATGAACATCCTGTGAACCTGTGCCCACAATTCCCTCTGCCCTTACCCACCACTGAGCCTACTTGACTCATGGTGGGACGATACCACCCTCTCCTCGGTGGGGCACTCGGACGGCCCGATACCTGCCGCTGTAAAAAAGGCGGTGGGCGTGTTGCATTGGGGGCGCGTTGCCCGTATTTAAGTCTTTAACCGGCCCCCGACTCTTTCCCCCCACCCGTTGGTTGGGGGGGGGTTAATATCGAGGCCAGTGAAAGGGATTGAGGCCAAGGAATGAAATTTGAATCTGAGGGAATCTTCGGAGCTACAATCTCAGAGAAAAAGGAAATAAAAATGGCAGCAGCATAATCCCAAAACCCAACTGGAGCATCGACAGGTTAAAGGGGCTGTGTGGTTGGGCACTGCGACCTTGTGTGGAACAAGATAGGACTCTGAGAAACGAGGGTTGATTCAGCATGTGATGTGGTTTCAGGCAACTTGATCTGTTTAGCTTTTACTGGAGGGTAAAGGTCATGCCTTCAGCCTTTTTTGACCACAATCTTAGATCTTAGAGTTTTCTGAATTATATTGTGAAACAGTTTGTGCCTGAAATCTCCCAGTGAAGGTGATCAGGTGGTGAGCCAGGTGTGTAAATCTGCCTCACTGGGCCAGCTATTGTGGCCTCTTCTCATGTATTATCTTTATTGATGGATGGGGTTAATAAACAGACTGTAATATAACGGACAAAACAATCAAAGGCACACATTACTCATGGAAGCTTGTGACTCCTTTCATAGCCTAGTGTCCCTCTACCCCCCTAACTCTCGCACCCTGTCCCTCTACCCCCCCCTAACTCTCGCACCCTGTCCCTCTGAGCTCCTAACTCTCTCACCCTGTCCCTCTACCGCCCTAACTCTCTCACCCTGTTCCTCTGAGCCCCTAACTCTCACACCCTGTTCCTCTGAGCCCCTAACTCTCACACCCTGTCCCTCTGAGCCCCTAACTCTCACACCCTGTCCCTCTGAGCCCCTAACTCTCACACCCTGTCCCTCTACCGCCCTAACTCTCTCACCCTGTTCCTCTGAGCCCCTAACTCTCTCACCCTGTCCCTCTGAGCCCCGAACTCTCTCACCCTGTTCCTCTGAGCCCCTAACTCTCACACCCTGTTCCTCTGAGCCCCTAACTCTCACACCCTGTTCCTCTGAGCCCCTAACTCTCTCACCCTGTCCCTCTGAGCCCCTAACTCTCACACCCTGTCCCTCTGAGCCCCTAACTCTCACACCCTGTCCCTCTGAGCCCCTAACTCTCACACCCTGTTCCTCTGAGCCCCTAACTCTCTCACCCTGTCCCTCTGAGCCCCGAACTCTCTCACCCTGTCCCTCTGAGCCCCTAACTCTCTCACCCTGTCCCTCTGAGCCCTCAACTCTCACACCCCATCCCTCTCAGCTCCTAGTTCTTCCCTGTGCTGGAATATGTAAGCCTGAGGCCCAACTGATATTAGGCCTTGGGCCTCATTAAAATTACCGGCGAGCTGCAGACATGGTGCTGGGCGCCCCCAGAGAGCTGGCCCCTGTATACCTTGCTCTTTTTGCCTATATCAACATGGTGGGCGGCCCACCTCTGGCTTGTAATGAGTGCGTGCTTTCTAACTGCCCTATTGGAAGTGTAGGCACCTGTTTATCGCCTCATGGTGCCATTGAATTTCTAAGCCTGTGTTTTGATTCAGCTCTGCTTTGAGCTATATCCAAGTTGAACCTCCACTGTGCTTATCTTTAGCCTGACAGTTGATCTGTCTGTCGTCCTTCTCCATTCTCTCTCACTCTCCTCACTCCCATTCTCCAGGAGCCTTATTTCCCACACTCGAAACTTCATTTAATATCAAAATCCACCCTGCTCTGAACAGAATGGGCTTCCATTAACTGTCAGTTGTTGTTATGTTTTCCAGCCTGTGGTGAAAGCTTGCAGGACTCTGTTGGTAATTTCTCAACCCCAGGGTTCCCAAACGGATATCCGTCCTTCTCCCATTGTGTTTGGAGGATATCTGTTACACCAGGAGAAAAGGTGAGAACCATTGCAGGCACTAGTATCTGTCCTTCAAAAGCAGGGGGGAGATGGACTGGGTGATGCAGTGAGTTAGGTCCCTCTGGCAAAATACAGTCCAGTCCGATGGGACGAGAGGCTCGATTTGCTGGATCCAATGTGATGCGTGTGCGGGCGGGCGGCCTCAGGCCTATTTCCTAGACGCCATGGGCCTTCAGCGGGAAACTACCACTAAATTTGCACTAAACTGACCGCCGAATGGCTGCTGTGAGAAATGTAAAATATCCCACTCTGCAATTGAGGGGGAGAGGGCCTCTCCCGAGGGTGAGGCTGACATACGTTAACCACAAAATCAGATAGTAACCACACAAGAGAGGGGCCTGTTTGGTCCTCTTGGGATCTCTCTGAATGGGCAAACTAACAACCCCCCATTGTAGCATCCCATTATTTTCTGAACGATTCCAGAATTTCCTCTATCTGGAAATTCAATCCAAGTGTTACTCAATTCTGTGTGTGAAAAACATTTTAGTTGTTTTAACCTGTGTCTCTTTGCAATTTAATTTAAAGTAATATTTTGGTTTTACTTTAATTTTATAAACGGGTATTTATGATGAATTTTCTCCTGAGCCTCCCCCTCTCCTGCTCCTTACACTGAGGGTCTGTAGGGGGCGGGGGCGTTTGTTGTCATGTGACCCACATGCTGACTGCTAATTGGCTATTGTACGGTGGTGAGGGTGGGCAGTTACAACCAAGTGTGACACTTTTCACCACCATTGTGCACTAGTGCCAAACAGTGAGACCACACACTATTCCTACACTGGTTATAATCATTCAGCTCGCCACTGACCACAGATTGCCGTTCTGCCCTGTGGGGCTCAGTGGTACGGTGCTGTTATTCACTGAATCCCCGGGGGCCATGACGGGCAACAGGCCCAGAGCTTTGCACGTGTTACCACTCCTTGTAACGGCTGGAGAAAAGCAGGTAATAGACTTGCATTTATATAGCGCCTTTAACGTAGTAAAAACTTCTAAGGAGCTTCACCAGACCAAATTTGACACCGAGCCACATGAGATATTAGGACAGGTGACCAAAAGCTTGGTCAGAGAGGTAGGTTTTAAGGAGCGTCTTAAAGGAGGAAGGAGAGAGACGGAGGGAATGTAATACTCCATGGTTTGAATAAGTTGCTCTTGTGTTTTGCAGATCATATTAAACTTCACGACCATGGACCTGTTTAAGAGCCGCCTGTGCTGGTACGACTACATTGAGGTACGGAATGGGTACTGGAGGAAGGCGCCACTCCTGGGTACGATCTCTCACCTCCTCATCTTGAACAGCTAGTACCTATTTCTTTGTGTGATGTTCTTGTTGTCCTGGCGAAGCTGACTTTTCTCTTCATATTCTCCAGTGTTACTGAGCTGGGCAGGGGTTTGTCCCGTTTTCTCCCCTCTCCTGAAGGTGCTGACTTGTGTCGGGCTTCGGCGCCATGACAGCCAGCTGCCCTCCGATACTTTGCCCAACTGACCATTCATCCTGCGTCAGCCCAGACACTCACTGTGGTCTGGCTATTCGACCGTGGGTTGCGTCACAGCTGTGCCTGATCCTGTCCTTGCCCGGTATCCAGCAGGGTCACTGTATATCAATCAGTGGTGGAGGAGATCAGGTAATTGGCATAGATCAGATAACGGCCCTGGGACCTTGTGATCTGCATCAGTCAGGACCACACTAGGCAGTTCAGTAACCAAGTGAGCCCTCATGATGCTCAGTGTTTTTCTTTCCGCTGGGTGTACACTGGTGGAGTATCAGAATAACACCTGATGGACTCAGTCATCAGATCAGGTTTGTCCTGGGTTGCAAAGCCTGAATGTCTCAATGTTTCACAAGGACTAAGTGACAAACGAGCTGAACTCCAGAGGTGAGGTGAGAGTGACTGCCCTTGACATCAAGGCAGCATTTGACCGAATAGGGTACTAATGTATCCAAGTTTGCTGACGATGCAAAGCTAGGCGGGAAAGTAAGCTGTGAGGAGGACACCGTGTCTGCAAAGGGATATAGACAGGTTAAGTGAGTGGGCAAGAAGGTGGCAGATGGAGTATAATGTGGGGAAATGTGAGGTTATTCACTTTGGTAGGAAGAATAGAAAAACAGAATATTTTTTAAATGGTGAGAAACAATTAAATGTTGGTGTTCAGAGAGACTTGGGTGTCCTTGTGCAAGAAACACAGAAAGTTAGTATGCAGGTACAGCAAGCAATTAGGCAGGCAAATGGCATGTTGGCCTTTATTGCAAGGGGGTTGGAGTACAAGAGTAAGGAAGTCTTACTACAATTGTTCAGGGCTTCAGTGAGATCTCACCTGGAGTACTGTGTACAGTTTTGGTCTCCTTATCTAAGGAAGAATATACTTGCCTTAGAGGCGGTGCAATGAAGGTTCACTAGATTAATTCCTGGGATGAGAGGGTTGTCCTATGAGGAGAGATTGAGTAGAATGGGCCTATACTCTCTGGAGTTTAGATGAATGAGAGGTGATCTCATTGAAACATATAAGATTATGAGGGGGCTTGACAGGGTAGATGCTGAGAGATTGTCTCCCCTGGCTGGAGCGTCTGGAACTAGGGGGCATAGTCTCAGGATAAGGGGTCGGCCATTTAAGACTGAGATGAGGAGGAATTTCTTCATTCAGAGGGTTGTGAATCTTTGGAATTCTCTACCCCAGAGGGCTGTGGATGCTCAGTTGTTGAGTATATTCAAGGCTGAGCTAGATAGATTTTTGGACTCTAGGGGAATCAAGGGATATGGGGATCGGTCGGAAAAATGGAGTTGAGGTCCAAGATCAGCCATGATCTTATTGAATGGTGGAGCAGGCTCGAGGGGACGTATGGACTACTCCTGCTCCTATTTCTTATGTTCTTACCAAGGAGCCCCAGTAAAACTGGTCAGTGGGAATTAAGGCGAAACTCTCCAGTGGCTGGAGTCATACCGAGCACAAAGGAAGATGGTAGTGGTTATTGGAAGCCAATCATCTCAGCCCCAGGACATTGCTGCAGGAGTTCCTCAGGGCAGTGTCCTAGGCCCAACCATCTTCAGCTGCTTCATCAATGACATTCCCTCCATCATAAGGTCAGAGGTGGGCTACTCACTGATGATTGCACAGTGTTCAGCTCCATTTTCAATTCCTCAGATAATGAAGCAGTCTGTGCCCATATGCAGCAAGACCTGGACAACATCCAGGCTTGGGCTGATAAGTGGCAAGTAACATTCGCACAATACAAGTGCCAGGCAATGACCATCTCCAACAGGGAGGCTTCAAGGTGATTTAGACAAGTTGAGTGAATGGACAAATACATGATGTGGAGATGCCGGTGATGGACTGGGGTTGACAATTGTAAACAATTTTACAACACCAAGTTATAGTCCAGCAATCTTATTTTAAATTCACAAGCTTTCGGAGGCTTCCTCCTTCGTCAGGTAAATGCTGGCTGGGGGGGTGTCCAGAACGAGGGGTCACAGTCTCAGGATACATTTACCTGACGAAGGAGGAAGCCTCCGAAAGCTTGTGAATTTAAAATAAAATTGCTGGACTATAACTTGGTGTTGTAAAATTGTTTACAATGGACAAATACATGGCAGATGCAGTATAATGTGGATAAATGTGAAGTTATCCACTCCGAAAGGAAAAACAAAGGCAGAGTATTATTTAAATGGTGATAGGTTGGGAAATGTTGATGTACAAAGGGACCTGGGTGTCCTTATACACCAGTCACTGAAAGCAAACATGCAGGTGCAGCAAGCAGTTAGGAAGGCAAATGGTATGTTGGCCTTCATTGCAAAAGGATTTGATTACAGGAGCAAGGATGTCTTACTGCAGTTAAACAGCGCCTTGGTGAGACCACACCTGGAGTATTGTGTGCAGTTTTGGTCTCTTTACCCAAGAAAGAATATACTTGCCGTAGAGGGAGTGCAGCAAAGGTTCACCAGACTGATTTCTGGGATGGCAGGACTGTCGTATGAGGAGAGATTGGGTCGACTCGGCCTGTATTCACTCGAGTTTAGAAAAATGAGAGGGGATCTCATTGAAACGTATAAAATTCTGACAGGGCTCGACAGACTGGATGCAGGGAGGATGTTTCCCCTGGCTGGGGGGGTGTCCAGAACGAGGGGTCACAGTCTCAGGATACGGGCTAGGACATTTAGTACTGAGATGAGGAGAAATTTCTTCACTCAGAGGGTGGTGAACCTGTGGAATTCTCTACCACAGAAGGCTGTGGAGGCCAAGTCACTGAATATATTTAAGAAGGAGCTAGATAGATTTCTAGACACAAAAGGCATCAAGGGGTATGAGGAGAGAACGGGAATATGGTATTGAGATAGAGGATCAGCCATGATCATATTGAATGTAGGCTCGAAGGGCCGAATGGCCTAATCCTGCTCCTGTTTTCTATGTTTCTAACAAGAGAGAGTCTAACCACCTCCCCATGACATTCAACGGCAATACCATCGCCAAATCCCCCACCACCAACACCCCACGGGTCACCATTAACCAGAAACTTAACTGGACCAGCCATGTAAATGTCGTGGCTGCAAGAGCAGGTCAGAGGCTGGGTATTCTGCGGCGAGTGACTCACCTCCTGACTCCCCAAAGCCTTTCCACCATCTACAAGGCACAAGTCAGGAGTGTGATGGAATACTCTCCACTTGCCTGGATGAGTGCAGCTCCAACAACACTCAAGAAGCTCGACATCATCCAGGACAAAGCAGCCCGTTTGATTGGCACCCCATCCACCACCCTAAACATTCACTCCCTTCACCACCGGCGCACTGTGGCTGCAGTGTGTACCATCCACAGGATGCACTGCAGCAACTCGCCAAGGCTTCTTCGACAGCACCTCCCAAACCCACGACCTCTACCACCTAGAAGGACAAGGGCAGCAGGCGCATGGGAACAACACCACCTGCACGTTCCCCTCCAAGTCACACACCATCCCGCCTTGGAAATATATCGCCGTTCCTTCATCGTTGCTGGGTCAAAATCCTGGAACTCCCTTCCTAACAGCACTGTGGGAGAACCGTCACCACACGGACTGCAGCCGTTCAAGAAGGCGGCTCACCACCACCTTCTCAAGGGCAATTAGGGATGGGCAATAAATGCCGGCCTCGCCAGCGACGCCCACATCCCACGAACGAATAAAAAATTTTTTTTTTACCAATTTCATTCTGTGTTTTACGAAGTGGAACCGTGACTGATTTAAATGTTCTTCATTAAGATGTACAATGAATTTTCTCCAGCACTGAAGCAACGAGCCAAGCCTGGGCTGTGACCCCACCTCCTGTCCTGACCTTATCCTGCTCCCTGGCGAGGGCCCGGGCCCGGGCCCAGCCTCGTACTGCCGACCCTGTTAATTCCCGTAATCTGTGTGGTGTACGCGCAGTCCCAGACCACCACCTACTGGGCACAGGCCTCCATTTCAAACCTCTCGATATTGGGCACTAGGTTGACAGCTCACCCCGAGAGACCGCAGACAACTGGTTTGGAGATAGAGGGACGTCGCACTGGCACAAGGGAGGTGCTGTTGCCCACGACTTCACCCGCTGCCTTTGTGCCGTTTCTGTGAGGCTGGCAACCCACCCCTCCCCCCGCCATCACCACCACCATTTCAGACAGGGTACAATGGATTTCCCAATGGGAATTCCCCTGTATCTGAGATGGGGGCTGATACATATTTCTGGGACAGAGCTTACTGTGTGACTTCCTGTACTGTACCTGACCTGGGAGCGATTGCTTCGTGCTGTCACTGGCAAAAGCGGCCACTCTGTCACATACTATTTGCAGATTTAAAATGAGAATTCCTGATGCTGAAATCCAATGGTTAAAGTGCTGGAATGATCAATAATCCACATTCCCGTTCAGGAATAGAGACAGCAATGGAGGTTAGTAAGTCCCACAATGCAGAGGGGCTCAGAACGTGCTGTATTTCTATGGTATGCAGCTCTGCATTGTGGGATGGTGTTCTGCACATGCACAGGTTCGGAGTTTGTTTGTTTGCACAGTAAGTTAGCTCACACTGAGCAGTGGTTGAGTTAAATCACTTTGAATATTTGCTGCCGCCAATGGTGCCAATTCCCAACTTGGACTGAACACGGAGACTAGGCCCAGGATGAGGGAACCTCGGGTGCAGCTGAGCAGCAGAGTGTGCGCCTGCTCACCGCTAACTGAGAGGCGAGCAGAGTGTGCGCCTGCTCACCACTAACTGAGAGGCGAGCAGAGTGTGCGCCTGCTCACCACTAATTGAGTGGTGAGTGTGAGCGGCGAGCAGAGTGTGCGCCTGCTCACCGCTAACTGAGAGGCGAGTGTGAGCGGTGAGCAGAGTGTGCGCCTGCTCACCACTAGCTGAGGGCCGATGCTGACACTGCTCCCAGCTGAAGATGTAAAATTGAGCAATCAGTTTACCCAGCAGTATTTTTACTTCCATTATTTCCACCTCCGTTGCACCAGTTCCTGTTCTCGCTCAAACAAAATACGGTCACCAGTTGCTGGAGGAAAGGCAGAAATGAATTCAGAGGTTCATTTGCTGAATCATAGAATTTTACAGCACAGAAGGAGACCACTCGGCCCATCATGCCTATTCCCTCCCTCTGAAAGAGCTGTCCCCTCAGTCTCTTTATTGTTTATTGCCTCTCCTTATCCAAAATCTATCACCTCACATCTTTGTGTTTGCAGTAACTTTATTTCTGACTCGGTTTTGGTGCGTTCTTTATTATATTTTCCGTTGGCCATGACTTCACCATTTGTGTTTGTGCTGTTTGCTGTGGGGCTCCTCTCCCCTCGCCCTCCGCTGGCATCGCTACCACCATTTCACACATGGCACAATGGGTTTCCCAATGGGAATTCCCCTGCTTCTTTGGGGGTTTTTTTTGGAAGAAGAGGAGAAGCAATGGAGGCAGGTAGAGCTCGTCAGACAGTAGCAGACACACAAAGCAGCCATCCGCCAGTCCCTCCACACCAGAGTACACAGCCACTGACACCCCACCCCCTCTGGTGTACCAGGAACAGGTTTCCCTTCACTGAGCTATTCCACTACTGGACCCATAGCTTACGTCCACTGCTAGGTGCGACACAGGCTGCAACCTCCCGTAACCTTTACACTGCGAGGCCACCCCTGGCTGCCACTGAAAACATCAGTAACGTTACCCAATCAGCTGTGCACAGGCACATTAAGCAATTCACAGCTGTAAATCATCCACTTCCCCATGGAAACCGGCACCAACAGGAAAGGATTGCCAATGCTCCGTGAAAGTTGGCTTGTTTCTCTGGGGTTTGGCCTGATGCCTTCAGTTTAAGGTGCTCTGTGTGCCAGCGCTCATTGTCTCTGTGCGGCTTGCAGGAGATCAGGGCTCCCCCTTCACAGCCACGGTTCATGGTTCCCGTTCGGTATCCCGGGATACGAGCTGAGCGCAGCTACAATGAGGTCTGTGCAGCCAGCAGAGTAGTAATAGATCTCACCATTGTCATGTTGAACATAAGAGCATAAGAAATAGGAGCAGGAGTAGGCCATACGGCCCCTCGAGCCTGCTCCACCATTCAGTAAGATCATGGATGATCTTCGACCTCAACTCCACTTTCCCGCCCGATCCCCATATCCCTTGATTCCCCTAGAGTCCAAAAATCTATCGATCTCAGTCTTGAATATACTCAACGACTGAGCATCCACAGCCCTCTGGGGTAGAGGATTCCAAAGATTCACGACCCTCCAAGTGAAGAAATTCTTCCTCATCTCAGTCGTAAATGCCGACCCCTTATCCTGTGACTATGACCCAGAGTTCTAGACTCTCCAGCCAGGGGAAGCAGCCTCTCAGCATCAACCCTGTTAAGCCCACTAAGAATTTTATACATTTCAATGAGATCACCTCTCATTCTTCTAAACTCCAGAGAGTACAGGCCCATTCTACTCAATCTCTCCTCATAGGACAACCCTCTCATCCCTGGAATTAATCTAGTGAACCTTCGTTGCACCCCCTGTAAGGCAAGTATATCCTTCCTTAGGTAAGGAGACCAAAACTGTACACAGTACTCCAGGTGAGGTCTCACTAAAGCCCTGTTCAATTGTAGTAAGACTTCCTTACTCTTGTACTCCAACCCCCTTGCAATAAAGGCCAACATGCCATTTGCCTTCCTAATTGCTTGCTGTACCTGCATGCTAACTTTCTGTATTTCATGTATGAGGACTCCCAAGTCTCTCTGAACACCAACATTTAATAGTTTCTCACCATTTAAAAAATATTCTGTTTTTCTATTCTTCCTACCAAAGTGAATAACCTCATTTCCCCACATTATACTCCATCTGCCACCTTCTTGCCCACTCACTTAACCTGTCTACATCCCTTTGCAGACACTGTGTCCTCCTCACAGCTTACTTTCCCACCTAGCTTTGTATCATCAGCAAACTTGGATACATTACACTCGGTCCCTTCATCTAAGTCATTAATATAGATTGTAAATAGCTGAGGCCCAAGCACTGATCCTTGCGGCACCCCACTAGTTACAGCCTGACAACCAGAGAATGAGCCGTTTATCCCTACTCTCTGTTTTGAACCTGCACTTCGAGTCCCTGGACCAGTGGTGGGCGGGAAAACCTCCGCCAGTATAATCCGGCAGTGTGCTTCCTGCTGCAATAATTGGACTTACATGGAGCTCCTGGGGGCGGCTCCCATGGACAACACCGGGGAAGCAGGAAGGGAATCAGCAAGTGTTGCCTGTCACACACTACCCTGTCCATATATCACTGTTCCTTCATCGTTGCTGGGTCTTTATCCTGCAACTCCCCTACCTAACACCATCATGGGAGCACCTCCACCACACGGACAGCAGGGAGGAGGCCCGCACCCACCTCCACCACACGGACAGCAGGGAGGAGGACCAGGAACACCTACTCAGAGCAACTAAGATGGGCAATAAATGGGGACTTGCCCCTGTCGCCCACATTCCATCAACAAAAAATAATCAGTTAATCTGTTTGCGTTGGTTAAGGAGCAGATGTTGGCAGCACACTGGCAGAACTCCCCCACTGCTCTACAAACAGTGCCGTCCACCTGAATGGGCAAACGATACCTCAGTTTAGTGACTGCTCTATAAGAGTGGGTAAAAATTGGAATGTGTTGTGTCCGACTTTCAGGCGTAAAACAGGCACGATCTAAACCAATTTAGCAGTGGGAGGGCCTGCACCCAATCTGCACAGGCGTTGGTCCCACTGCTAAATTTGTGGGGCCCAGTTTTTTCGGCGACCCCAACAAACAATTAATGTTTTTAAAGCTGACTTTAATGTGGAGCCAGGAGGAGCAGCAAAGTTCCTCTCACCTCCATAGGGCTCCTCCCACCAACAGTCGCCAAACAGCCCAATGTTCAATCCTCCTGACGGGGCGCTGCCTGTGGAGCTGCAATGGGTGCCTGGCAGCTCGCCTGGAATATTTACGAGGTCCGAGGCCCAATTTCAAGCCACCCTCGGGCCTCTGTGTCTGCTTGTGCAGGGCCGAGACTGGGCCTAAAATTGGCGGGGACTAATTTCCAACCCAGAACCTTCGACAGTGCAGCACTCCCTCAGTACTGACCCTCCGACAGTGCTGCTCTCGCTCAGTACTGACCCTCCGACAGTGCTGCTCTCCCTCAGTACTGACCCTCCGACAGTGCTGCTCTCCCTCAGTACTGACCCTCCGACAGTGCTGCTCTCCCTCAGTACTGACCCTCCGACAGTGCTGCTCTCCCTCAGTACTGACCCTCCGACAGTGCTGCTCTCCCTCAGTACTGACCCTCCGACAGTGCTGCTCTCCCTCAGTACTGACCCTCCGACAGTGCAGCGCTCCCTCAGTACTGACCCTCCGACAGTGCAGCGCTCCCTCAGCACTGACCCTCCGACAGTGCAGCGCTCCCTCAGTACTGACCCTCCGACAGTGCAGCGCTCCCTCAGCACTGCCCCTCCGACAGGGCGGCACTCCCTCAGTACTGCCCCTCCGACAGGGCGGCACTCCCTCAGTACTGACCCTCCGTCAGTGCAGCGCTCCCTCAGTACTGACCCTCCGTCAGTGCAGCGCTCCCTCAGTACTGACCCTCCGACAGGGCGGCACTCCCTCAGTACTGACCCTCCGACAGTGCAGCGCTCCCTCAGTACTGACCCTCCGACAGTGCTGCATTCCATCAGTACTGACCCTCCGACAGTGCAGTGCTCCCTCAGTCCTGCCCCTCCGACAGTGCAGTGCTCCCTCAGTCCTGCCCCTCTGACAGTGAGCACTCCCTCAGTCCTGCACTGGGAGTCTCACCCTGGATTTTGCGCTCAAATCTCTGCAGTGGGACTTGAACCCACTCAGAGGCGAGAGTGCTGCCCACTGAGCCACGGTTATACAAAATTCATTAAACAAAAATGCATTTCACAAGGTGACTCCTTGTGACGGGCTGTTTCTTTACCGATGTTGATTCTGTGTCTCCTCCTTTCAGGCAGATTTTGTGGTGAGAAGCTTCCAGAAACCATCATTTCCACCGACAGCCGTCTCTGGATTGAATTCCGCAGCAGCAGCAACTGGGTGGGGAAAGGGTTCTCTGCCGTTTATGAAGGTAGTAATGTAAATGATAAACGATTCCTACTTTCAAAAGGTAGATCTTGAGCCAATTTAAGAATCAGTGGCTTAGAAATTGGATCAGGCAAGAAACAGACGCCTAATGGTCCAAAATTTGATTGGACAATTCGGTGTCCAGGGCACGCACGGAAAGCACTTAGAAACATCGTTAAACATGTGATAAACTCGCCCTGCAACTCATGGTGCCAACGGTCAGGAAGGACCCCGCTATTTAAGGGCTCATTCCCACCATGCAGGTTAGTGGCTGGTTTTTCCTCTTCGGCCATTGGTTCACTAATGGGCTTTTTTCAGAAAGCTATTTTCTGTGCTCCACAAGTGAATTCTGAGTTCTGGGAACAACTTAGCGCTGGACTGTTTTTCTCTGCTTTGGAAACGGTTTTACTGCAGCCATGGGTGGTCTAGTGGGGCTGGCTTTGGGGCTGGAGGATGAGGGGGATGAGCAGTGAAGAGGACAGGAGAGAACTCACAGGAGCAGCTGGGAGAAGAGGGGGGGGGGGGGAGGGGGGGAGGAGTTGCACCGCGCAGGAGGCCATACACAAAACGGGTCTCCGGGGAGCACATCTCCGACATTATCTGGACTGAGGAGCAATATCTCAGACGCTTCACGAAGGAGGCTGTCACCGAACTATGTCACCTGCTGCAACCACAACTCCAGCCTCACCCCGTGGCCTATGGTTGTCAAGGTCACCGTGACCCTTAACGGGGTCATTCTAGGCTGCAGCAGGTGACATTTACTGTTTGCAGCACACCACCTTGGTTTAATGTCTCACCCAACAGACGGCAGTGCAGCACTCCCTCAGTACTGCACTGGGAGTGTCAGCCCAGATTTTATGCTCCAGTCTCTGGAGTAAGACTTGAACCCACGACCTCCTGACTCAGGTGAGAGTGTTACCGACTGGGCCACAGCTTACAGAATGTACAGAATGTTAAATTTCCGCCCAGTTATAGGGGTTATTAACATCAGCAGAAACAAATCCCAGTGTCAGAATGAACATGGTGGCGAGTCTGGACGCGCGCCGGGCCCTTCCCGTGGATCGCTCCAGCTGCGGTGCCCGTCGGCTTCCAGGCTGGCGAATGGCCTCGGCCAGTGTCTAGCAGCTGACTTAGAACTGGTGCGGACCAGGGGAATCCGACTGTTTAATTAAAACAAAGCATCGCGAAGGCCGCAGGCGGGTGTTGACGCGATGTGATTTTTGCCCATTGTTTAACGGCAATTGATACTAGCTCAATTGCTAAATTTAAATCTGAGATAGATAGCTTTTTGGCAACCAAAGGTATTAAGGGATATGGGCCAAAGGCAGGTATATGGAGTTAGATCACAGATCAGCCATGATCTTATCAAATGGCGGAGCAGGCACGAGGGGCTGAATGGCCTACTCCTATTCCTATGTTCCTAACATGGTCCTGAATGTGATTAAAAGCAGTAGTAACAGCAGAATCCAACCCCTGCAGTCACAAGTGAATCCCTTCCCACACACGGAGCAGGAGAATGGACTCTCCCCAGTGTGAACACACTGGTGTTTAATGACATGGAATGAATAAGTGATTCCCTTCGCACATACAGAGTAGGTGAACAGGGGAAAGGACGGGGAGTGGGACTAATTGGATAGCTCTTCGATGGGCCGAGTGGCCTTTATCTGTGCTGTAAGATCCTATCACCATTGATTGTTGGTGTGTCAGGCCAGGGTGAACCTAATCCAGGAATACCGATCCAGGAGGCAATGACCTTTGAAGTAAAAGTGGGTTTGAATTAAGCTCTGTCTTGAGTTACGAGCTTGTTGCTGCTCAAGGGGCAGTGGTAGGTGCCCAGGAGGTACCTGTTCTTCTGACTCATCTGCGGCCCCTTCCTGAGCCTCTTCCTCTCCCTGCTGCAAAGTGATGACTCTACAAACAACAAAATTATGAAGCATGCAGCAGACTGATCATGTTGGAGATGAGGCTGTAGAGCAGGATGCAAATGCCCCCTCCCCTTTCCCTCCCCCTCCTCCTTCCCTCTCTCCCTGTGGAGGTGATGGGCCCTCTCCTACACCTACAGCTATTCCTTACAGCAGGTGATGAAGTCATTTACCCCTTTAAACGTGGCCTGGCTGATCCGAGGGATGGAGGGTTACTCTGGACTCTGGGTGATCTGAGGGATGGAGGGTTACTCTGGACTCTGGGTGATCTGAGGGATGGAGGGTTACTCTGGACTCTGGGTGATCTGAGGGATGGAGGGTTACTCTGGACTCTGGGTGATCCGAGAGATGGAGGGTTACTCTGGACTCTGGGTGATCTGAGGGATGGAGGGTTACTCTGGACTCTGGGTGATCCGAGAGATGGAGGGTTACTCTGGACTCTGGGTGATCCGAGGGATGGAGGGTTGCTCTGGACTCTGGGTGATCTGAGGGATGGAGGGTTGTTCTGGACTCTGGGTGATCCGAGGGATGGAGGGTTGTTCTGGACTCTGGGTGATCTGAGGGATGGAGGGTTACTCTGGACTCTGGGTGATCTGAGGGATGGAGGGTTGCTCTGGACTCTGGGTCATCCGAGAGATGGAGGGTTACTCTGGACTCTGGGTGATCTGAGGGATGGAGGGTTACTCTGGACTGGTGCTGATCTGGCAGACGTCCCACGTGGCCCTTTGGAACTTGCTGCTGTTGTGTCAGCACTGGAGGTGGCCAGCAGATCTTCCTGGAAGAGATGACGCTGATCTGTAACTATCTCCCTGGTCAACCTCGGTCTTCTGTCACAGCTCCTCTGACATGTTTTATTTGGTCTCAAGATATGGTTGGCGTTGGCGAGGCTGCGTTTATAACCCATCCCTAGTTGCCCTGAGAAGCAGACAAGGGCCTGAACTCCTTCAAGTGGTGATTTTGTTTAAACAACTCAGTGGCTTCTGTGGGATCTTGCTGTGTGTAAATTGGCTGCTGTGTTTCCTACATTACAACAGTGACTACACTTAAAAAGGACTTCCTTGGCTGTAAAGCACGTTGGGACGTCCTGAGGTGGTGAAACAAGCTATATATAAATGCAAATTCTTTCTTCATATTCAGTGGGTTGATTTCAGCACACAGTGAGCAGTCGGTGTTAACTGGTGTCCGCACGTTTTGTAATCAAGCACGAGAGTCAAGCCTTTAAACTCACACTTTGTATACCAGATCCATGATGTCAACCTTCTGAAATGGAGAAAACAGGTTAGCAGGGCCATTTGCAGGTGTGATTCTCGCCCAACGGGCAGCACCCAAACTTAAAGTCACCGCACACATCTCGTGACTAGATAACACACAGATATAGAGGCCTAGATTTCCCGCCAGTATCCTGAAGATTATTCAACAGCTGGGGGAGGTGAGATCACTTCCTCGGGGATTATCCCCAGCACCTCCCACTGCCCGTGGAATCAGCCTGCCCGCCTGGGTGGGCATACGCAAATGAAATTAATGTAGCTCCTGACTACAGCTTCCGCTGTTTGCTCCAGTTGAATATTGGATGGGACTGGGGTGTTAGGTGCTGGAGCCCAGTCACCGTCCTGCGTTACATGGCCCCGAGACCCTCCAGAGCACGTCTCTCACCCCAGTCCGGTGCGACTCCCCAACAGAGGCCCATGAGCCCGTGTCCCTTCCGCAAATGACCTGGGATTGGAGGTCAGGGGGCACCCCGGGGTCGGACGGGAGTCCCAGCCTGCCAGAGATACACCCTCTCAGAGGATCCAGGACTCTCCTGTGATTTGAATTGTGACAGAACTCCTCTCCACCACAGTCCATACCAGGAGATCACCTCTCCACCACAGTCCATACCAGGAGATCACCTCTCCACCACAGCCAATACCAGGAGATCACCTCTCCACCACAGCCAATACCAGGAGATCACCTCTCCACCACAGTCCATACCAGGAGATCACCTCTCCACCACAGCCAATACCAGGAGATCACCTCTCCACCACAGCCAATACCAGGAGGACATCTCTCCATCACAGCCAATACCAGGAGATCACCTCTCCACCACAGTCCATACCAGGAGATCACCTCTCCACCACAGCCAATACCAGGAGATCACCTCTCCATCACAGCCAATACCAGGAGGACACCTCTCCATCACAGCCAATACCAGAAGGACACCTCTCTACCACAGCCAATACCAGGAGATCACCTCTCCACCACAGCCAATACCAGGAGAACACCTCTCCACCTCAGTCCATACCAGGAGAACACGTCTCCACCACAGTCCATACCAGGAGAACACGTCTCCACCTCAGTCCATACCAGGAGGGCACCTCTCCACCTCAGTCCATACCAGGAGAACACGTCTCCACCTCAGTCCATACCAGGAGGGCACCTCTCCACCACAGTCCATACCAGGAGAACACGTCTCCACCACAGTCCATACCAGGAGAATACCTCTCCACCTCAGTCCATACCAGGAGAACACGTCTCCACCACAGTCCATACCAGGAGGGCACCTCTCCACCACAGCCAATACCTGGTGTTGTATTCACACCCGTCATTAGTCTTTTTAATCCTTAATGATGCCCTGTTGTTCCTTTCTTCTGGTCGCAGCCTTACTTTGACCTGCCTCGGCCCTAAGCTCTGGAATTCCCTCCCTAACCCTCCCCACCTCTCTCTGCTCCTTCAAGACGCTCCTTAAAACCTACCTCCTTGGTCACCATTCCTAATATCTCCTTAAGTGGCTCGATGTCAATTTTTGTTTGATAATCGCTCCTGTGAAGCACCTTGGGACGTTTTGCTACATTAAAGACACTGTATAAATGCAAGTTGTTGTTGTTTAAAATCTGTAAAGATTATTTTTTCCCATGAAGTATACGGCTTGTTTCAGACTTTCCCCATTATTGTGCAGCGATCTGTGGAGGAGATATTGAGAAAGACACAGGCCAGATTCAGTCTCCAAACTACCCGGATGACTATCGCCCTTCGAAGGAATGCGTTTGGAGGATCACCGTTGCTGAAGAGTTTCACGTGGGGCTCGTCTTCCAGGCCTTCGAGGTAAAGCTTTAACTTTTTATTATTTATTTGTATGGAATTTTTTTCTCTCGCGGAGAAGGCTGCTCGACCCGTTCTCACCGTCGGGACTTGCTGAAGGCCGATCGGGAGCAGGACCCCCGGCTGGGTTACTGTGCCCTCCCGAGCCCACGGCACTGCCATGATCGGTAGCACAACGGCTGCGGGTCTGGCTGCGATCACCTGTATCGGCAAACCCGGCTACACCATGCAGTTCCACGTCGAAATCTTTTTCAAAACTTGAGAGGAGACCTGAGTGGGTCCTTGTTTGTGCTGAGTTTAAAGTGGGCTGGAATTCAGACGGGTGTGGCTGGATCTGCAACTTTCTAATCGGTAGCTGTGTATGGAACATGGGAACAGGGGGAGGCCATTCAGCCCATTCGAACCCGATCAGCCCAGTCAGATCATGGCTGATCTGCACCTCAACTCCATTTGCCCACCTTTGCTCCATATCCTTTAATACCCAACAAAAATCCATCAATCTCAGTTTTGACGTTTTCAATTGACCCCCAACCTCAACAGCTTTTTGGGGGAGAGAGTTCCAGATTTCCACTCCCCTTTGTGTGAAGAAGTGCTTCCTGACATCACCCCTGAACGGCCGAGCTCTAATTTTAAGATTATGAAGTTATGAAGGTTGCCCAATTACCCCTGAGCCTTTGATCTAACGCTCCTGTCCTGTTCAGGTCCTGCTCGGTTCAGCAGTAGGGCTGGAGATCACTGGGTTGTTTTTACGAGCTCTGCTGCTTTTTTTGGTGAAGCAACAGGGGCCAAGTGTTGAGAGGCCAAATTATTTTTAGTTGGGACCCTAAGTGAGGACCAAAGTCCCAAAGTGCAGCGAGTTAACAAGAGGGACAAGAGCAGGTGAGCTCATCAAAGAGCAGTGATCAGATCACATTGTGCTTTGGTTGTACAAATCTTACTGTCACCTAGTGACTACTTGCTGATTTATCCCCTCGTCCGGCCAATGATCTCCTGCACTGTGTGTCTTGGTCCCTCACTAAGACCTCTCACTAAGTTGCACTTAACATGACCTACCTCTGATTCATGAATTAAACCTAGAGATTGAATTCACAATCTGAGTTTGCATTTAAGCAGTGTTGCTTGCACCTATTGGACTGTAATATAATCAAACCCCAGCCCCTCGTACAGGGGCCTAGGTAGGACAGTCTGCAGCACAGTGAAGGACTCCCCACTGAGTTAGAAAGTCCAGCTCAGTGCTGGACTGCTCACAACCGGCTGCTGAATGCACAGAGCGGAAAATCGTCACCAATTTGTGTTTTTGTGGCAGGGGTGGAAGGGTCAGATTTTGGGATCCAAACAAAAGTGCTGACGGGATTTATCTCCCCGAACAGTCTGTGACGTTTAATGATTTCCTGTCCCTGGTAAATCGTCAGCAGTTGCTGCTAAGATTCCGAGACCGTTCTCTCCACAAACACTTTCCTTTTATGTGTCCGGCCTTCCAGATCGAAAGGCACGACAGCTGTGCGTACGACTACCTGGAAATCCGCGATGGCGACAATGCTGACGCTCCCCTGATCGGCCACTTCTGCGGTTACAATAAGCCGGATGATATCAAATCCAGCTCGAACAAACTCTGGATGAAGTTTATGTCGGATGGCTCGATCAGCAAGGCCGGCTTCGCAGCAAACTATTTCAAGGGTGGGTTTGGCTCTTTTCATTGTCACCTGGTGCTTTGTTTATCAATGAAAAGCTTCCTGCACTCTGTCACTGAGGTGAACTACAGGCCCTGCTCGAGTCAGTCACTAACTGATGAGGCAGAGAGTTCACTCTGCTACATCTGAGGATTTAATCCTTGTGATATGTCTTTAGGTAAATGTTAGCGCCCAAATGAAGAATGTTAGCCCAGTTTCTGATGGTCCAGTTTCAGTCCCGCTATCAGGGCTGGGTTGAGCAATGATCTGTAATGTTGTAGACCAGTACAAGCTCTGGGCTCAGTGGGTAACACTCTCGCCTCTGAGTCAGAAGGTTGTGGGTTCAAGTCCCCACTCCAGAGACTTGAGCGCAAAATCCAGACTGACACTCCAGTGCAGTACTGAGGGAGTGCAGCACTGTTGGAGGTGCCGTCTTTCGGATCAGAGGTTAAACCGAGGCCCCGTCTGCCCTCTCAGGTGGACGTAAAAGAATCCACGGCACTATTTTGAAGAAGAGCAGGGGAGTTCTCTCCGGCGTCCTGGCCAATATTTATTCCTAAACCACCATCATTAAAACAGATTATTTAGAAAGAAGAAAGACTTCCATTTATTTCACACCTTTCACGATCTCAGGATGTCCTAAAGACCTTTTTACAGCCAATGAAGTACTTTTTGAAGTGTAGTCACTGTTGTAATGTGGGAAACGCAGCAGCCATTTGCGCACAGCAAGATCCCACAAACAGCAATGTGATAATGACCAGGCAATGGTCTCGTGATGTTGGTTGAAGGATAAATATTGGCCAGGACACCGGGGAGAACTCCCCTGCTCTTCTTCCAGATAGTGCCAAGGAATCTTTTCCATCCACCTGAGAGAGCAGACGGGGCCTCGGTTTAACGTCTCATCTGAAAGACGGCACCTCGGACAGTGCCGCACTCCCTCAGTACTGGCACTGGGAGTGTCAGCCTAGATTTTGTGCTCAGAGACGAGAGTGCTACCCACTGAGCCATTGCTGTCACTAGTCATTTATCTCATTGCTGTTTGTGGGATCTTGCTGTACACAAATTAGCTGCTGCATTCCCTACATTACAACAATGACTACACTTCAAAAGTACTTCGTTGGCTGTAAAGTGTCTTTGGGACGTCCTGAGGTAGTGAAAGGCGCTATATAAGTTCTTCTTTCTTTTCTTTCTAACTGTTTTTGGTCGAGGCCTCGATCTCAGAAATGTTACCCCCAGACCGATGGGCCGTCCCCACCCTCCGTTCCCCACCCTCAGCTCCTGATTCCATTCACACTGTGGCCATTGATGAAGTGGGGCTCGAGCAGGACCCCAGGAGAAGACTCTGACTGAATGGCAGCTGGGATAACCTGCCTCCCAATACCATTCCCTGGCCTTCCTTTGCTAGAGGAGGATTGGACACTGATTCCCAGTTTGGTCAGAACCCCACAGGCCAGGAAAGAAGATGCAGGGACACATGGAGCAGCCGCTCTGCCGATTGGCTGCGAGTGAGCGGTGAGCTCTAAATGACCCTTGGGCAGGAGTTTCTGACCATCGCTGCCTCAGACGGTCATGATCTTGGCCAGCTCCTACCTACATGTCTGCAGATGTCTGTACTGACCACAGCTTGGAGCTGCTGCAAAGTACTTAAAGAACGAATGCAGCTCCCAGTCACCAGGGGCCAGCACCTCTCAGCCCCATGCTAATGAGAATCACGGATGCCGCCTGGTATCAGGAAATAGAAATACAAAGGAAGACTTGAAAAATTGGGCTTTTTCATTAGAACATGTTTTGACCCCACTCCGTCTAGACCTATATCCAGATCATCGATGTACACAGTGAACAGAAGTGGTCCCAGACTGTGGGACACCACTACCCACTTCCAACCACTCGGAGAAACTGCCCCAGCCTCCTACTCTCTGTTTTCTCCCTTCTAAATAATTTTTAATCCAGTTTGCTATCCTCTCATTAATTCCATGCCTTTTAATCTTCTCTAGTAATCTCCCATGTGATCCCTTGTTAAAGGCTTGCCTAGAGTCCATGTACACTCCATCCACTGCATTTCCCCATCTACCATGTCTGTTACCTGATGAAAGAATTCCATCAGATTATCGAGCACAATCGGTCCTTTTGAAATCCGTGTTGGCTATTTCGAACTATTTTCTCTTTATCGAGATACATTAGAAATTCTAAATTTTTCCCTTACCCCAGATGTTGAGCTCTCCGACCTGTAATTCCCTGGATTAGCTCTGTCTCCCTATTTATAAGTGGGTCCTACATTGGCCACTCTCCAGTCCCCTGGCTCACACCCACACTCAGTACAGCCTGAAATAGAATATCTAGTCTCTCGGGATCCCAGGATGTATCCCGTTGGGCTCTGGCTCTCTCTCTCTCTCTCTCTCTCTCGTCCTTTAGCCCAACTAAAGTATCTAAAACTTTCCTTTTATCCGTCATAATATTGCTCACCTCACTCTCAACCACTTCAGGATTCCCCTCCTCTCCGATGCCCTTCTCTTTAGTAAAGTCCGATGTGAGGTATTTATTAAATATCACCGCTATTTACATCATCTACAAATTGACGACCCTCCCCTCTCCGGGGTCCCACCTCACCTTTAATAATTCTCTTACTGATATATTTGATGTTCCTTTTGATGTTTTTTAGAATATTTCCCCTCATACTCCCTCATATTCCAACCGTAACCTTTTTTCTTATTTTCTCTAGTTTTTTTCATTATTATAGTCCTCATAATCCATCCTCTAATTGTAATTTCTTTCTAACCTTGTTATTTATCCATGACATCCACCAGTAATTTCCTTTTTTATTGACATATACTGATTCTGTACAGACCAGGGACACTTTAAGAACAGGCCCCTTTAAGAACCAGTCCACCTCCCATGGGGCAGTGCTTCTCGCTTTGCCCGCTGCGCTGACGTGCCGATGATGGCAGCGATGCCGCTGAGTGTGGGTAATGGTGGAATCGAGGGCTGCACGGCCTGGCCTCGAGATTCCTCCGAGGGAGCGATCGGCCAATTGCGCCGGTTTTGCCGAGGTGAAGTTTCCGCGATAATCAAGAGCAAAATACTGCGGATGCTGGAAATCTGAGATCAAAACAGAAAATGCTGGAAATGCTCAGCAAGTCAGGCAGCGTCTGTGGAGAAAGAAACAGAGTTAACATTTCAGACTGATGGCCCTTTGAAAGGCCTTCAGCCTGACGTGTTAACTCTGTTTCTTGCTCCACAGATGCTGCCCGACTCGCTGAGCATTTCCAGCATTTTCTGTTTTTATTTTATTAAAATAATCCCAAACGTGACATCTTCTATGAATCAGCGCAATCATAGTATGTTACAGCACAGGAGGAGGCCATTCGGCCCATCGTGCCAGTGCTGGCTCTTTGAAAGAGCTATCCAATTCGTCCCATTCCTCTGCTCTTTCCCCATTGCCCTGTAAATATTTATCCAACCCCCTTTTGAAAGTTATTATTGAATCTGTTTCCACCGCCCTTTCAGGCCGTGCATTCCAGATCAGAACAACTCGCAGCGTAAAAAAGTGTTTCCTCATGTCGCCTCTGGCTCTTTTGCCAATTACCTTAAATCTGTGTCCTCTGGTTACCGACCCTTCTGCCACTGGAAACACTTTCTCCTTATTTACTCTCTCAAAACAGTTAACGATTTTAAACACCTCTATCAAATCTCCCCTTAACCTTCTCTGTTCTAAGGAGAACAACCCCAGCTTCTCCAGTCTCTCCACATAACTGAAGTCCCTCATCCCTGCACCATTCCAGTAAGCGTTATCGATGGTAATTGATTCGTGACTGGAGCAAGGCCAATGGGGCCTCAAGCTGCTAGTGTGAGATAGTGTAAAAGGCAAGGTAAAAATATCCTCTTCAGAGTGAGGCTGGAGACCAGTCTTCCTCTTTGGCGTCTAATTCCTTGCACCTCGAATCTCTGGGTCTCAAACCTCCACAACCTTCTCTCCTCTCCCTCCTCCTTCTACTAATTGATTATTTCTGCAGCAGTTCAATTAACGGCTGGTCAGCCAATTAATGCTGGATTCATGTGACCCACGGGTGCCTGGACGCCCGACAATCTGGGCACAATTCATTGAAACCCCCCCCGAACAAGTGCAATTGGTCTTCCCTTAGAGCAGAGAAGGTGAAGGGGAGATTTACTAGAGGTGTTCAGAATCATGAAGGGTTGTGATAGATAAATATTTGAAGGCGAAAAATTTGCAGGGCTATGGGGAAAGCGCAGGGGAGTGGGACTGATGGGATAGCTCTTTCACGATGGGTCGAATGGCCTCCTTCTGTGCTGTGTCATTCTGTGGTTCTACGATTTGACTTGGAGCTGGTATCTGGGCGGGAATCAGTTGAAAGCTCCAGGCTGCGGTGTGTAGCCGATTGCAATGACTACAGAGGGCGCAGTGGCTGTGCGGAATGAGACTGGGAGGAGTGGGTGACTCCTGTTTTGTTTCCCCACGGCAGAGGTGGACGAATGCTCTCGGCCTGATAACGGGGGTTGTCAGCAGCGATGTGTGAACACGCTGGGCAGCTACAGGTGTGCCTGCGATCCAGGCTACGAGCTGGCTGGAGACAGGAGCAGCTGCGAAGGTAAGCGAGCTCTTGACCGTTGACAGAAACACTTCACCTGATAACCAGTGTAAACAGAAACACTCGCACCCCTGGGAACCAGTTCAATTTTACAAGTTTTAAACAAAATCCTCAATATAGTAATAGTTCTCTCCCCCCACTCCAAAATGGTCTCCCTTCCTTGGGGGGGGCGTTGACATTTTTTGGGGTACGGGGTCCTCAGGTCCCGGCAGCTTCCACTACACCAGCCCGGTGCCTACCCAGTTTATCAGCTCAGACAGTGAGTGCTTCTAGGCTATTCAACCACCTGGGGCATCACAGCTGAGCCTGACCCCGTGCTCAGCTCACGTTCACACCCTCGCTTTCCAGCAGGGAGATTCTGGGGGGGTGACCGGAAGTGGGAACCGGCCTCGATTGCCCCCCTCCCCGGCTCAGAGGCACCAAGGCCAACTGCTGCCCCACCCCAGCTGAGATCGATTAACTCGCCTCAGGCCGGGGATTGAACTGGGGCCTTCGGTTTGTGCGGCTCGGTGTTTCGGACACACTGTGGAAGGTCACACCTCATCCGACAGGATTCCGGTGAACTGAAACTGCCACAGGATTTATCTCCAGGGCTCTACGTTCTCATGTTACACAGTGCTCGTGAACTTCCTGTTACTTTAACAAATTCATTTCCAGGATTCATTTTCAACACAGTGGAACACTTCCCCTCCCTCTTGGACCTCCCTCCCTCTCGGCCCGCACACCCTCCCTCCATCCTTCTCGGTCCTCTCGGACCTCCCTCCCTCCCTCCCGGCCCGCCCTCCCTCGCTGTCATCCCGCCCTCCCTCATCTCATTCTCGGCCCGCCCTCCCTCACCTCACTCTTGACCCGCCCTCCCTCACCTCAATCTCGGCCCGCACTCCCTCCCTCCCTCTCAGCCTGCTCTCCCTCACCTCACTCTCAGCCTGCCCTCCCTCACCTCCCTCAGCCTGCCCTCCCTCACCTCACTCTCAGCCTGCCCTCCCTCACCTCCCTCAGCCTGCCCTCCCTCACTTCACTCTTGGCCTGGCCTGCCCTCCCTCCCTCACTCTCGGCCTGCCCTCCCTCCCTCACTCTCTGCCTGCCCTCCCTCGCCTCCCTCAGCCTGCCCTCCCTCACCTCCCTCAGCCTGCCCTCCCTCACTTCACTCTTGGCCTGGCCTGCCCTCCCTCCCTCACTCACTCTCGGCCTGCCCTCCCTCCCTCACTCTCTGCCTGCCTGCCCTCCCTCGCCTCCCTCAGCCTGCCCTCCCTCACCTCACTCTCGGTCTGCCTTCCCTCCCTCACTCTTGGCCTGCCCTCCCTCTCTCCCTCCCTCTTGACCTGCCCTCCCTCCCTCCCTCCCTCCCTCCCTCTCGGCCTGCCCTCCCTCACCTCCTTCAGCCTGCCCTCTCTCCATAATCTCGCTGCTGATTAAGGGCCAGTTTGCCTTGATTGGTTTCACTCCCACCTCTGACTCAGTCCCCACTCCACATGGTCCAGGCTGACACTCCCAGTGCAGCACTGATAGAATCCGTCTTTCGGATGAGACGTTAAACCAAGGGCCCAGCTGCCTGATCCAGTGCTTCAGGTGGACATTAGAAGTTGCCATGGCAATATTTAAAAAGCAGGAAGGTTTCTTTGATGGCCCCTTAACCAAGACCACCAATCACAGATTAATCGGCCGTTGGTGTTTGTGGGATCTTTCTTTGTGTAAAATGGCTGCCACACTGTACAATGTAATTCACTATCTGTGAAATGCTTTGGTCCTTTCTGAGCAGTGGTCAGGCACAATATTAAACCCCTCACTCCTCTCCTACGTTGTCCTCACTGTTGTGCCCTGTACTATGACCGTGGGCTTTTAAACAAAAGTCTAGTTGGATCATATATCGCACGATCAAAAGGATCAAATTAATCAAATGAATGAACTTAACTTTTCACATAAAAAACTTGTGATTAAAATTGGAAAGACAAAACTGCCCCCTCCCTGTAGCTAAGTGTTGATCTTGACGTGAGCTTGTGAGTTGGTTTGTTTAGATAAATATCTTGACGAACTACCTTGTTGTAAATGTGATGTTCAAATTTGATCCTGTTTTTAAAAGTTCGGGAAGCCCATTTTTGCTTCATTCCCGTTCCGACGGTGACTCTTCCTTCCGTTGTACCCACAGCTGCATGTGGCGGGTTTATCACCAAGTTAAACGGCACTGTAACCAGCCCTGGCTGGCCCAAGGAATATCCAACCAACAAGAACTGTGTATGGCAGGTGGTAGCCCCATCACAGTACAGGATCTCCCTGCAGTTCGAGGCCTTTGAGTTGGAGGGAAATGATGTAAGTGACTATTCTAGTTTCTTGGTTGTGTTACTGAGTGAGGGTGAGGGTGGTCAGTGACGCATCAGTTGGTTGTTGGTGGGGATTGGTTGGAGCTGGTTGTTAGTTTATGGTTACTTTGTGACACTTGCTGCGTGTCTCATTGGTGACAGTTACTGACATGTGGGAATCAAGCCCCTTTTCCTACTCTATCCATGGGGGAATCGAGTCCCTTTTCCTACTCTATCCATGGGGGAATCGAGCCCCTTTTCCTACTCTATCCATGGGGGAATCGAGTCCCTTTTCCTACTCTATCCATGGGGGAATCGAGTCCCTTTTCCTACTCTATCCATGGGGGAATCGAGTCCCTTTTCCTACTCTATCCATGGGGGAATCGAGTCCCTTTTCCTACTCTATCCATGGGGGAATCGAGTCCCTTTTCCTACTCTATCCATGGGGGAATCGAGTCCCTTTTCCTACTCTATCCATGGGGGAATCGAGCCCCTTTTCCTACTCTATCCATGGGGGAATCGAGCCCCTTTTCCTACTCTATCCATGGGGGAATCGAGCCCTTTTTCCTACTCTATCCATGTGGGAATCGAGCCCCTTTTCCTACTCTATCCATGGAGGAATCGAGCCCCTTTTCCTACTCTATCCATGTGGGAATCGAGCCCCTTTTCCTACTCTATCCATGTGGGAATGATGGCTGCACTATGGTCATTAGTGGATTTTCTACCTGTCCCTCCCCCACACCAAGGGACTGTGTTGGGGGTGTGGGGGGAGATAGTTCCTTGGCCACCCGAGGAAAATTGCCCCTTGGACCCTTAAAAGACTTGAGTAGATCTCACGCCAATGGAGAGCAGTCTGTTTGAGGCCTTCGACAAGGCTCCGAACCTTGCCTACACTAAAGTAACTGATCCCAAAGTTAATGACCTTGTCTGGGTGGAGAATAGTTCCTTTGGAGCCAAAGCCTTCTTTCTTCAGCCCCTACAGACCTAGGGGGCTTCAGGGGGTGGGAGGGAGGCGAACATGGGCCTCTCTGTACAAGGCAGGATCGGGGTGGGTGACTCTGATGCCCCTTTGCCTGCACCAGCAGCCTCCCCCTGGCCATGGAAATGACCCCATGGGGTTGGGGTCTGTGGGTAGGCGGGGGTTCCACTCGTGCCAGCGGAGCCCACCTCCAGGAATCTCGGGCCCACTCTTTCTGTGATTTCATTCAAAACATTTTCAGATGTGCTCGGTGACGAATGAGAATTGGGGCGATTGATTTCGTGACATATTAGTCACATGATCTGGGATATACTAAACATAACATCATTGTGTGATATTCAGTCGGGAACCTCTACGTCCTTGCCACCGATGAGACAGTCAGGGCCATTTACCGCACCATGGAAATCTGGCCTTAAAAAACACTGATGTATCACACAGATCCTAATGTTGTTTGCAACCTTTGTGAAATTTATTGCTGAGTGACTTTGCCTTGAATGAGGAGGTTGTGCTCGATGCTGATGTGTTCCCTCCCCCTCAAAACCTGGGACACTCGGGCAATTGGAACATCTCCCCGCTGAGATCAACGAACTCAGCACAAAGTGTGGGTGGAATCTGGCTCACTGTCACTCGGTCCATTCATGTACTTGGTCCTCGGAGAACAATCCCGGTATTGTCAGAGAGCTCTCCCACCTGGGAGAAGGGAATTGAAGGATATGCTGATGGGGTTAGATGAGGTAGGGAGGGAGGAGGTCCGTGTGGAGCATAACATAGACCTGTTGGGCCGAATGGCCTGTTTCTGAGCTGTACATTCTATGTAAATTGATTCTTAGTCCAATAAGGGTGTATTTTGCTGTCTTAAATCAAAATAGCCATTCTTTTATATAAGACACCCATCTCCCACTGCCTTCTGTGGGCTGATGGACACCCATTGCAGGAGGCTTCTGGCCAAGAGCAAAAATTGGACCCAAGTAAGATGGTGGCTTTTGTATTTGTTACTCAAAATACCACAGGTTGATCGACTGGTTTACAGGGCCCTTCATTCTCTTGGCCTGTAGACTGGTGACCTCACTCTCACACACATTGGGCAGGATTTTAACCTGAAGGCAGGAAAGGACCGGGATGAGGAGCTAATCGGCTGCGAAACCGGGAAGTTAAGTTGGCGGGTCGGAGGGCTATAAATTTGATTTCGCCCCCGTTCAGCCTTCCTGATTGACAGGCTGGTTGGCTGTCGGCCGGGAAGGCCAGGGATCGGAGAGGGGGGAGGATGGGCAGTGGAGGACATGGGGGGTTTGAGGGTGGGGGTCTGATGCCGAGAAGTGATCGGGTGAAAAGTTGGAGGTAGGGGGTTCCAACATCAGGGTGTGAGGGGTCGGCCGATCGTGGGGGTCCTGTCGGCCAGGTGAGCTGGTTGGGCCTGGATGAAGCACTCCTGCTCCTCCAGGCCCACAAGGCAATAAAGGCCCTCACTCACCTCATGGATCCAGCCCTTCCCATCTGCTTTCACCTGACGTGAATCGGAAGCGATGGGAAACCTGAACAGGTAAGATTAAAGTTGTTTTACTTTTGCAATGCACAAAAAATTAAGTACCTCAGCCATTTCAATGAGGTACATTGCCCCTTTAAGTATCGACCCGCTGGCTTTAAATGGGGACGGGATTCCCGGGTGTCTGTTGTGCGCGCATCCAAACGCACCTGGGATAAACCTGGAAGTGGGCGCTTTGGAGCCAGGATGCAGTCCCACTCCAAAAATCCACCACATTCACTGCCCACCCGGCCCCAACCCACCCATTCTTGGGGGTTAAAATCACACACAAAGTGTCTCTCACACACAATAGTGTGTCTACAATCCACCCTAACTGGTCATTATTCTTTTATTTCCAGTTTTCTCCCCTCTCTGGAAGATGCTGTATCTTGCTACCGACAATCCTCCTCCTCACACACCCACATACACGCTGCCCACAATCACAAACTCGCGTACACACACGCGAGTACAGCACAGACTGAGGATCGATTCCAGAACCTTCTCGCCCACATGTCTCACGCTGTGCGACATAGTGAATAACCAGGATGCTCATTAACCCATCACTTTATGTAGAATGTTTATTAAGTGGCAGAGAGACTGGTAAACAACCTTGTGAAAGAACAGTGCCCCTCACACCACAAAGGTCTCAGGTGTGACACCAACTCCTGCACACCGAGGTTAGAGAATGGAGGAAGTCACAATATCTACATCACTAAATACCCCATTAAACTCTGAGGCTGGAAACTAGAGTAAGTGATGTCAGTGGGCAGACGTCTGGTGTCCTTGACCTGAGATGTCACTTGTTTCTGCCTCCATTAAAGTAGTGAAGTGTGGAACGTCATAAATCAGAGGGTCAAATGTTCTTTGGACATTTATCGAGCTTCTACTGAAATACGGAATCAGTGGAAATCGGAGTCTTGCTCGAACTGTATTTTGTGGCTGCTGATTGGATACTGAGCACTGAAAGGCTAACTGCTTGCTTTAACAGGTGTGTAAGTATGATTATGTTGAGGTTCACAGTGGACTCTCCTCTGCCTCCAAACTCCACGGCAGATTCTGCGGCTCTGAAAAGCCCGACATCATAACGTCACAATTCAACAACATGCGGATCGAGTTCAAGTCTGATAACACAGTGTCCAAGAAAGGCTTCAAAGGCCAGTTCTTCTCAGGTGAGGACGGGCTCTGTCAGCAGGGCCCAAACACGGCACAAACTTCCAAGGCAGTTTTATCTCTTTCAGTGTTTAGGAGTTGAGCAGTGAGCAGGATTCCCAGAGTGGAGTCGGCCAGAAGTAAAGTCTCCTGTAACAACGTGAAAGGAATTTTATGTGCTTAAACATCACGGCCTAGAAATTCGTTGATGCCCTTTTTTCAGACGTAAACTGGGAGACTAAGCGTCCAATATGGCGGCTGGCCCACTTCCGCGCCGATTGTATGCGCGCATGCTGCCCGCCATATTGGACACTGAGGTAATGGCTGAAGTGTCGGAGTCCAGGACCCACCGGAAACAGGCGTTAAGACCGATGCCTATGCAGATAGGGCCTGTTTGAGGCCCCCTTCCTGAAATTGGGCTGCTCTGGACGTAACCAGGTCTACGTACGGCCCAAGTGAAGGTCCTTAAAGGGACCGCTGCAGGCCGTCAGCAAAAAGGAACATTTTTTTTAAAATACTCATATTGGCTCCCCAGCAGTCCTAAAGGACGTTGCCAGCCCCCTCTCAGCTCCTGCCGATCGCCCCCCACTCAGCTCCTGCCGATCGCCCCCCTCTCAGCTCCTGCCGATCGCCCCCACTCAGCTCCTGCCGATCGCCCCCCACTCAGCTCCTGCCGATCGCCCCCCACTCAGCTCGTGCCGATCGACCCCCACTCAGCTCGTGCCGATCGACCCCCACTCAGCTCCTGCCGATCGCCCCCCACTCAGCTCCTGCCGATCGCCCCCTCTCAGCTCGTGCCGATCGACCCCCACTCAGCTCCTGCCGATCGTCCCCCACTCAGCTCCTGCTGATCGCCCCCCACTCAGCTCCTGCCGATCGACCCCCACTCAGCTCCTGCCGATCGTCCCCCACTCAGCTCCTGCCGATCGCCCCCCTCTCAGCTCCTGCCGATCGCCCCCCACTCAGCTCCTGCCGATCGCCCCCTCTCAGCTCGTGCCGATCGACCCCCACTCAGCTCCTGCCGATCGTCCCCCACTCAGCTCCTGCCGATCGCCCCCCACTCAGCTCCTGCCGATCGCCCCCCGCTCAGCTCCTGCCGATCGCCCCCCTCTCAGCTCCTGCCGATCGCCCCCCACTCAGCTCCTGCCGATCGCCCCCCTCTCAGCTCCTGCCGATCGCCCCCCACTCAGCTCCTGCCGATCGCGCCACCTTCCTGCCGACAGCCCCCCTCCCTTCCAAGAACCTACCTGAGGGCCGCAGCAGCCTAATATTTACATTCGCAGCTTGCTCGTGTAAACGAGATCTGATGGTGCCTCAGTGAGGTACTGGTGGTTTGGGGGTGCCGGGGCCTGTGCCCTCAGTGAGGTACTGGCGGTTTGGGGGTGCTGGGGCCTGTGCCCTCAGTGAGGTACTGGCGGTTTGGGGGTGCCGGGGCCTGTGCCCTCAGTGAGGTACTGGCGGTTTGGGGGTGCTGGGGCCTGTGCCCTCAGTGAGGTACTGGCGGTTTGGGGGTGCTGGGGCCTGTGCCCTCAGTGAGGTACTGGCGGTTTGGGGGTGCCGGGCCCTGTGCCTCAGCAATGT
This sequence comes from Heptranchias perlo, assembly GCF_035084215.1. NCBI lineage: Eukaryota > Metazoa > Chordata > Chondrichthyes > Hexanchiformes > Hexanchidae > Heptranchias > Heptranchias perlo. The sequence goes on from NC_090360.1 coordinate 23,509,262, forward strand.
GTTTATATTTAACAATGTACAATCTTTCCGTTCCCAGATAAGGATGAGTGCTCGGTGGACAATGGGAGTTGCCAGCACGAGTGCCTGAACACGCTCGGGAGTTATGTTTGCCAGTGTCGGAACGGCTTCATACTGCATGAAAACGGCCTTGATTGTAAAGAAGGTCAGTGGGCTCTCAGTCTTCGTGTCTCTCAATTTATATATGAGGGCTCAGGAATTTCTGGCATGCAAGCCAGAAATAAATGTAAGTTAACTGGGCCCTGTTGAGGGGAAAATAGTCTGAGTTAACCTGTCGTAAGATTCACACTGACTTTGCTTTGGAACGAACTTACTCCTCAATAAGGAGTAGTTGAGGTGAATGACATAGATGCATTTAAGGGGAGGCTGGATAAACACATGAGGGAGAAAGGAATAGAAGGATATGCTAATGGGTTTAGATGAAGAGGGGTGGGAGGAGGCTCGTGTGGAGCATAAATGCCGACATAGACCAGTTGGGCCGAATGGCCTGTTTCTTTGCTGTAAATTCTATGTAATTCTATGCTTTGAAATGGTTTTAATGATGTAACGAAAACTATTCCGTGCTTTTGTCTGTAGTTGGGGAATGACCAGTACCTCAACAACCAGAGACCTGTCTCCTTGGACAGTGCGACATTCAGAAATGTCCCAGGTCCTCTCACTGTGACTTCTCACTCTCTCTTATTCTGAATCTCTTTGGGACTGTCCAGCTCACTCTGCTGGCTGTGTGTTAAAGTGTTGAAGCTCTAAATTGAATTTCGATAAAGACGACGTGATTTTCATCCATTTATTCCCCTGCAGCTGGCTGCGAACATAAAACAAACAGCGCTGAGGGAGTGATCACCAGCCCAAACTGGCCGGACAAGTACCCCAGTCGTAAAGAGTGTACGTGGGGAATTTCTGCCACGCCTGGTCACAGAGTCAAACTGGTAAATGTTTCCATTTCATGCAGAGCTGGTGCTCAATTCTAGAGGTGAATCAGAAAGAAAGAGCTTGCATTTATATAGCACCTTTCTCGACCTCAGGACGTCCCAAAGTGCTTTGCAGCCGATGAAGTAGTCACTGTTGTAGGAAACACGGCATCTGATTTGTGCACAACAAGGTCCCTCACAGAGCAATGAGTTCATGTTTTAGTGACGTTGATTGAGGGATAAATATTGGCCAGGACACCGGGGAGAACTCCCCTGCTCTACTTCGAATAGTGCCGTGGAATCTTTTACGTCCACCTGAAAGGGCAGAAGGGACTTTGGTTTATCGTCTCATGACACCTCGGACAGTGCAGCACTCCCTCGGTACTGCACTGGAGCGTCAGCCTGGATTTTGTGCTCAAGTCCCTGGAGTGGGACTTGAACCCACGACCTCCTGACTCGGGTGCCAGAGTTTTACCCACTGAGCCATCAGAGGAAATTCTCATCGGTGCTTATGGCTGCCGTCTGGCAGACTTGCTTCTCCATTTTGCTTTGGACCCTCATTCATGCTGTTCCTATTCATTATTATGAAAGACAAGCTGTGCTGATTGGATTAAGTGACTCCGATCATAACTGTTGCTCTGTAAGTCGACTCGCTGTGAAATAATGTAGCTTAACAAGTCCTATCAGGCTTTGTCTTATAAGGTGTTTTCTCAATTCACAATCAGAAAGATTGAAGAGGGACATGTGGGCATATCCAAAAGATTCAGATCACAGTGGGGTACTACTGTTACATCACTGGGTCACGCTATCATCTAGTTATATATCTTGGCATGAGAGTCTACTCCAGCATATAAGGGACATGGGATCCACTTACAGGAGTGACTGCACCACTGACTCCTAGAAGGTATCTAGTGCAGGAATTTGTAACGGGTCCCTGGTATATGGAGTTAGATCACAGATCAGCCATGATCTTATCAAATGGCGGAGCAGGCACGAGGGGCTGAATGGCCTACTCCTGTTCCTATGTTCCTAAAACTAATGGAGTGTAATACCTGGACCCTCTAACTTTTCCTTGTCTCCAATATCATTTTCTCTCTATAACATTAAACTATTGAATTACTTTGCAGTTATTCCCATGTAAAATGGTTGTGTGAGGGCTGGCTGGTGCTGAGTTAGCACAGCACTCTTTCAGCTCTGGGCTGGTTTTGTTTCCATTTCGGACTGATGGGATGAAGGTCTCCCTTTGCTGTTGGCTGTAAGAGTCCTGCATGAAATGAATGTGGAGCTTCCCTCAACTCATTCCCTCAGACTCTAAATTGACAATCTCCCCTTGGAGCGGTGGTATGGGGAAATATCCCATTGGTGTAGTAGGGGGCACTATTTGAAGGAAGACTTGCGATGAGACTTCCTTTGTTCACTAGTGATGGTATTAAATCCTTTGTCCAATAGGCCTTCAACGAGTTTGAAATTGAACAGCATCAGGAATGTGTTTATGATCATCTGGAGGTTTACGATGGGCCCAATGAGAAGTCTTCTATTCTGGGGCGTTACTGTGGGAGCAGAAAACCAGAACCTGTCCTCACCACAGGGAACAAAATGTTCATCAAATTCTTCTCCGATGCTTCAGTACAAAGAAAAGGATTTCATGCGAAACACAGTACAGGTGAGGGCAGTGACTGGAACTCACAGGATAAACTCATCTCAAAGGGGCACCATCTTCATACCAGAGTGTCTGACAAACTGTCCTGTTTTTTTTTCCCCATGTGCTTTCCAAATAAGTTGTGGATCTTCTTGCACTCCCAATACCACCGCAAAGTCCCAGAACATCACCCACTGCCCCGAGATGGTTCAGGGTACCTGATCCTTTTCTCACACTCTCCCTTTCCACTCACCTACCCCCACTATTTTGTTCTTATAATCTCTCCCTTGAGTGATAGTTTCCCCTCTTCCACTGACCCCACTCCCATCTCCACACTTCCTCAGCTCTTCAATATTAGGCATCAGTTGGTGGAGTCAAGACTTAGTGACCCCCAAGTGTGTTCAGGGGTAACTGGTGGAGTGTAACCAGCTAAAACTGCTCAGATCACCAGTGGTAAGTTTCCTGCTGATTGTCCAGTCATGACTGCAATACCCACCTCAGGCACAAGTCAGGAGTGTGATGGAATACTCTCAACTTGCTTGGATGAGTGCAGCTCCAACAACACTCAAGAAGCTCGACACTATCCAGGACAAAGCAGCCCGCTTGATTGGCACCCCATCCACCACCCTAAACATTCACTCCCTTCACCACCGGTGCACCGTGACTGCAGTGTGTACTGTCTTTTTTTTTATTCGTTCACGGGATGTGGGCGTCACTGGCAAGGCCGGCATTTATTGCCCATCCCTATTTGCCCTTGAGAAGGTGGTGGTGAGCCGCCTTCTTGAACCGCTGCAGTCCGTGTGGTGAAGGTTCTCCCACAGTGCTGTTAGGAAGGGAGTTCCAGGATTTTGACCCAGCGATGATGAAGGAACGGCGATATATTTCCAAGTCGGGATGGTGTGTGACTTGGAGGGGAACGTGCAGGTGGTGTTGTTCCCATGTGCCTGCTGCCCTTGTCCTTCTAGGTGGTAGAGGTCGCGGAATGCCGAAGGTATAATCTGATCCTTGTTCGATGATTTTCATGGACTCCCATGGGCAGTAAAGCAGTGAGGGTTTTGTCTGTGTACTTTATCAAATCCAGCAATTCATTGCTTTTCAGAGTGTGGAGGAAATCTCAGGGCCGAGGTCAGAACCAAACATCTCTACTCACACGCACAGTTTGGAGACAATAACTACCCTGGCCAGTCGCAGTGTGACTGGGTGATTGTGGCTGAGGATGGTTACGGGGTGGAGCTGATATTTCAGACGTTTGAAATCGAGGAGGAAGCTGATTGCGGCTACGACTACATGGAGCTGTACGATGGCCACGAGAGTGTAGCCCCCAGGCTCGGGAGATTCTGTGGATCAGGGGTAAGACTTCAGAAATGAGTGAGAGGGGCAAGATGTCCATGTTAACAAGAGAATGGACCTCCCCTCGGTGGCTGGTAGGCAGATGTTTTCTGCACTGGTACTGGGCCACAAACACCAAGAAGGTCTCAGGTTTGACCCTTGGTCTGTGCTCAGTTAGATGATATCAACTGAGACAGTTTACATTATCATTTCAATTGGCCTCAGCACTCTTAGGCCCAGGTGTGGATGTGGGGGAGGGGCGAGAACAGCATCAGCTTTGCCTGTGATGTCTGGCGTGGTTAACTCTCCTCCTAACACCCACTCTCTAGGCTCAGCTCAATGAATTATGAGAGGCAAACACTGCACACTGCTGCCAGCAGAACCATTGCCCCAACAAAACAGATAGCGGTTCAGGGGAATGGGATTAGACTGGGTGGGATATTAAAGGGTATGGGGAGTGAGGGGAGAGTGGGATTAGACTGGGTGGGATATTAAAGGGTATGGGGAGTGAGCAGGAGAGTGGGATTAGACTGGGTGGGATATTAAAGGGTACGGGGAGTGAGCAGGAGAGTGGGATTAGACTGGGTGGGATATTAAAGGGTACGGGGAGTGAGCAGGAGAGTGGGATTAGACTGGGTGGGATATTAAAGGGTATGGGGAGTGAGCAGGAGAGTGGGATTAGACTCGGTAGGATATTAAAGGGTACATGGAGTGAGCAGGAGTCTAGGATTAGTCTGGGTGGGATATTAAAGGGTACGGGGTGTGACCAGGAGAGTGGAGTTGGACTGGGTGGGTTATTGGGAAGTGAGCAGGAGAGTGGGATTAGACTGGGTGGGATATTAAAGGATATGGGAAGTGAGCAGGAGAGTGGGATTAGACTGGGTGGGATATTAAAGGTTACTTGGAGCAAACTGGATAGTGGGATTAGGCTGCTCCGGCACAGACTTGATGGGCCGAATGGCCTATTCCTATGCGGGAACTTTCTATGATTGGTTGACTAATTGTTGCGTCCTTCCTTTATTTAATTAAGTTGGTGAACATCATTTAAAAAGCAGTTTTTGGCTGCTGATAATGTCTAAATGAGAGGAAGTTTGAAATGGGCGATAAATATTCAGGTAACAACACTGAGCGTTCTCCAGCCACCGAGTCAGATTAACACGGTTCTGGGCTGACGCTTTCTGTTTTCAATCGGAAATAATGATTGGAAAAGTTTGGATCTTTCTCCCCTGGGACCAGTGTTCAAACCCCAGCACAAACACCCTTGAGCTCGATTACAGCACAAAATACACACACAAAAAAGCTTTTTAAAAAGTCCTACCACCAATAGACACCCAGCGTGTGGAGGTTAAACTTCAGTGATCTCTAATGAACCAACTGGACTGATGCTCATTTCCCTTTCTCTAGCCCCCGGAGGAGATATACTCTGCAGGAGACTCAATAATGATTCGATTCCACACTGACGACACCATCAATAAGAAAGGTTTTCACGCTCGATACACCAGCACGAAATTTCAAGATGAGTTGCACATGAGAAAATAACTGGACAAGAGCCTTAAACATGGACCACTTCAAAAATGTTGTGTTTTGCTTCGATTGTACCTTAAACCGGGAGAGTCGGAATTGAGAGCCATTTATTGTTTTGGTTCAAATTGAATATGATTCAGGACCAGAAAATAAACCCCCTTTGTATCCAAAACATTGATTCGACATTTACCCCATTATTTCAGAAAAATGTTGTTCATCCAATTATTGTAACCCAAAAATAAAATACTGTGACTTCTGAAATTAGTTTCCCATCCCTGTCATTCTCATCCCAATACATCCCATCCCTGTCATTCTCATCCCATTCCTTCTCATCCCATTCCTTCTCATCCCAATACTTCCCATCCCATTCCTTCTCATCCCATTCCTTCTCATCCCAATACTTCCCATCCCATTCCTTCTCATCCCATTCATTCTCATCCCAATACTTCCCATCCCAGTCCCTCTCATCCCAGTCCCTCTCATCCCAGTCCCTCTCATCCCAATCCTTCTCATCCCAATCCTTCTCATCCCATTCCTTCTCATCCCAATACTTCCCATCCCAGTCCCTCTCATCCCAGTCCCTCTCATCCCAATCCTTCTCATCCCAATCCTTCTCATCCCATTCCTTCTCATCCCATTCCTTCTCATCCCAATACTTCCCATCCCATTCCTTCCCATCCCATTCCTTCTCATCCCAATACTTCTCATCCCATTCCTTCTCATTCCAGTCCTTCTCATCCCAATACTTCCCATCCCAGTCCCTCTCATCCCAGTCCCTCTCATCCCAGTCCCTCTCATCCCAATCCTTCTCATCCCAATCCTTCTCATCCGATTCCTTCTCATCCCAATACTTCCCATCCCAGTCCCTCTCATCCCAATACTTCTCATCCCAGACCCTCTCATCCCAGTCCCTCTCATCCCAATCCTTCTCATCCCAATCCTTCTTATCCCATTCCTTCTCATCCCAATACTTCCCATCCCAGTCCCTCTCATCCCAGTCCCTCTCATCCCAATCCTTCTCATCCCAATCCTTCTCATCCCAATACTTCCCATCCCATTCCTTCTCATCCCATTCCTTCTCATCCCAATACTTCCCATCCCAATACTTCTCATCCCATTCCTTCTCATTCCAGTCCTTCTCATCCCAATACTTCCCATCCCAGTCCCTCTCATCCCAGTCCCTCTCATCCCAATCCTTCTCATCCCATTCCTTCTCATCCCAATACTTCCCATCCCAGTCCTTCTCATCCCAATCCTTCTCATCCGATTCCTTCTCATCCCAATACTTCCCATCCCAGTCCTTCTCATCCCAATGCTTCCCATCCCAGTCCCTCTCATCCCAATCCTTCTCATCCCAATTCTTCTCATCCGATTCCTTCTCATCCCAATACTTCCCATCCCATTCCTTCTCATCCCAATACTTCTCATCCCATTCCTTCTCATCCCAATACTTCCCATCCCAGTCCCTCTCATCCCCATCCCTCTCATCCCAGTCCCTCTCATCCCAGTCCCTCTCATCCCAATCCTTCCCATCCCAATACTTCTCATCCCATTCCTTCTCATCCCAATACTTCCCATCCCAGTCCTTCTCATCCCAATACTTTCCATCCCAATCCTTCTCATCCCAATCCTTCTCATCCCAATCCTTCTCATCCGATTCCTTCTCATCCCAATACTTCCCATCCCATTCCTTCTCATCCCAATACTTCTCATCCCATTCCTTCTCATCCCAATACTTCCCATCCCAGTCCCTCTCATCCCAGTCCCTCTCATCCCAGTCCCTCTCATCCCAGTCCCTCTCATCCCAATACTTCTCATCCCAATCCTTCTCATCTGATTCCTTCTCATCCCAATCCTTCTCATCCCAATACTTCCCATCCCAGTCCCTCTCATCCCAATCCTTCTCATCCCAATCATTCTCATCCGATTCCTTCTCATCCCAATACTTCCCATCCCAGTCCCTCTCATCCCAATCCTTCTCATCCCAATCATTCTCATCCGATTCCTTCTCATCCCAATACTTCCCATCCCAGTCCTTCTCATCCCAATACTTCCCATCCCAATACTTCTCATCCGATTCCTTCTCATACCAATACTTCCAATCCCAGTCCTTCTCATCCCAATACTTCACATCCCATTCCTTCTCCTCCCAATGCTTCCCATCCCATTCCTTCTCATCCCAATACTTCCATTCCCAGTCCTTCTCATCCCAATACTTCCCATCCCAGTCCCTCTCATCCTAGTCCCTCTCATCCCAACCCTTCTCATCCCAATACTTCTCATACGATTCCTTCTCATCCCAATACTTCCCATCCCAGTCCTTCTCATCCCAATACTTCCCATCCCAGTCCCTCTCATCCCAATCCTTCTCATCCCAATTCTTCCCATCCCATTCCTTCTCATCCCAATACTTCCATTCCCAGTCCTTCTCATCCCAATACTTCCCATCCCAGTCCTTCTCATCCCAATACTTCTCATCCAAATACTTCCCATCCCAATACTTCTCATCCTAGTCCCTCTCATCCCAATCCTAGTCCCTCTCATCCCAATCCTAGTCCCTCTCATCCCAATCCTTCTCATCCCAATCCTTCTCATCCCAATACTTCCCATCCCAGTCCCTCTCATCCCAATACTTCTCATCCCAATCCTTCTCATCCCAATACTTCCCATCCCAGTCCTTCTCATCCCAATACTTAAACAGAAAGTAAGATTTCTCTTCCTTGCTGTTAGGACTTACTTTCTGTACGAATAACAAAAGAATGAAAGCATCTTGTTTCAACCACTCTGCCAGCTCTGCGATATGTAGCACCCTGTTAAAACTCAACTTGTCCTGATAACTGTTTACTGTTAAATGCTGGAAGAACACAGCAGGTTATGGAATTCCTGTTGGCACATTACATGGGCATTTGAAACTTTGAGGAGCCGGGAACGTTGCAGGAAATAGACGGAGAAATTAACCACTCAGTTTTTTTTAAATGATTGTAATATGTTGTTAAGCTCCTCAAACATTAGATACAATGTGAATATGAGAGAGCAACAGGTGCTACTGTATTTAAAAAATAGTTGGAAACTTTTTGCACCAAACCAGCCTGAAACTCAAGGGGCTGCTGATGGCTGTGATGTGGTTATTACATTTCAATGAAAAAAAGGAGAATAATTATTTAAAGAAAAATTGCTTAGATACAGTCAGAAATGCAGAATTTCAAAAGGTATCTGCACTTGCATGAAAACTACTAGTGATTCTGTTCAGAAAGCTGTTTTTAACCCAACACAATATATATGCATGAAAACGAGCAGAAAACTAAGCCTTAATTCTAGTGAAATATTATACAGTACTGTCTGCTGCTCCTGTGCGTGTGAAGCTGTATTGGAAGCATTTGGTAGATGGTTGTAGACGTTCGATGTAGATGAATAAAGTTCGGTTCATTATTTATTCCTAAGAAGAAATTCAGTGTGACAGGGGTGTGGAGGAGTGTGAGATTTGTGCTACTGCTCTATCTCTTTACACTATTGTGTTGTATGTAAAGCAGGGAAGTGTTTGTTGCAAATACTTGCAATGCATTTAACACTGAACGAAACTCTCTCTGTGAGTCATCTTCAAATACCCCAGACCTGCCCTGCTATGTTTAGACAGAAGCAGAGCCCCAAGCACTACATCATCATCATCCCTTTAAAATGTACAGAAACAACATCCTAGAAGTATGATCTTATGGGCTGTTTGTGGAGTGTAAGTGCCTGAAAGGTACAGAGTTTACCAAAAAATGCATTTATTCTTGATTTATAGTTTCTTTTTTCTGTTGGAATTGAAATAAAAAATGCTTTTTTAAAAAGTTCATTAAAGGTATGAAGTAGATCATTCATTGATAAGATTATTTAAAGTGTGATCGTCCCATGAAATTTACACCTGTGGGAATTTGGTTTGACATCATTGGTCCATGTAATGCTAGAGCCCGAGAGTCATGGGAGTGACACTGGCCCATGTAATGCTATAATGTTCGGGAATGGATGTTTTAACTTATAACTTCATAAGTCATTCCACAAGGGTTCAAAGACTAGTGGTGTCCACGGGGATCTGTGCTGGGGCCTCAACTATTCACTGTATTTATTAACAACTTAGATGACGGGATAGAGAGCCACATATCCAAGTTTGCCGATGACACAAAGATAGGCAGCATTGTAAGCAGTGCTAATGGAAGCATAAAATTAGAGAGATATTAATAGATTAAATGAATGGGCAAAACTGTGGCAAACGGATTTCAATGTAGGCAAGTGTGAGGTCGTCCACTTTGGATCTAAAAAGAATAGATCAGAGTACTTTCTAAATGGTGAAAAGCTCGAAACAGTGGAGGTCCAAAGAGACTTAGGAGTCCATGTGTATAGATCATTAAATGTCCTAGAGTCATAAAGTCATAGAGTTATACAGCACGGATAGAGGCCCTTTGGCCCATCGTGTCCGCGCCGGCCATCAAGCCCAGTCTAATCTAATCCCATATTCCAGCATTTGGTCCGTAGCCTTGTATGCTATGGCATTTCAAGTGCTCATCCAAATGCTTCTTGAATGTTGTGAGGGTTCCTGCCTCCACAACCCTCTCAGGCAGTGAGTTCCAGACTCCAACCACCCTCTGGGTGAAAAAGTTCTTTCTCAAATCCCCTCTAAACCTCCCGCCTTTTACCTTGAATCTATGTCCCCTTGTTATAGAACCCTCAACGAAGGGAAAAAGCTCCTTAGTATCCATCCTATCTATGCCCCTCATAATTTTGTACACCTCAATCATGTCCCCCCTCAGCCTCCTCTGCTCCAAGGAAAACAAACCCAATCTTCCCAGTCTCTCTTCATAGCTGAAGCGCTCCAGCCCTGGTAACATCCTGGTGAATCTCCTCTGCACCCTCTCCAAAGCGATCACATCCTTCCTGTAGTGCGGCAACCAGAACTGCACACAGTACTCCAGCTGTGGCCTAACCAGTGTTTTATACAGGTACAGAAAATAATCAAAAAGGCTAATGGAATGCTGGCCTTTATATCTAGAGGACTAGAGTACAAGGGGGTAGAAGTTATGCTACAGCTATACAAAGCCTGGTTAGACCGCACCTGGAGTACTGTGCTCAGTTCTGGGCACCGCACCTTCGGAAGGATATATTGGCCTTGGGGGGAGTGCAGCATAGATTTACTAGAATGATACCTGGACTCTAAGGGTTAAATTACGAGGAGCGGTTACACAAACCAGGGCTGGATTCCCTGGAATTTAGAAGATTAAGGGGCGATTTGATCAAAATTTTCAAGATATTAAGGGGAACAGATAGGGTAGATAAAGAGAAACTATTTCCGCTGGTTGGTGAGTTTAGGACTGGGGACAAAGCCTAAAGATTAGAGCCAGGACTTTCAGGAGTGAAGTTAGGAAACACTTCTACACGCAGAGGGTGGGAGAAGTTTGGAACTCTCTTCTGCAAATGGCAGTTGATGCTAGCTCAATTGTTAATTTTTAATCTGAGATTGATAGATTTTTGTTAGTCCCACATCCTTTAATATCTTTGGTTAAGGCAGGTATATGGAGTTACGTCACAGATGGCGGAACAGGCTCGAGGGGCTGAATGGCCTACTCCTGTCCCTATGTTCCTAAAGGCATTTATTGGCTTTCATAGGAATTAAACATACAATGATAATTATTATTACCAATGACTCCACATATACAATGATAACCATTACTAATAATAATTACACAGATGCTTGAAACACTTTCGGTAAAAATGAATTACCGGAGAATTCACCACATCACAGGTTTTGAGCTCAAGGGGGTGGGTTGGCCAAGCCTTGCCGAATTCTGGCCTATCTATTCTAACACCCCTCTTTTTATACCTTTCTTTCACTCTGGCTATGCGAGCATCCACATGTTTCAAAGTATTACCTCATCCAATTAGCCAGGCTTCAGTTTTAACAAGAATTACTCCCCATAACTTGATTCATTCTTGCTAATTTTCCTGATCTATGGCAGGTGTCTTTTCAAGGCTAGAGCTAACAAAGAATCTTTTTATCAGTGAAGACTGTCCCTGCTTGTTCTGTGTCTGTGCAGTAACTTGTCAGCTAAAGCTCTCTGACTGGAATTTCTTTTAATTTAAACTGTCCTTCTAACAGAAACTTACTTCACAGGCAAAAGCTAAAAGTTAAGAATTAACTTTCTTTACAGTTGCACCCCCCCCCTTAATGGTCTGAATCTATGTAGAAACATAGAAAAATTTACAGCACAGAAGAAGGCCATTTGGCCCATCGTGTCTGTGCTGGTCGAAACAGAGCTACCCGACCTAATCCCACTTTCCAACACTTTGTCTGTAGCCCTGTAGGTTACGGCACTTCAAGTGCACATCCAGGTACTTTTTAAATGTGATGAGGGTTTCTGTCTCTACCACCCTTTCAGGCAGTGAGTTCCAGACCCTCACCACCCTCTGGGTGAAAAAAATTCTCCTCAACTCCCCTCTAATCCTTCTACCAATTACTTTAAATTTATGCCCCCTGGTTACTGACCTCTCTGCTAAGGGAAATAGGACATAGGAACATAGGGACAGGAGTAGGCCATTCAGCCCCTCGTGCCTGCTCCGCCATTTGATAAGATCATGGCTGATCTGTGATCTAACTCCAGAGCACGAGCACAGTGAGAGGAAAAGGGCAGAAGCTGGACCAGCATTGGGGTGTCTGCTGTGGTCAAACCCCCAAGACTCTAGAAGGTTCTGTGGAGATGATGTTGGCTGAGATAAGGACAAGGAGAGCAAAGCTATTTGGAACCAAGGATGGGAAGACCCGGAAAAGGTCTGATGTGGGTCATTTGGAGGGAGGTGGTTCAGGCGGTCAGTGGCAGGTCAATCATCCCATGAATGAATATACAGTGTTAGCTGGTCAAGGTAAGTGATGGCACTGATACCCATGTAGATGTTGAGACAATGCTGGAAGCATGGTCACCTCCACACCATCCATGTACACAGGGTGTAAATGAAGATATGAAAGGGACACTTAAAATGCATAAGAAACCTCACCAAACCCACCATCGAACAGCCACACATCCCACTCCCACCATTCCACTGTTCCTCATCCCACATCCTGATACCAAGGGTGTGGAAAATTAAGGGATTGCTGCACAGTTTGCGTCTGAAAGCATGATCACAATAGAATACCTGCAGACACCTGGGTGAAATGAAATGTTGAATTAATCCCTAGTCTTTCTATACATTAAAAAGGTTGCCCAGAATCAGCAGCAAAAAGTGCCACCAGTAGAGGAAGGGCTGTATCATGTCCCTCACCAGCCACGCGGAGGAAGCTCTGCAACTCCTGGGGACGCTGGGGGAGATGGAGAGATTGGAGGAGAGCTGCCAGGTTCAGGTTGGTAATAAGATGGAGCACTAACAGAACTGAGAGTGGTTACAGTGTTCGGATAGTCTGATTAATGGAAAGGCCTCCTATCATTGGTCAGTAACTTCTCCTGAAACACAAGTGTGCACCCTCCTAAAATGAATGACCTTTGTGTCTGTCACAAGTGCTGGGTGTTTAGGGAGTGAAGGATCTGACGGGCAGCCTGACAGATCAAGAAAGCCCATTCCCGCACTTCAGTCACCCACTGCATCGTGGCAAGGGCAGTCCAGGCACACCCAGTTGGGGAGATGTAATGAGACAGAGGATCTGGGTATGCAGGGCATCATTTCAAAGTTTGCAGGTGACATAAAGGGGAACCAGTGGATGTAGTATATTTGGATTTTCAAAAGGCATTCGATACGGTGCCACACAAGTGGTTGTTACACATGATAAGGGCTCATGGGACTGGGAATAATATATTAGCATGGATAGAGGGTTGGTTAACGGACAGAAAGCAGAGAGTAGAATAAATGGGTCATTTTCAGGTTGGCAGGCTGTAACTAGTGGGGTGCCGCAAGGATCAGTGCTTGGGCCTCAGCTATTTACAATCTATATTAATGACTTAGATGAAGGGACCGAGTGTAATGTATCCAAGTTTGCTGACGATACAAAGCTAGGTGGGAAAGTAATCTGTGAGGAGGACACAAAGAGTCTATAAAGGGATATAGACAGATTAAGTGAGTGGGCAAGAAGGTGGCAGATGGAGTATAATGTGGGGAAATGTGAGGTTATTCACTTTGGTAGGAAGAATAGAAAAACAGAATATTTTTTAAATGGTGAGAAACTATTAAATGTTCGTGTTCAGAGAGATTTGGGTGTCCTCGTACAAGAAACACAGAAAGTTAGCATGCAGGTACAGCAAGCAATAAGGAAGCGAAATGGAATGTTGGCCTTTATTTTAAGAGGGTTGGAGAACAAAAGTAATGAAGTCTTACTACAATTGTACAGGGCTTTGGTGAAATCTCAACTGGAGTACTGCGTACAGTTTTGGTCTCCATATCTAAAGAAGGATATACTTGCCTTAGAGGCAGAGCAACGTAGATTCACTAAATTGATTCCTGGGATGAGAAGGTTGTCCTATGATGAGAGATTAAGTAGAATGGGCCTATACTCTCTGCAGTTTAGAAGAATGCGAGTTGATCTCATTGAAACATACAAGATTTTGAGGGGGCTTGACAGGGTAGATGCTGAGAAGTTGTTTCCCCTGGCTGGAGAGTCTAGAAATAGGGGGCAGAGTCTCAGGTTACAGGATCGGCCATTTAAGACTGAGATGAGGAGGCATTTCTTCACTCAGAGGGTTGTGAATCTTTGGAATTCTCTACCCCAGGGGGCTGTGGATGCTGAGTCATTGAATATGTTCAAGGCTGAGCTAGATAGATTTTTGGACTCTAGGGGAATCAAGGGATATGGGGATTGGGTGGGAAAGTGGAGTTGAGGTTGAAGATCAGCCATGATCTTATTGAATGGCGGAACAGGCTTGAGGGGCAGTATGGCCTACTCATGCTCCTATTTCTTATGTACTTATGTTCTTATAAAACTCAGAAATGTAGTAAGCAGTGAGGACAGTAACAGACTTCAGGGGGACTGGTGAAATGGGCAGACACATGGCAGATGAAATTTAGTGCAGAGAAGTGTCAAGTGATGCATTTTGGAAGGAAGAACAAGGAGAGGCAATATAAACTAATTGGTATAATCTTAAATGGGGTGCAGGGACAGGGAGACCTGGGGGTGTATGTACACAAATCTTTGAAGGTGGCAGGACAAGTTGAGAAGACTGATAAAAAAATGCATTTGGGATCCTGGGCTTTATAAAAAGCAATGAAGTTGTGCTTAAACTTTATAAATCACTGGTTAGGCCTCAGCTGGAGTATTGAGGGTGCAGAGGAGATTTACTAGGATGGTACCAAGGATGGGGGAATTCAGTGGGGAGACTGGAGAAGCTGGGGTTGTTCTCTTAAGAGTGGAGAAGGTTAAGGGAGGTTTAATAGACGCGTTCAAAATCACGAAAAGTTTTCATAGAATAAATAAGGAGAAACTGTTTCAAGTGGCAGGAGGGTCGGTAACCAGAGGACACAGATTTAAGGTGATTGGCAAAAGAACCAGAGGTGAGATGAGGAGAATTTTTTTTACTCAGTGAGTTGTTATGATCTGGAATGCACTGCCTGAAAGGGTGGGTGGAAGCAGGTTCAGTAACTTTCAAAAGGGAATTGAATAAATACTTCAAGGGGAGAAAATTGCAGGGCTATGGAGAAAGGGCAGGGCAGTGGGACTAATTGGATAGCTCTTTCAAAGAGCCAGCACAGGCACGTTGGGCCGAATGGCCTCCTACTGTGCTGTAAGATTCTATGATAGCACAGGTTGGAGCACAGAGCACTAGTGATACAACAATCTCATTTCTGTAATTACAAGGAACACAACTTTATGCTACAATGGGGAGTTCCATACTTTTTCACAAAAGAGGAACACATCAAATATTAAAGCATATTCATCTTAGCGGTAGAATAATAATTGTGTTACAAATCACTGCATCGTCTGACTTAAGGAGCAACTCTGCAAGAAAATTACCAATCCTTCTAAAAAAACCCTCACAAACCAGACTCCTAGTTCAAAAGCAGTGCAGGTGACAACCCTGGCCTGACGAACATTCATTTGAGAACATGGGCCTCTCCTCTCTGGAGTTTTGAAGAATGAGAGGCGATCTTATTGAAACAGATAAGATTCTGAGAGCGCTTGACAGGCCAGATGATCAGAGGTGGTTTCCCCTGGCTGGAGAGTCTAGAACTAGGGGGCATAGTCTCGGGATAAGGGGCCGGCCATTTAAGAGTGAGATGAGATTTTACGCAGAGGGTTGTGAATTTTTGGAATTCTCTACCCCAGAGGGCTGTGGATGCTGGGTCGTTGAATATATTCAAGGCTGTGATCGATAGATTCTTGGACTCTAGGGGAATCAAGGGATATGGAGATCAGGTGGGAAAGTGGAGTTGAGGTCGAAGATCAGCCATGATCTGATTGAATGGTGGAGCAGGCTCGAGGGGCCATGTGTCCTACTCCTGCTCCTATTTCTTATGTTCTTATGTTCATTTTCACCAGTCGAGGGGTTCATTTAATATTTAACAGCAAACAAGACGCCCCAGGTGGCCTCAGAAAGAACTTTCATTTAATAGCCCCTTTTCACATCCTCGGGACACCCCAAAACATTTCACACCCAGCACATCACCTTGAAATGTGGTTAATTACTTTGAAGTGCAGGCAATTGTGCACACAGCAAGATCCCACAAATAGCAAATAGATGAATAGCCAGTTAGTCTGGTTTTGCTTGAGAGAGGAATCCAGGATAGTAGGGGAACTCTCTACTTCTCTTTAAAATACCATGGGATCGTTTACAACCACGTGAACAGGCAGGTAGGGCCTCAGTTTAACATCTCATCTGAATGACAACACTTATATATCAGCCTAGACCATGTGCGTAGTTTCTGCAGTGGAGTTTAAACCCACAATCTTCTGACTCTGAAGCAAAAGTTTGACCAACTGAGCCAAGTTTAGCTGTTTGAGGCACCGAGTAGCAGAACCAAACCAGCCAGGAAAGCCCTAGTTTCAGCTCCTGGCCTGTGCTGAATTAGCCGATCTCAGTCAGGGTTTGTGGTCGGGAGGTACAGCAATCGGCCTCCGGGCCTCTGAGCGAGGGAGGGGAACAAATCAGACAGGGTTTCCACTTCTGGTCAATGACCCCAGCTGGGAAGTGTGTACTGAGTCCAGGATCAGATCCCTCAGACACCCATCATCCAACCTGAGACCTGAACAGTGCCTGCCAGTACCCAGCGAGGGTCAGTGCTCTCAGGCTGAAGGAGAGGAAATCAGGAAACAGAAACAAAAGGCAAGGTGAGCGATTTAACCTGATTGAGGACTCAACCTCAAAATGGTGAGGTCTGGAGATCACGTTCTCTTGTATGATTCATGATTTCCAGTCACAACATTTACTAAATAACAGAAGCTATTGCTTCCTGTTACTGAACAATGCTTCCCTTGAATGAAAATGCATTTTTCAGAACTTCTTGATGGAGTCCTTTCATATGCAAATGTTTTAATATGTTCAATTACAACTAGAGAACTTAGTGTTTAACTTCCTCATTGATTTGCTATCTTGCTGCATTGTATTCCTTGCAGACTTTGTTTGACCGTTGAGCTGAGCTGTGTTTATATCCAGCGACAAATGTTCATCATCGTTCAAAGACTGCAGCGTCCAAGGTTTGGGAATGGTAAGTCACCAACTTTTTCCTTGCTGCAATAACATTAGGGATGATAATCAGAGGAGTCGCAGTTACTGGCTGTCTGTCTGTACAACAGGTACAGCAATTTATCTAACAAAGGGGAACGTATCCAACACTCGGTCTGATCTACGACTGATCTCTAGACTCGGTTTCAATCAATTTGATTTTTGCCTCGGCCCAGAGTAGAAGGTAATTGTTTGCCTGGTATTTTGCCTCATTATTCCATGGTGCTCAAATGCTCCTGCCTTGCCAAGGAACATATCGAGGCCGATTTTCATCTGCCTACAGCCCTGTTTTGTTGGTGTGAACGGGCAGTGGGCAGTGTGAAAATAGTGAAAAGAAATCACCAACTTACTGCCGGCTGCCCGCCCGCTGTGATTTTTGGGTGGGCCTCGATTTAGGTGCCAGCAATCACACCCAAAGCCAGCGGGGGCCTGTTTAACATATTAAAATGATGTAAAGCATGGACAAGAGGCAACCAATTCCAGCACTACTTAAAGGGGCACTCACCTGTTCTCATTTAAATCACTGTAAATGATTGGCAGAGATCTCGCTGTTAGTTCACGGTCGTTTTTGGGTGCAGAATCGCTGGGTTTTTTTTGCCTCCAGTGGCTTTTTTTTATTCGTTCACGGGATGTGGGCGTCGCTGGCAAGGCCGGCATTTATTGCCCATCCCTAATTGCCCTTGAGAAGGTGGTGGTGAGCCGCCTTCTTGAACCGCTGCAGTCCGTGTGGTGAAGGTTCTCCCACAGTGCTGTTAGGGAGAGAGTTCCAGGATTTTCACCAAGCGACGATGAAGGAACGACGACATATTTCCAAGTCGGGATGGTGTGTGACTTGGAGGGGAACGTGCAGGTGGTGTTGTTCCCGTGTACCTGCTGCCCTTGTCCTTCTAGGTGGTAGAGGTAGCGGATTTGGGAGGTGCTGTCGAAGAAGCCTTGGCGAGTTGCTGCAGAGCATCTTGTAGATGGTACACACTGCAGCCACTGTGCGCCAGTGGTGAAGGGAGTGAATGTTTAGGGTGGTGGATGGGGTGCCTATCAAGTGGGCTGCTTTGTCCTGGATGGTATCGAGCTTCTTGAGTGTTGTTGGAGCTGCAGGAGGTGAGTCACTCACCGCAGAATACCCAGCCTCTGACCTACTCTTGTAGCCACAGTATTTATGTGGCTGGTCCAGTTAAGTTTCTGGTCAATGGTGACCCCCAGGATGTTGATGGTGGGGGATTCAGCGATGGTAATGCCGTTGAATGTCAAGGGGAGGTGGTTAGACTCTCTCTTGTTGGAGATGGTCGTTGCCTGGCACTTGTCTGGTGCGAATATTACTTGCCACTTATCAGCCCATGCCTGGATGTTGTCCAGGTCTTGCTGCATGCGGGCTCGGACTGCTTCATTATCTGAAGGGTTGCGAATTGAACTGAACACCGTGCAATCATCAGCGAACATCCCCATTTCTGACCTTATGATGGAGAGAAGGTCATTGATGAAGCAGCTGAAGATGGTTGGGCCTAGGACACTGCCCTGAGAAACTCCTGCAGCAATGTCCTGGGGCTGAGATGATTGGCCTCCAACAACCCTACCATCTTCCTTTGACTCCAGCCACTGGAGAGTTTTCCCCCTGATTCCCATTGACTTCAATTTTACTAGGGCTCCTTGTTGCCACACTCGGTCAAATGCTGCCTTGATGTCAAGGGCAGTCACTCTCACCTCATCTCTGGAAATCAGCTCTTTTGTCCATGTTTGGACCAAGGCTGTAATGAGGTCTGGAGCTGAGTGGTCCTGGCGGAACCCAAACTGAGCATCGGTGAGCAGGTTATTGGTGAGTAAGTGCCGCTTGATAGCACTGTCGACGACACCGTCCATCACTTTGCTGATGATTGAGAGTAGACTGATGGGGCGGTAATTGGCCGGATCAGATTTGTCCTGCTTATGGGGGTAGTGGCTGCTTCTGAAAATGTGGAATCCTACTGGCTGCTCCATTCTGGCTGGAGGAGCGGGAGGAGCAGGATGGAGGATCACATGGAGCTGGAACACAGGGAGACCACTGAGGAGGAGCAGAGCTTGCATCATCAAGCCTAGAGTTACATACCTGCACTTGTGGAAGGAGCAATGCATAGGGAGGCTGTGCTGTAGAGAGGCTGTCACAGATTCATGTCACCTCTTGCAACCCACTGTCACAACTAGCACTGCATTGGCTACTTGGGGGCAAGGGCTATCTCCTGCACACGTGGCTCATGACTCCTCTGAGGAACCCATGTTTACCATACAGACAGATCCAAGGGTCGACTAAAGATCTCATCGTGCAGACCATTGGAGTAGTAAAGCAATGCTTTCACTGTCTGGACAGATCTGGTGGCTTCCTCCGACAGAACTCAAAGAGACGGACCCGTATCAAAGCGGTTTGTTACATGGACAACACCTGGAGCCATCATTGGAGAAGAACCTTCCTCCAGACAATAAAGATGGCCCAGATGACATTGAGGACGGTGGAGGGGAGGGAGGACACCAGCCTGCAGCCAGAGCTCTACAGCTGAACAATCCCTCCCCTCTCCCACATTAACGGTTCCGTCCAACAATCTGTCCCAGTCCTTCCACCCTCAAACAAACTGTATCTGCCCAAAGACCAACATTGATATTCCTGTCACCTGACATTGCAGGGCCACCAGTGACCAAAGGAACACTGCACCGAAAGATTTCAAGACTATTTTTTAATTTGGTCCCTTAAACTAATTATTTACTGATGTGAATCCAGAGTACCTTTCTTAACATAAGAAATAGGAGCAGGAGTAGACCATACGGCCCCTCGAGCCTGCTCCGCCATTCAATAAGATTATGGCCGATCTTCTATCTTAACTCCACTTTCCTGCCCTATCCCCATATCCCTTGATTCCCTTAGTGTCCAAAAATCTATCAATCTCAGTTTTGAATATACTCAACAACTCAGCCCTCTGGGGTAGAGAATTCCAAAGATTCACAGCCCTCTGAGTGAAGAAATTTTTCCTTATCTCGGTCCTAAATGGCCGACCCCTTATCCTGAGACTATGACCCCTAGTTCTAGATTCTACAACCATGGGAAACAACCTCTCAGCATCTACTCTGTCAATCCCTCTCAGAATTTCATACATTTCAATGAGTTTCTAAATTCTAGAGAAGAGGCCCATTCTACTCAATCTCTCCTCACAGGACAACCCTCTCATCCCAGGAATCAATCTAGTGAACCTTCATTGCACCGCTTCTAAGGCAAGTATACCCTTCCTTAGATAAGATCAAAACTGTACACAGTACTCCAGGTGTGGTCTCACCAGAGCCCTATAGAATTGCAGCAAGACCTCCTTACTCTTATACTCCAACCCCCTTAACCCCTCTTAACTGCTCCTACGAGGTGCTCCCCCAGCGGCTGCAGCATAGGAGGGGAGGGTCTGCTGTGGCCCAGACCAGGGGTCTTAAGAAGCTCGTGGTCTGTGATCTCTAGGAGCTCAGGCCTGAAAGGAGACGGGTGCAGACTGCAGCATCTCGACAGTCTGGCCCAGCTGGCTGTCTGGCACCAGGGCGGGCACTGGTTGAGGGGGTTGCGAGGATCCAGGTCATCCTGAGAGATGGGAAGGTGTTCCATCCCAATGCACGGCTGTCCTCTGCTATTGGTCTGTGGCTCAGCTCTCCCACTGATCTGCTGTAGGACATCCATGGTCTGACTGAAGCCCAGATCCATTCGGTCTCCCACTCTCTGCAGGACGGTGGAAATGGTGGAGCCTGGTCTCAGTATGAGCATCCCTGAGAGAGGCTACTACTGGTGCCATAGACTCCCGCCAGGAGTGCCCAGCTGCAGCGTTGAGGTGACCACACCACTCCCTGGTGGACTGCAGCGTGTTGGTGCCATGCAGTTGGTTGCGGACTCCTGCACGATGTCTGACATGGTCACTCCCTGGCCGCCAGTCCAATGCATGCGGCAATTGCTGGGGCACTTTTGAAGACTGGGCCCCTAAAGTCTACATCTCTGTCCTCTTCAGCGGGGCTCAGATCTGAGCTTGCCCTCCGTTGAACCCTTTCCTGGGCTGTCCTTTCCACTTTACCTGCTCCTGCTCACTAGTGATGTGTGAAACACACAGTGTAGACGCCCCCATACTCACTATCCATACCACCCAGTGTAGACCCCTCTTACTCACTATCTAGACCGTCCGGTGTTGGTGCCTGGAAAGGTAGGAGGAGGGATGGTGCATCTTCAGGAGAGCTGACTCCCTCCCCCCCCCAACTCCCCCACTTCCCCTCTCCATCTGTAGGACTGAGTTGTCAGAAGGACCATGAGAAAGGATAGAGGGACAAGAGCTGGATGTAACAGCAAGGGTATGCAGTAGTCGAGGAGTGTCAGCGCCATGTAGCCCCAGGGTGGTGTGCTTATTGTGTGTGTGTGTGAGCTAGAGTCAAGTGGAATAAGCAAAGGAAGGTAAAATAGCCAAATACCCCATTGTGCATGGCCTCCAGCCTCCAGCCCCACTCGCTCCAACGCAGCATGTCCTCCCTCTGCTAACGATGTCGATGGCTCTGTCCTCCATTGGAGGGGAGTTTGCCATGAGGCTGCACCAACCTCGGTCCTTGCCGTCTCTGGTGTACCAGCCTGTCCTGAGTGAAGAGTGGGAGTGGGTTAGTGTGCGGCCTGTGAGGCTTGTGAGGAGATGAATATAATGTGCATGGTGAGAGGAAGGAGCAGCAGGTTTGGGCAGGAGAGGACGTCGTTGGATGGAAGGAAGTGTTTACAGTGTGAGGTTTGAAAGAACTTCACAGAAATGGGAGAATTAATCCATGTCCAAGCAAAATTGAGGCAGAATGTCGTTTGTGGCAATTCTGGGGGCAGCAGCAGGTGTGGCGTGTGGGTTGTAGTGAAACGTCCTGTTGTGATTGGAGGAGAGGCTTGTGCAGTGGGGGAGGGAAGGATTGATAGTGCTGGGGGCAGGGTGTGGCCTTGGAGGGTATATTCAGAGTATGTGAAGTATAAGAACATAAGAAATAGGAGCAGGAGTAGGCGTTCGGCCCCTCGAGCCTGCTCCGCCATTCAATAAGATCATGGCTGAACTTCGACCTCAACATCAATTTCCCACCCGATCCCCATATCCATTGATTCCCTTAGTGTCCAAAAATCTATCGATCTCAGCCTTGAATAGACTCAATGACCGAGCATCCACAGCCCGCTGGGGTAGAGGACTCCAAAGATTCACCACCCTCTGAGTGAAGAAATTTCTCCTCATCTCAGTCCTAAATGGCCGACCCCTTATTCTGAGACTGTGACCCCTGGTTCTAGACTCCACAGCCAGGGGAAACATCCTCCCTGCATCTACCCTGTCGAGCCCTGTAAGAATTTTGTATGTTTCAATGAGATCACCTCTCATTCTTCTAAACTCTAGAGAATACAGGCCTAGTCGACCCAATCTGTCCTCATACGACAATCCCGCCATCCCAGGAATCAGTCTGGTGAACCTTCGTTGCACTCCCTCTATGGCAAGTATATCCTTTCTTAGGTAAGGAGACCAAAATTGTACACAATACTCCAGGTGCGGTCTCACCAAGGCCCTGTATAATTGCAGCAAGAAATCTTTACTCTTGTACTCAAATCCTCTTGTAATAAAGGCCAACTTACCATTTGCCTTCCTAATTGCATGCTGCACCTGCATGTTAGCTTTCAGTGACAAGAACACCCAGGTTCCTTTGAACATCAACATTTCCCAATCTCTCACCATTTAAAAAATACTCTGCATTCTGTTTTTCCGACCAAAGTGGATAACTTCACATTTTTCCACATTATATTCCATCTGCCATGTTCTTGCCCACTCACTTAGCCTGTCTATATCCCCTTGAAGTCTCTTTGCTTCAAGGGGATATAGACAGACTGGAGGGAAGTATACAGTGGTGTTCCCCAGTGGTGTCATCAGCAAACTTGGAAATATTACATTTGGTTCCCTCATCCAAATCATTGATATAGATTGTGAATAGCTGGGGCCCAAGCACCGATCCCTGCGGTACCCCACTAGTCACAGTCTGCCAAGAAAGACCCGCTTATTCCTACAGTCTGTTTTCTGTCTGTTAACCAATTCTCAATCCATGCCAGTATATTACCCCCAATTCCATCTGCTCTAACTTTGTTCACCAACCTCCTGTGGGACCTTATCGAAAGCCTTCTGAAAATCCAAATACACCATATCCACTGGTTCCCCCTTATCTATTCTATTAGTTACATCCTCAAAGAACTCCAATAGGTTTGTCAAACATGATTTCCCTTTCATAAATCCATGTTGACTCTGCCAAATCATAGAATCATAGAAGTTACAACATGGAAACAGGCCCTTCGGCCCAACATGTCCATGTCGCCCAGTTTATACCACTAAGCTAGTCCCAATTGCCTGCACTTGGCCCATATCCCTCTATACCCATCTTACCCATGTAACTGTCCAAATGCTTTTTAAAAGACAAATCTTTTAAAAAGCATTTGGACAGTTACATGGGTAAGACAAATCTTATTATTATTTTCTAAGTGTCCTGTTGTCACATCCTTTAGAATAGATTCGAGCATTTTCCCTGCTACTGATGTCAGGCTAACAGGTCTGTAGTTCCCTGTTTTCTCTCTTCCTCCTTTCTTAAATAGTGGGGTTACATTTGCCGCCCTCCAATCTGCAGGAACAATTGCAGAATCTATATAATTTTGGAAGATGACAACCAATGAATTCACTATCTCTATAGCCACCCCTTTCAAAACCCTGGGATGTAGATCATCAGGTCCTTGGGATTTATCGACTTTCAGTCCCATTAATTTCTCTAGTACTATTTTTTTACTAATACTAATTTCTTTCAGTTCCTCATTCTTGCCAGACCCTTGGTTCTCTAATATTTCTGGGAGGTTTTTTGTGTCTTCTTCCATGAAGACAAACACAAAGCATTTGTTTAATTTCACTGCCATTTCCTTATTCCTTTCTTAGGTAAGGAGACCAAAACTGCACACAATACTCCAGGTGTGGTCTCACCAAGGTCCTGTATAACTGCATAAAGACATCTTTACTCCTATATTCAAATCCTCTTGCAATGAAGGCCAACATACCATTTGCCTTCCTAACTGTTTGCTGCACCTGCATGTTTGCTTTCAGTGACTGGTGTACAAGGACACCCAGGTCTCTTTGTACATCAACATTCCCCAATCTATCACTATTTAAATAATACTCTGCCTTTCTGTTTTTCCTTCCGGAGTGGATAACTTCACATTTATCCACATTATACTGCATCTGCCATGTATTTGCCCACTCATTCAACTTGTCTAAATCACCTTGAAGCCTCTTTGCATCCTCCTCACAACTCACAATCCCACCTAGTTTTGTGTCGTCAGCAAACTTGGAAATATTACATTTGGTTCCCTCATCCAAATCATTGATATATATTGTGAATAGCTGGGGCCCAAGCACTGATCCCTGCAGTACCCCACTAGTCACTGCCTGCCACCCCGAAAAAGACCCATTTATTCCTACAGTCTGTTTTCTGTCTGTTAACCAATTCTCAGTCCATGCCAGTATATTACCCCCAATTCCATCTGCTCTAACTTTGTTCACCAACCTTCTGTGGGACTTTATCAAAGGCCTTCTGAAAATCCAAATAAACCTCATCCTCTGGTTCTCCCTTATCTATTCTACCAGTTACATCCTCAAAAAACTCCAGTATGTTTGTCAAACATGATTTCCCTTTCATAAATCCATATTGACTTTGTCTAATCCTGTTGATATTTTCTAAGTGTCCTGTAAAAGAAGCTTTTACAGTCCATTTTTATGTTTCTCGCTAATTTACTCTCATATTCTATTTTCCCTTTCTTTATCAATTTCTTGGTCCTCCTTTGCTGAATTCTAAAATGATCCCAATCCTCAGGCTTACTGCTTTTTCTGGCAACTTTATATACCTCTTCCTTTGACTTAATACTATCTTTAATTTCTCTTGTTAGCCACGGTTGGACCACTTTTCCTTTGGATTTTTGTGCCGTAAAGGAATATATATTTGTTGCAAATTATGTATTAATTCTTTAAATGCTAGCCATTGCCTGTCTACTGTCATACCTTTTAATGTAGGTCCCCAGTCAACCACAGCCAACTTGTGCCTCATACCTTCGTAGATTCCTTTGTTTAGATTTAAGACACTAGTTTTGATTGAACTACATCACTTTCAAACTTAATGAAGAATTCTATCATATTATGGTCACTCTTCCCTAAGGGCTCCTTTACAACAAGATTATTAATTGACCCTTTTATCATTGCACACTACTAGATCTAAAGTAGCCTGTTCCCTAGTTGGTTCCTCAACATACTGATCTAGAAAACCATCTCGTATACATTCCAGGAATTCGTCCTCCACAGTATTCGTGCTAATTTGGTTTGCCCAATCTATATGTAGATTAAAATCCCCCATGATTACTATATTACCCTTGTTACATGCACTTCTAATTTCCTGCTTTATGCCGTGCCCTACATTAGTATGAAGAGGAGATTTAACTTGGCAGTCCTGGTAAGGTCATTACATTTTTTGTGGCACTGCAGCTAGATCCTTGGTGTGATGCTACTGGCACGGACCTGATCAGCCACCTCTCTCCATCATGCTGACTTATTTGGTGTGGCACCCGTCTGTCACTTGAGGGAAACTGGGCCTCCTTCCTGGCTCTGATTTTTTCAGATCAATTATCGTTGACTAGCTCCGTATCACCCTATAGAATGTTCTCTCTCTCAAAACAAGGCCCTCTGTATCCACAGTTTCATTGTGGATGATTCTATTGGCACTGATGGAAACATGGCCCAGGATTTCTTTCCATTTACAGAAGCCTCCCTTACTTGGCTCTACTTCCCATCTCTTGTTCCTCACCAACCGGCATCATCCTTACCCTCACGTCACACCATCACACCTCCCCTTAATTTACTGGCACCTTGCCCTCCTTAAAAAGCCACACCCTCTTCCCACCTTTCATTCAAAGCTCCCTTCCCAAATCTCTCCAGTGTGGCTTCCCTCCCTCCCACAGCACTGAAATGGCCATTGCTAAATTCATGAACAAAATCCCTGTGGTTAACCATGGTGCTTCATCTTTCCTTATCCCCCTCAATCTTAAACTAATTTGGCAGGGGGACGGGTACCAGGATGAAGCATCAGAGAGCAGAAACAAGGTGCATAGAGGATTGGGGCGACAAACAGCATTAGAATAAAGAATAGTCCAGAAGAAATCTTCTTGTGGAGGCAGAGGACATGGCTGAGGTATTAAATGAGTACTTTGTATCTGTCGTCACTAAAGAGGATGCTGTCATTGTTACAGTAAAGGAGGAGGGGTTAGAGAAATTGGAGAGGATAAAAATAGATAAAGGGGAGGTACTTAAAAGGTTGGCAGCACTCAGAGTAGAAAAGTCATCCGGTCCAGATGGGACGCATCCTAGGTTGCTGAGGGAAGTAAGGGTGGAAATTATGGAGGTGCTGGCCATAATCTTCCAATCCTCCTCAGATATGGGAGTGGTGCCAGAGGACTGGAGGATTGCAGATGTTACACACTTGTTCAAAAAAGAGGAGAGGGATAAACCCGACAACTGCAGACCAGTCAGTCGGTGGTGGGAAAACTTCTAGAGACCATAATCTGGGACAAAATTAATTGTCACTTGGAAGAACGGGGCTTAACAAATGACAGCCAACATGGATTTGTTAAAGGCAAATCATGTCTGACTAACTTGATTGAGTTCTTCGATGAAGTAACGGAGAGGATCGGTGAGGGTAGTGTGATGTTGTGTACATGGACTTTCAAAAGGAATTTGACATAATAGACTTGTCAGCAAAATTGAAGCCCACGGGTTTAAAGGGACAGTTGCTGTGCGGATACAAAATTGGCTAAGGGACAGAAAGCTGAGAGTAGTGGTGAACGGTTGTTTTTCAGACTGGAGGGAAGAATACAGTGGTGTTCCCCAGGGGTCAGTATTAGGACCACTGCTCTTTTTGATATATATTAATAGAGTCATAGAGTCATAGAGTTATACAGCACGGATGGAGGCCCTTCGGCCCATCGTGTCCGCGCCGGCCATCAAGCCCTGTCTACTCTAATCCCATATTCCAGCATTTGGTCCGTAGCCTTGTATGCTATGGCATTTCAAGTGCTCATCCAAATGCTTCTTGAATGTTGTGAGGGTTCCTGCCTCCACAACGCTTTCAGGCAGTGAGTTCCAGACTCCAACCACCCTCTGGGTGAAAAAGTTCTTTCTCAAATCCCCTCTAAACCTCCTACCTTTTACCTTGAATCTATGTCCCCTTGTTATAGAACCCTCAACGAAGGGAAAAAGCTCCTTAGTATCCATCCTATCTGTGCCCCTCATAATTTTGTACACCTCAATCATGTCCCCCCTCAGCCTCCTCTGCTCCAAGGAAAACAAACCCAATCTTCCCAGTCTCTCTTCATAGCTGAAGCGCTCCAGCCCTGGTAACATCCTGGTGAATCTCCTCTGCACCCTCTCCAAAGCGATCACATCCTTCCTGTAGTGTGGCGACCAGAACTGCACACAGTACTCCAGCTGTGGCCTAACCAGTGTTTTATACAGCTCCATCATAACCTCCTTGCTCTTATATTCTATGCCTCGGCTAATAAAGGCAAGTATCCCATATGCCTTCTTTACCACCTTATCTACCTGTTCCGCCGCCTTCAGGGATCTGTGAACTTGCACACCAAGATCCCTCTGACCCTCTGTCTTGCCAAGGGTCCTCCCATTCATTGTGTATTCCCTTGCCTTGTTAGTCCCTCCAAAGTGCATCACCTCGCACTTTTCCGGGTTAAATTCCATTTGCCACTGTTCCGCCCATCTGACCAACCCATCTATATCGTCCTGCAGACTGAGGCTATCCTCCTCGCTATTTACCACCCCACCAATTTTTGTATCATCAGCGAACTTACTGATCATACCTTTTACATTCATATCCAAGTCATTAATGTAGACCACAAACAGCAAGGGACCCAGCACCGATCCCTGTGGCACCCCACTGGCCACAGGCTTCCAGTCACATAAACAACCTTCGACCATCACCCTCTGCCTTCTGCCACTAAGCCAGTTTTGTATCCAAAGTGCCAAGGCACCCTGGATTCCATGGGCTCGTACCTTCTTGACCAGTCTCCTGTGGGGGACTTTATCGAAGGCCTTACTGAAATCCATGTATACCACATCCACTGCGTTACCCTCATCCACACGCCTAGTCACCCCCTCAAAAAATTCAATCAAATTAGTCAGACATGATCTTCCCTTGACAAAGCCACATTGACTATCCCTGATTAATCCTTGCTTCTCCAAGTGGAGACTAATTTTGTCCTTCAGAATTTTTTCCAATAATTTTCCTACCACTGATGTTAGGCTCACTGGCCTGTAGTTCCCCGGTTTTTCCCTACTCCCCTTCTTGAATAATGGTACTACATTAGCGGTTCTCCAGTCCTCTGGCACATCCCCTGGATTTGGGTATAGAGGATATAATTTCAAAGCTTGCAGATAACACAAAGCTTGGAAATATAGTAAACAGTGAGGAGGATAGTAACAGACTTCAGGAGGTGAAGTGGTGACTGGTGAAATGGACATAGACAGACTGGTGAAATGGGCAGACACATAGCAGATGAAATTTAATGCACAGAGTGTGAGGTGTTGCATTTTGGAAGGAAAAATGAGGAGAGGCAATATAAACAAAATGATACAATTTTATAGGGAGCGCATGGACAGAGAGACCTGTGGGTGTATATGCACAAATTTTTTAAGGTGCAGGACAAGTTGATAAAGCTATTAAAAAAGCATATGGGATCCTGGGCTTTATTACTAGAGGCACAGAATACAAAAGCAAGGAAGTTATGCTAAATCTTTATAAATCACTGGCTAGACCTCAGCTGGAGTTTTGTGTTCAATTCTGGGCCCACACTTTAGGAAGGATGTCAAGGCTTTGGAGAGGGTGCAGAAGAGATTTACTAGAATGGTACCAGGGATGAGGGACTTCAGTTATGTGGAGAGACTGGAGAAGCTGTGGCTGTTCTCCTTAGAGCAGAGAAGGTTAAGGGGAGATTTAATAGAGGTGTTCAAATTATGAGGGTTTTGATTGAGTAAATAAGGAGAAACTGTTTCCATTGGCAGGAGGGTCAGTAACCAGAGGACACAGATTTAAAATAATTGGCAAAAAAACCAGGGCAGAGAAGAGGAGAAATTGTTATGATCTGGAATGCACTGCGGTAGAAGTAGATTCAATCGTGGCTTTCAAAAAGTAATTGGATAAATACTTAAAAAGAAAAAATTTGCAGGGCTATGGGGAAAGAGTAGGGGAGTGAGACTAAGTGAATAGCTCTTTTGAAGAGCCAGCATGGGCATTATGGGCTGAATGTCAGAGCTATATGTCAGAGGCTGGGTATTCTGCAGCGAGTGACTCACCTCCTGACTCCCCAAAGCCTTTCCACCATCTCCAAGGCACAAGTCAGGAGTGTGATGGAATAATCTCCACTTGCCTGGATGAGTGCAGCTCCAACAACACTCAAGAAGCTCGACACCATCCAGGACAAAGCAGCCCGCTTGATTGGCACCCCATCCACCACCCTAAACATTCACTCCCTTCACCACCGGCGCACTGTGGCTGCAGTGTGTACTATCCACAGGATGCACTGCAGCAACTTGCCAAGGCTTCTTCGACAGCACCTCCCAAACCCGCGACCTCTACCACCTGGAAAGACAAGAGCAGCAGGCGCATGGGAACACCACCACCTGCACGTTCCCCTCCAAGTCACACATCATCCCGACTTGGAAATATATCGCCGTTCCTTCATCGTCGCTGGGTCAAAATCCTGGACCTCCCTCCCTAACAGCACTGTGGGAGAACCTTCACCACACGGACTGCAGCGGTTCAAGAAGGCGGCTCACCACCACCTTCTCAAGGGCAATTAGGGATGGGCAATAAATGCCGGCCTCGCCAGGGATGCCCACATCCCATGAACGAATAAAAAAAAATATTGTATGATTCTACAACCTTCCTGCAACATTTGACATAATCAACCATGCCATCCTCCTTTGTCATCCATCTCTGTGGCATGGTCCTTGTAAGTTCCATTCCTACCAATCCTAATACATCTAACATATCTCTAACAACGACTTCTCTTCCCTCCCCCACCCCCGCACCTTTACTTCTATCCTTGGCCCCCTCCTCATCCATATCTAAATGCTAAATGATAGGATATTTCGAGAGAAACTATTTCCTCTGGTGGGGAGAATCCAGAACAAAGGGGCACAATCTTAAAATGAGAGCTCGGCCATTCAGGGGTGATGTCAGGAAGCACTTCTTCACACAAAGGGTAGTGGAAATCTGGAACTCTCTCCCCCAAAAAGCTGCTGAGACTGGAGGTCAATTGAAAATGTCAAAACTGAGACTGATTTTTGTTAGGCAAGAGTGTTAAATGTTATGGAACCAAGGTGGGTAAATGGAGTTAAGATACAGATCAGCCATGATCTAAACGAATGTTGGTACAGGCTTGAGGGGCTGAATGGCCTACCCCTGTTCCTATGCTCCTGTGTTCCTGTCTCCCAGTGAGAGCATCTGTAGCAGGAGTCAGCTTCCATATGTGCTCTGGTGATACCCAACCTTATGTTGTCATCATTCCCCTCATTTATGCCCTGATCACAGACTCTGATTTCTCACCACAGACTCTGTTCCTTTTAACAACCTCTTGCTCAGGCTGAACCAAAGAGTGCAAAATCTGGCTGCCCTATTAATCAGCAAGGCAGCCTACTTCCACTTTCATGATATTGCCCACCCCCACCTTCACCCCACGTTCACCCCCACCTTCACCCTCTCTCCACCTTCACACCCACGGTTCATCTCCATGTTCAACCCAGCCCCACCTTCACTCCCACCCTCCTCTCCTTCATCCTCCCCCCGAATTCGTAAAAACCCCAAAACATGACACAGATTCCACGCGAGCGAGAGAGAGAGATTAACTGTATCCATGTGATTTATATCAATTAGTGTTAATTGTATCCAGGTGGTGCGTATCAATTGGGGACTCTCTTGTATCCATTTATAAGAGAGGTGATCTAGGGTGTGGTGTGTGTAATGTGGAGCTCTGTGAATAAAGGCTTGAAACAACTGAAGATAAGGCTCTAGTATTCTATCCCTCATCACCTGGCTATAGAGTTTATAACAAATAGAAGATGAACAGATACAGAGGGAGATGGAGAGAATTTAAAAAGCAGGAGACATGCAGAGGCACGGTTTCAGAAGAGAAAGACACCATTTGCTGTAATTTTTGTTCGTAAGCAACATGATTACATTATAACGTATAACAGCCCTGTCATTATTAAACCATGTAAACTCTGACCCAGCAGAGTCAAACTGTCTGCACCCTCCTAACAGACTTTACTGCTCACACTTAAAAAACAACAAATCCAGGATTCCGACCTGAAAACTGGAGAGCAATTAATATCTGATTGTGTTTAATTAACAACATCCGCTAATAACTTTTCCCCAAGTTATTGTCCCTCCTCTCCGAGTGCAGCACCCCAGTATCTTACATGAGTAGCTGTTCTTCATTTGTGAGCCAAGACAGTGAGGGCTGGCATGCTATCCCACTGTGGGTGCATCGCAGCCAAGCCACGTCCTTAATTGATGTCTGCATATGTACTGGGGTTGTTGTAACAGCCCAGCTGCAGTCCCTTAGTGATATCAACTAACCGAGACTGGACAAGAATCAAGCCTGGAACTCTCCTGGTCCACATTTTTTATATTTGTTCTCGGGATGTAGTTGTCTCTCTCTCTAATAGAACTCAGATGATTGTGGTGGACATGTCATAGAGCATTAAGGATCATCCATGTAGTGTGGGACTAGGTTGGAGCTGGAAGGTTGGCTTCCCTCAAGGACATCAGTGAAGCAGTTATTAAATGAGAATCCAGAAGCTTTCATGGTCACTTATCTGGTGAATCTATTGAACTCAATTTCACAACTTGCCATGGTGAGGTTTCAGCTCATTGGAGAGGAGGGGGGTGGGATTTCTCCTCCTCCATCCTGTCCAAAATAAAGGATGGAGAATGTTACACTCTTCGGGTGGTGAGATCTACCACTGCCTCACTGCACTGCACCGACCCAGGTCCCTATCCCTGCCCCCATCCCCACCAGGACTACCACTCTCTGCTCCTCCTCTGCCCACCACAAACACCCACGGCAGGGGGGTGGGGCTCGGGCCCCCGGTGGATTTCCCTTCTTTCTGCCCCAGTTAACCTGCCACCATGTGGAAGGTGGTGATAGGCCTTGGGGAGTGATGTTAAAGGGCCCAAAATACTCTCAATGGAGGGAGAAGGCCTTGCTGCAACCTCCTGTACCTCCAGTAGGCCCCAGGCATATCCCTGCCGAGGCCTTCAGTGGAAACCCCCCTTCTGATCTTTGGGATGCTTTCACCCCATTAAACCTCTTGCTACTGGAGTGGTGACCCTGCTATAGCACCACCCGAGTCTCCTCACTCGCATGGACGGGCACTTGATGGCATGAATCCTGTGGGAGTCTGCCATACGTGTGTATTGAGCCACGAACCAAGCAGATGGAGCTGGGGTCAATACAGAGGGACAGGCAGTAGTCACTCTCTGACGAATCTCCACCCTGGAGCAGGACTCCCCCCATGTATCTATATCTGTGTGTGGTCCATCATGATTATCAACTTTGTCCACATTGGGAATAGGCCCCTCACACCCAGCACCAAAATGTATGGTGTCTTTTACAGAACTCTATAAACAAACAATGGGCACCATCTAACTAGTGTATATGGCACACTGCACTAGGAACAGAGCCTAATGATCAGAAATTAACACCATCTAACACCATCAAAGGCAGAATCTATTTAATTAGAATTAAGGAACAATAGGGGAGCTATTACACTACTGGGTGTACTATAGGCCACCAAATAGTGGGAAGGAGATTGAGAAGCAAATTTGTAGTCAAATTAGAGAAAGATGCAAGACTAGTGATAATGGGGGACTTCAATTATCCCAATATAGACTGGGACAGTAACTGTGTAAAGGGCAAAGAGGGGGAGGAATTCCTGAAAAGTGTACAGGAGAACTTTCTTGATCAGTGTGTTTCCAGCCCAATGAGGAAGGAGGCATTGCTGGATCTGGTTCTGGGGAATGGAGTGGGTCGAGTGGAACAAGTTTCATTCGGTTTAGAGTAGTTATGGAAAAGGGCAAGGAACATTCTAATGTGAAATAACTCAACAGGAGGAGGGCTAATTTCAGTGAGTTGAAAAGGGATCTGGCCCAGGTGGATTGGAATCAAAGATTGGCAGGTAAAACAGTAAATGAGCAATGGGAGGCCTTCAAAGAGGAGATAGTTTGGGTACAGAGTAGACACATTCCCACGAGGGGGAAAGGAAGGGCATCCAAAGCTCGAGCTCCCTGGATGACTAAAGATATAGAGGTTAAAATGAAACAGAAAGAGGAGGCTTATGACAAATGTCAGGTACAAAATTCAGTCGCGAACTCTAAGTTCTTACTTTAGTTCGGTCTTTGATCAAAAAGGCCTGCAGGTGGTTTGTTCAAAGTATGAAGGCTTTATTAAGAGTTACAATACAAGATACAATAGAGCAATTATACAGTTATAACACACTAAGTAAGATGTTAAACAATATAACCTGACAAAAGATTTACACAAGGCTCCCAGGGTGATCAAACCCGACTGACCCTGCGTTAGGATCTATCGAGCTGACCAGTCGCTCCGAGGAGATTCTACCACTACATGTTACGCTCTTACCTATAGTCACACAGTAAAATCAGCTGTATCCCAAACAACCTTTGTGTTCACAGATCAATCAATTACTCTGTGGGCCAAACACCATCTGCTGACAAGATAGTAAGGCATCCCATGTTTACAAACATCGAAAGTACTCGGAGACATGGGGGTAAATTTTGACCTCCAAGAACGGGTGGGTTGGGGGTGGGTGGGAGGATAATATAACACGTTTTTGGAGCAGGACCACATCCTGACTCCAACTCCCCCACTTCCAGGTTTAACCCAGGCTGGTTTGTCTGCGTGTGGACAGCAGACATCAGGAAATTCCGCCCTCACTTAAAGCCGGCGGGCTGATACTTAACGGGCAATGTACCTCATTGAGATACTTGAGGTACTTAATATTTTGTGTATTAGACAATTAAAACAAATTTAACCTTACCTGTTCAGGTTTCCCATCGCTTCCCATTCACGTCAGGTGAAAGCAGGCAGGAAGGGCCGGATCCATGGGGTGAGTGAGGGCCTTTATTGCACTGCTTGTGGGCCCGGAGGAGCAGGAGAGCTTCATCCAGGCCCAACAAGCTCACCTGGCCGACAGGACCCCCGTGATCGGCCGACTCCCCTTCCCCACTCCGCCCCCTCCCGTTGGTGGACCCCTCCCTAAGGTGGACCCCCACCTACTTCCATCTCTTCACCCGGCTTCCAGAGACCTCCGATCTTCTTCCCCAGCTCCTCGATCTTCTTTCCCGACCTCCTGATCTATTCCCCGGCCCCCTGATCTCTTCCCCGGCTCCCGGATCTCTTCCCGGCCCCCCGATCTCTTCCCCGGCCCCCCGATCTTCTTCCCGGCCCATGTTCCTTCTCTCCCTCCCTCCCTCCGATCCCCAGCTGCAGCCTTCTGCAGCAGGCCTTCCTGCCCGAAGCCAGCCGACTTGTCAATCAGGCTGGCTGCTGGGCGTGAAACCCGAAAATGAAATTGATTGTCAATCACAGATTGCGACCCGCCCACTTTATTCCGGGTTTCGCACCTGAACATCTTCCCTCCTGCTCCCTTCCCGGCTCAAAGTTAAAATTTACCCCATGGCGTCTCAAAACATCATCAACCATGGCCATTTTGAGTCAACGAGTTTGAAACAATCTCAAATACATTCAAAACAAGTCCCTAACGAAAACCTTCATGGAAAAATACTGGTACTAACATATCTCACCCATGAGCATAGCAAGGTTAGACTCACAAGTCCACACCAACCTTAGCTCATGGTAGCGCAATACATCTATTTGCATATTCAGCTTTGTAAACGTTGAGGATCCTACACAAAGCATTATACTCGCAATTATAATAGGAATCAACTGAGTAAAAATTGAACTTGTGCCTTCGGTCTCTGCCACAAACTAGCCACTGACTCCATCCCTCTCCCTGGCCGCTGTCTGAGGCTGAACCAGACCTTTCACAACCTCGACACCCTATTTGACCCTGAGCTGCTGACCACATGTCCTCTCTTTCACCAACACCTCCTACTTCCGCCTCCCCAACATCACCCATCTCTGCCCCTGCCTCAGCTCATCTGCTGCTGAAACCCTCATCCATGCCTTTGTTATCTCCAGACTCGATGCTCTCCTGCCCGGCCTCCCACCTTCCACTCTCCGTGAACTTGAGCTCATCCAAAACTCTGCTGCCCGTATCCTAACTCGCACCAAGTCCCGTTCACCCATCACCCCTGCGCTCGCTGACGTGCATTGGCTCCTGGTCCGGCAACTCCTCAATTTTAAAATTCCCATCCTTGTTTTCAAATCCCTTCATGGCCTCGCCCCTCCCTATCTCTGTAACCTCCTCCAGCCCTACAACCCTCCAATTCTGGCCTCTTGCGCATCCCTCATTTCCATCACTCCACCATTGGTGGCCATGCCTTCAGCTACTTAGGCCCAAAGCTCTGGAATTCCCTCCCTAAACCTCTCCGCCTCTCTACCTCTCTCTTCATCTTTAGAATGGATTTATCTTTTGGTCACCTGTCCTAATATCTTCTTGTGTGACTCGGTGTCAAATTTTGTTTGATAATCGCTCCTGTGAAGCTCCTTGGGATGTTTTACTGTGTTAAAGGCACTGTATAAATGCACGTTCTCGTTGTTTCACTAAGAAGTGCTTTCATCCACTAAGCCATTGGAATAAGTTTTGATTATTTCAGTGCCTGCTACACAATCAATTTTCAAACTTTCTTTTCCTTGTTTACTCCACTCCCCTCCTCTTCCCTCCCGTCCCATCCCCTCCACTCCCCTCCCTTGACCTTACGCTATCCCTACGATGCTGACTCATTCTGGGGGCTGGTCCCATGGGGGCTGACAGCCCTCCAGCATCTCACCAAATTTTTATTCTCCACTCATGAGCCTACACAATGGGGTAAATTTTAACCCCCAAGAATGGGTGAGTTGGGGCTTGATGGGCAGTGAAATGCTAAGTTTTTGGAGTGGGATCACATCTCGGCTCCAATACGCCCATTTCTGGGTCTAACCCAGACTCTCAGTGTGGAGAGCAGACACCAGGAAGTCCCGCCTCACTTAGATCCAGCGGTCAATGTACCTCATTGAGATACTTGAGGTAGTTAATATTTTGTGTATTGTATAATTAAAACAAATTTACCTGTTCAGGTTTCCCATCGCTTCTGATTCTCGTCAGGTGAAAGCAGGCGGGAAGGGTCAGATCCATGAGGTGAGGGCCTTTATTGCACTGCTTGTGGGCCTGGAGGAGCAGGAGTGCTTCATCCAGGCCCATCAAGCTCACAAGACCCCCGCTATCACCCAACAACCCCCCCTCCAAATGCTTGCTGACCTCCCGATGTCATCCACATCCCCCCGCCCCCCTCTGATTTTTTCCAAGCCCGACGATCTCTCTCCCCCCCCCCCCCTCGATGTGCAGCTCCTTGCACTGCCGACAGCAAGCCAGCCTGCCGGGTGCAAAATCCGGAAGTGCCATTGATTGGCCTCATTAAGGTCATGATGCAGTCACAACCCGCCCACTTACCTTCCAGGTTTTGCCCCCAGAAATCTTCCCCCCTCCATTCCCTTCCTGGGTCTCCGTTAAAATTTACCCCAATGAGTCAGCAGGTGGTTCGAGTGTGGAGTGCGTCTCAGTTACGTCTGGACTATCCTCTCAGCGAATGCCCAGGGGTCACTAGATAGTGAGCATGGTTCCCCCTGCCCCACACCTTTATCCCGGGGATAGTGGGACCAGGTGTAGTGACCAACAGCCCAACACAGGCTGGCCGAGTATCAGGAGACAAAGATAAATCTATTGTGAAGATGAAGAATTTGTGTGTAGTTCACACAAGGGACTTCAGTTGTGTGGAGAGACTGGGGTTGTTCTCCTTAGAGCAGAGAAGGTTAAGGGGAGATTTAATAGAGGCGTTCAAAATCATGAAGGTTTTTGAAAGGGGCAAAGAGAGAGTATGAGAGTAGATTAGCGGCTAACATAAAAGGGAACCCAAAAGTCTTTTACAAACATATAAACAGTAAAAGAGCAGTCAAAGGAAATGTGGGACCGATTAGGGACAAAAAAGGAGATCTTCTTGTGGAGGCAGAGGGCATGGTTGAGGTACTGAATGAATACATCGCATCCATCCTCACTGGAGAAGAGGATGCTGCCATTGTAGCAGTAAAGGAGGAGGTAGTAGTGCTTTTTGGATAGGAAAAAAATAGATAAAGAGGAGGGACTTAAAAGATTGGCAGTACTCAAAGTAGAAAAGTCACCTGGTCCAGATGGGATGCATCCTTGATATTGAGGAAAGTAAGGGTGGAAATTGCAGAGGCTCTGGTTACAATCTTCTAATCCTCCTTAGATATGGGGATGGTGCCAGAGGACTGGAGGATTGCAGATGTTACATCCCTGTTCAAAAAAGGGGAGAGTGATAAACCCGGTGATTACAGGCCAGTCAGCCTAACACCGGTGGTGGGGAAACTTTTAGAGACAATAACAGGAAAAAATGAATTGGCAATTGAAAAAAGTGTGGGCTAATAAATAAAAGTCAGTATGTAATTGTTAAAGGAAAATTGTGTTTCATTAACTTGATTGAGTTCTTTGATGAAGTAACGGAGAGGGTTGATGAGGGTAGTGCGGTTGATGTTGTGTATATGGACCTTCAAAATGCATTTGATAAAGTATCACATAATAGACTTGTTAGCAAAGTTAAAGCCCATGGGATTAAAGGGACAGTGACAGCATGGATACAAAATTGGCAAAGGGACAGAAAGCAGAGAGTAGTGGTGAACGGTTGTTTTTCAGACTGGAGGGAAGTATACAGTGGTGTTCCCCAGGGGTCAGTATTAGGACCACTGCTCTTTTTGATATATATTAATGACCTGGACTTGGGTATAGAGGGGATAATTTCAAAGTTTGCAGATGACACGAAACTCGGAAATGTATTAAACAATGTGAAGAATAATAACAGACTCCAGGAGGATTTAGACAGACTGGTGAAATGGGCAGACACATGGCAGATGAAATTTAACGCAGAGAAGTGTGAAGTGATACATTTTGGTAGGAAGAATGAGGAGAGGTAATATAAACTAAATGGTACAATTCTAAAGGGGGTGCAGGAAGAGGGAGACCTGGGGGTGTATGTACACAAATCTTTGAAGTTGGCAGGACAAGTTGAGAAGGCTGTTAAAAAGCATATAGGATCCTGGGCTTTATTAATAGAGGGATAGAGTACAAAAGCAAAGAAGTTATTCTAAACCTTTATAAAACACTGGTTAGGCCACAGCTGGAGAATTGTGTTCAATTCTGGGCACCACACTTTAGGATGTCAAAGCCTTGGAGAGGGTGCAGAAGAGATTTACTAGAATGGTGCCAGGGATGAGGGACTTCAGTTATGTGGAGAGACTGGAGAAGCTGGGGTCGTTCTCCTTAGAACAGAGAAGGTTAAGGGGAGATTTGATAGAGGTGTTCAAAATCATGAACGGTTTTGATAGAGTAAATAAGGAGAAACATTTTCCAGTGTCAGAAGGGTCGGTAACCAGAGGACACAGATTTAAGGTGATCGACAAAAGAGCCAGAGGTGACATGAGGAAACATTTTTTTACGCAGCGAGTTGTTCTGATCTGGAATGCGCTGCCTGAAAGGGCGGTGGAAGCAGATTCAATAATAACTTTCAAAAGGGAATTGGATAAATACTTATAGGGGAGAAAATTGCAGGCCTGTGAGGAAGGAACGGCATACAGTGGTGTTCCCCAGGGGTCAGTATTAGGACCACTGCTCTTTTTGATATATATTAATGACATGGACTTGGGTATAGAGGGTATAATTTCAAAGTTTGTAGACGATACGAAACTCGGAAATGTAGTAAAAAGAGACAGTAGCAGAGTAACATAAGAACAGAGCCTAATTGGATAGCTCTTTCAAAGAGCCAGCACAGGCACGATGGGCCAAATGTCCTCCTCCTGTGCTGTAAGATTCTATAATTCTATGATTCTATAAGACATCTTGCGTAATTGCAGACTGGGAGCTGTGAATTACAATCTGTGATGTATGTTTTGTCTTTCAGACTTTCCAATATTCAGTATCATCAGAATACCAGGTAAGGCAAATCTGAATAAAACACTGACTCGAGAAACCCGCTCCTAAAATTAAACTTTTAAAATATTGGAATGATACCTGGAGCAAGCTGGCTTGTGTTGTACTGTGTTGGATATCGCATACTCTGCTCCGTGTGATAAGAAAGATTTTGCACTTTTATAGTGCCTCTCACATACTCAGGACATCCCAAAGTGCTTTTCAGCCAATGGATTATTTTTCAAGTTTAATCACTGTTGTTATGGAGGTAAACATGGCAGCCAATTGTGCACAGCAAGATCCCACAAACAGGAAACAAGATGAACGACCAATTAATTTGTTTGTTGGCGGTGTTTTTTGAGGGAGGAATGTTGACACCGGGAGAACTCCCTGCTCTTGATCTCAAGCGGGACATTTTACGTCCACCTGAAAGGGCAGACTATAACCTCAGTTTAATGTCTTATCCAAAAAACACCACCACCAACAATGCAGCACTCGCTCAGCACTGCACTGGAGTTTCAGTCTAGGTTATGGGCTCAAGTCCTGGAGTCGGGCTCGAACCCACGACCTTCTGAACTGGGTGAGTGTGCTACCCACTGAGCCAAATCCACACTTCAAGGAGTTACAATAGTGTCGCAGTTCACCAGCATCATGACAAGCTCGAGCCACAGTCCATCCTGAACACTGTGTTAACCTATAAATAGAACACACACAGCAACGGGAAAAGCTTTAATTGTTTTATTGGTATGGGAAAAAGACGACCGAGGATGCGATTGAATCACAGGGTGTGAGCTGTGTTAACCCCTGGTTTAAACTGTACTAACAATGGGGTCACTGGGTTTAATTTTACAGCCTGCCCTGTGTGTATATCAATAACCCCACGGGTCTTTCTCTTCAGCACCGGGCTGTAAGATTGACTGAGACTTTATCACAATATAATGAATGGCTAAAAGGTCATAGCAACTTGTGCCTAATTTTGCAACAAGGTTTTACACCCAAAGTTGAAGAGGAGAATCTGTGTGTTAAATAGAATCATAGAAAGGTTACAGCACGGAAGGAGGCCATTCGGCCCATCAAGTCCTTGCCGGCTCTATGCACGAGCAATCCAGCTAGTCCCACTCCCCCGCCCTATCCCCGTAGCCCTGCAATTTTTTCCTTTCAAGTACTTACCCAGTTCCCTTTTGAAGGCTATAATTGAATCTGCCTCCACCACCCCCTCAGGCAGTGCATTCCAGATCTTAACCACCCGCTGTGTAAAAAAGTTTTTCCTCATGTCGCCTTTGGTTCTTTTGTCAATCACCTTAAATCGATGTCTTCTGGTTCTTGCCCCTTCCGCCAATCAGAATAGTTTCTCTCCATCGACTCTCTCTAGGCCCTTCATGATTTTG
Organism: Heptranchias perlo; assembly: GCF_035084215.1. Classification (NCBI taxonomy): domain Eukaryota; kingdom Metazoa; phylum Chordata; class Chondrichthyes; order Hexanchiformes; family Hexanchidae; genus Heptranchias; species Heptranchias perlo. The sequence goes on from NC_090360.1 coordinate 23,550,026, forward strand.
AATCCCTCGATCAAATCTCCTCCCAACCATTTCTGTTCCAAGGAGAGCAACCCCAGCTTCTCCAGTCTATCCATGTAACTAAAGTCCCTCATCCCTGGAATCATTCTAGTAAATCTCTTCTGCACCCTCTCTAAGGCCTTCACATCTTTCCTAATGTGCGGTGCCCAGAACTAGACAATACTGCAATTGTGGCCGAACCAGTGTTTTATAAAGGTTTATCATAATTTCCATACTTTTGTACTCTATGCCTCTATTTATAAAGCCCAGGATCCCGTATGCTTTATTAAACACTTTCTCAATTTGCCCTGCCGTCTTCAAAGATCTGTGCACATATACCCCCAGGTCTCTCTGTTCCTGTACCCCTTTTAGAGTTGCACCCTTTAGTTTATATTTCCTCTTCTTGTTCTTCCCACTGAAATGTATCACTTTGCATTTTTCTGCATTAAATTTCATCTGCCACGTGTCCGCCCATGCCACCAGCCTGTCTATATCCTCTTGAAATCTATCACTATCCTCCTCACTGTTCACTACCTTTCCAAGTTTTGTGTCATCTGCAAATTTGGAAATTGTGGCCTGTACACCCAAGTCCAAGTCATTAATATATATCAAGAAAAGCAGTGGTCCCAGCACCGACCCCTGGGGAACACCACTGTACACCTCCCTCCCATCCGAAAAACAACCATTCCCAATTACTCTCTGTTTCCTGTCCCTTAGCAAATTCTGTATCCATGTTGCTCCTGCTATTCCATGGGCCGCAATCCTGGTGATAAGTCTATCATGCGGCACTTTATCAAATGCCTTTTGAAAGTCCATATGCACCACATCAACTGCATTGCCTTCGAGTACCCTCAATCTGTCCCAATGACTGGCTAATAAGGGATAAGACGTCCTCCATGCCTGTTAACCTACAGTTTTGATGAGGGACCTCTTTGACCCACTGAATCAGGAGATGGAAAGTGGACAGAATATTTCAAATTTAGATGGAACACCAGTGGACAAGCCAGAGGAGCGTGAACTTTATCAGGATGACAGAGAAAAGCAAGAGAGGTTGGAGGCCAGAGATGAGAGCCTATTTAGACCGCAAACCTTTTCATGAGAGTCTGTCCATGTTTTTGGAACAGAATTCAATGTTTACATGGACTGGGGCTTTATGGAGAGTTAGGAGTTGTTCAGGGGAAAAGAAAGGATTGTCATGCTTGAGGAAACTGAGGCGGTGCGCGATTAGCCGGTGCCCGGTGGTTCTGACGCAGGCAGCACGTTAGATTCACGTGGCCTTCTCATTTACCTGATTGTAGTGCAGCATCGAGGCCGAGCTGCGACCTTCTCTCCAGCTTCAACACTTCTCACCAGCCCAAATCTCGCATCTCTTAAAGGCAGCCTGCACCATATAAAAAAGTGCAAAATATAAGATACGAGTCGGCACGGAGTCTGAACAGAGATCCAACACCACACACGTAAAACACCCTCCAATCCGCACACCAGACCTCACCAATCTGCCAATCTGAGTTTGTACCGGGCCTGTGACAGTGTGGGCACCAAGGTTCTCTGATGATGCACTAGGGGCCTTGGTGCAAGAGGTGGACAGAAGGAGGGACATCCTATATCCGCAGGGGGGCAAGCAGCCCTCCAGTTATATGCTCCAGAGGCAGTGGGAGGCAGCGGGGGATGAAGTCAATGCCCAGCGCATAGCATCACGAGCATGGATGCAGTGCAGGAAGAAGTTCAATGATTTGACCCGATCGGTCAAGGTGAGTGAGGTCAACTGTCAAGTGGCGTCTCCTACCAACAGCACCACTAGACGCATCCACTGCTCCACAGACTAAACCCCCACCCCCCATCTACCAACACATTCTTTTAATCAATACTCAACTCTTCCAATCAGATGCCTCACACACTACCATTGTTGCAAGCCTTACACCCACAATTCACAGGTCACACACGCTGGCAGCTATTCGACCATGATAGGCACATCACCCAAATATCCTGCAGGACACTCACTGACACATGTCCTGCTTTCTCGCAGGAGATGGTGGCGCATAACAGGAGGCCGCAAGTGGCAATGGCATTTAGCCCCTCGAGCCTGTTCCGCCATTCAATGAGATCATGGTTGATCTGTGACTAACCCCATATACCCGCCTTAGCCCCATATCCCTTAATAATCTTGGTTCACAAAAATCTATCAATCTCAAACTTAAAATTAACAATTGAGCTAGCATCACCTACCATTTGCAGACGAGCATTCTAACCTTCTCCCACTCTTTGCCTGTAGAAGTGTTTCCTAACTTCACTCCTGCATGTCCTGGCTCTAATTTTTAGGCTATGCCCCCTAGTCCTAGTATTCAAGTAGAGGAGATCTCTAAAAACAGGTACAAATGCATCAGCAGCCAGAAGCAATAATCCAGCAACTAACCTGTAAATCCTGCATGGTCCCTTTAAACAGCGCTGGTGGGGGGGTCCTCAAGGCCGTCTAAGACATGTTCAGATGGTTATGGTTAAGACACTGCATTGGCTGCAGCATTCAGCGCCAAAATGATGTTAAATCAATATTGCACACTGATCTAACACATACTCTCCCCACTTTATATGCAGCCAGCATTTGTTATCTGTGCTTGTGCGAACCCCTTTACCAAGATGGCGTCCAGCGCACGTCACGCTAGAAGCGTGCACAAGCATTCCGGACTCCATTTTGAAACCTCAAGACACTGCGTAGCGCCTACAAAACGGGCGCTTCACGGCCGAATTTGTAGCCCTGAGTTTCTTGGAGGCATTAAAAAAAGTTCGTCAGCCATTGCTCACAAGCTCAAGGGGCAGTGGAATCGATATCAGCCCAGGGAGGCTCTACTGGGCTTCCCACCTCCCAATAATCCCTGGGTGATTCAATGTGAAGACAATCGATTTACAATGGTTTTACGCATGTTTGCAGTGTGGTACGTAGGTTTCTGTAATCGTTGTCTATAGGCGTCACTGATAGGGTCAATCTATGTCACTTAACACATTAATGGCCCAGAAATTGCTTAAAAAAGAACGGTGAGCTCAGCAGTGCTCACCGTTATTAGTGGCGAAATCGAGGGGCAAGTTCCAGTGTTCATGCACACGCAGTCGAACGTGGAAATACTGACCTCGCCGGCTGCAATTAGTGGAATCAATGGATCAGCGCCAACTTGCTCTCCCGCCCAGAAGTAAAATAACTAATATTGTCACCAAACAGGTCCGCTTAAAAATACCAAGTTTTAACAGGTAAGTCTTAATGATTGCCAAACAACTGAAAATTAACCTTTAAAAATGTGGAGCCTCATTACTTCTTATTTTAATAGTTTTTGGTCATTAAAAAAAAATTTAAAATGTTTTTTTTTACTTTCGCCTTCTGTCTCTTTTAACTAATTCAATTATTTCTTACCCTCCCTTTTATCATTGTCTATAACTGTTTTTACAAATTATTTTAATGTTGTACCTTTCACTTCCTGGATTTTACGTTCCAGCTTGCAGAAGGAGTTTCACAGCCTGTTAAAAATGCTGCGATCTGATTGTTCGAGGGGAGAGAGCGATCCTCTTGCTTCTCCCCTGGGTCCTAGCTTCACTTGATCTGACGCTGGGCTCTTCTCCGCTTCCTATTAGAGCAAGTGCACCCAGTAAAGACCTCAGTATGTTAGTGGGTCAGTATAAATCTATGGAGCGGCGAGGAGCGATGGTTTGCCAGTCTGAGCAATTTTTGGGCCATAATATACAGTCTCAGTAAACTGCCGCAAACGCAGAGATAATCTCCAACAGTAAAAGGAACTAACAAGGCATTGATATAAGTCTTTTAAAAATGTTAAATAATTTAAGTTTTGCTATAGGTACGTTACACATAGTTTGTAACACAGTGATTCTGTAATGTGCTATTTCATATTTAATCTGTGTGCTGTCTCTTTAAATTTCCAGACCGTTACTAATGGAACAAGCCTGTCAAGTGATGAGGTAAGGAGGGATTGGTGTTACTGACAATGGCGTGTGACTCTCACAGTAAGATGTGTAAATAACACAGGAGGAATCCCGAACCGACCTGAAGCAGTGCTTCAAAGGCCATTTTTAAAGGATGCTCACCTCCTCCCTAACCTTTGACCTGTCCTTGAACTTTCACCTCTCCATGTGGATGCGATGACAGGTATGAAGTGCTCTCTGTCATGATGCTGCCTTCCCCTCTCTGTGCCCCCCCACCCACCCCGGTGCCTCCCTTTCTTCATCGCCCATCGCCCATCGCCCACCTGCCCTTCCATATCTACTGTGGATCAGAAGAGTTTCAGGCCTGCACCCCTCTGCTTATTTAAATGGATTGACCCAATAATTTAGAGTGGGGTCAATTCCATAATTCGAGGTGGCTGGAAGTCCAGCTCCACCTCCGTCCTTCCACCAGTGGGATATTGGGCCCAGTGGCCCCAATATTAGCATGGAGGTGGGTTGGCCAATTAAACCTGTCCGTTCCCCACGCGATCCCGGGTCAATTGGAGCCACTTCCGGGTTTGCCGTCCGAAAGCTGCGCAGCAGGCAGACTGCGCACCCGCATCACAGGCTGTCAGCTGGAGGAGCTCTACTTAAAGGGGCAGTCCTCCAATGGCTGCTCCTGGAGCAAATACCCAAACAGCACAATGGAGCAGCACAGGGGCAAGCCTGCTCCAAGACTTAATGATGCCTCACTCCAGGTGCTACTGGATGGGGTGAGGAGGAGGAGGGATGTGTTCTACCCAGCAGATGGGAGGAGGTGCCCTGCCTCTGCCACCAAGAAGGCCTGGCTCGAGGTGGCAGAGGAGGTCACCAATGGCAGCAACATCTCCCGCACCTGGATCCAGTGCAGGAAGCGCTTCAATGACCTAACTAGGTCAGTCAAAGTGAGTATACTTCCTGATTCTCCTACACTCCATCTTCCACATCACTGCCCCCACCCCCCACATCATTCTGCACTGCCAACACTACTCTATCACATCACTCCTCACACCCCCTCAAAGCTCATCTTCAACTTACCTGCACTTCCTCACCTCCCCATTACTCACCCCACCACAACCACTCAACCCAATCCTCATCCAATCTCATGGCTCTGTCTCATACTCACCCTCTGATGCATCTCTTTCACGGTCAGCCTCACCCAACCCAATGCATTCATCGGTTGGCCACGTCACCATCACTCACTCACACGTCTGTATTTTCTCTCTTTATAGGAGAAGAGAGCTCAGAATGCACGGGAGAGGGTGAGGACCGGAGGGGGGCTGCAACAAATCGTCATCCTCACAGACACGGAGCAGGAGGCACTGGAGCTGAGCCGAGCCCTTGAGTGCCTGTCCGCCGAGACTGCCACCCGACAAACGTCTGGTGACAGAACTTTAACATTCATCACACACAATATGAATTGATGTTAACATGCCTTGCCATCTTCAGCACCTCAATATGCTCATCAACATGACACATCTGTGATTCATGCTTAATATTGCCGTCTGTTCTCTTACAGGGCCTCAGCGACCGCTGTGACGGCAGAGGGCGATTCCTCAGAGGATCAGCCGGCCTCTGAGGGGGCACCGTCACATCTGAGTGAGCCATCCACCAGCGCAGATACTCACTGCTCGGTGGGTACCCGTGCTCACTTAGTTGGGTTGGCACCTGATGAGTTACCACACACATGTGAGCACGAGCAGACACTGGTGGCAGGGGCAGCTGTGGAGAGTCTGTGTCGGTGGGAGCACTCCTCTCCAGGCTCTGCTCAGCTGGACACAGATGCTGAACCCTGGGGGCCATCCTTTAAAAGGAGAATGATCGAGGGGCAGCAGCACATTTGCGAGGTGCTGGAACAGGTGCCACGCGCACTGTCCACAATAGCGCAGAGGATGGAGGAGTCCAACTCCTGCATGAGTGAAATGGTGGCACAGGTACGGGAGGGAATCTCTGAGATACTGTCACAGGGACGTGAGGGAATCTCTGAGATAGTGTCACAGGGACGTGAGGGAATCTCTGAGATAGTGTCACAGGGATGCGAGGGAATCTCTGAGATAGTGTCACAGGGACCTGAGGGAATCTCTGAGATAGTGTCACAGGGACCTGAGGGCATCTCTGAGATAGTGTCACAGGGACGTGAGGGAATCTCTGAGATAGTGTCACAGGGATGTGAGCAACTCCCTGAGATACTGTCACAGGTAAGTGCGGGAGTGTCTGCGATGGAGAGAAGGCTAGCCTCCATTGAGTTTCAAGCACGGCTCACAAATGAGTCCATTCAGGCCCTGACAATGGCCTTTCGGACTCACAGTGAACAACATTAAACAGGCAGGCAGATACACTAGCACTGGCCTTACAAGGCTTCACACATATCTTCCAAACTGTTGTCCAGCAAGGTGGTAGGAGTGATGTGGGCCTGGCCCAGGGGAGGGATGATAGAGAAAGGGGACATGTAAGTGGGGACGCCACTCAAAGTGCTCCCACGTCTCGCCCATTGCCCACCTCTCAATGCTACCTCCTCTCCAGGTGGCCAAGTCTGCCCCTGCACAGGTGCAGGTGGAGCAGTCTTTGGAGGGGCCCTCACAGGCACCAAAACCCAGAGGGCGTAGGCCCAAAGCATCTAATCGGTCAGGACATGAACAAGAGCAACCTGCCACTCCCTCTGCTGCAGCCACAGGGGAGGCACCACGTAGGAGTAGTCGGAAGAGAAAGGCGAAGGTTTTGTAAGCAGGAAGGGGATGCACAAGGGTGTTTGATGGTTGGTCATGTTTTTTATTTATATTAGCTTTTTGTTACAATCACATTATTGTCACCACTACTGCCACGTCTTGGCCATTCTTGACTGGCTTCTGTAATAAGGCCCTTTCATGAGGTTCACCATGAATGCCCACACTTGATGCCGCCCATTGGGTCACTCTACAGTGGGTGTATGTGTAGTTTCAGGACTGTTTTGTGCAGGGGGCGAGGGAGGGGGCTGGTGTGGCCGCTGCTCTGTCCAGGTGGTGAGGACTGGACTCTTCACACTGTCTGATGTTAGGAGAACCGTTCACATATCAGTGACTCCCTGGACTCATGAGCAGCCAGGTGAGCCGCTGCTCTGCCCATGGGTTGCTCCTCCTCCTCTGCCTCCTCCTTCTCCTTCTCCTCCACCTCCTTCTCCTCAGTGTGGGTGGTAGATGTGGATGGGGCCTCCTCAAGTGGCACCCCTCTCTGTTATGCCATGTTGTGCAGGGCACAACGCACGACTATAACGCGTCTCACTCTGTCTGGAGCGTATTGAAGCGCTCCCCCAGAACGATCAAGGCACCTGAAGCGCATCTTGAGCAGGCCTATAACATGCTCAATTGTAGACCTGGTGGCGATGTGGCTGTTGTTATATCAATGTTGTTGCTCGGTGATGGGGTTCCTCAGAGGTGTCATGAGCCATGTGTGCGGAGGGTATCCCTTGTCCCCGAGGAGCCAGCCCTTGCGGGTGTTCGGTGTGTGGAAGAGGGGCGGGATGTTGGACTCCCGGAGGGTGAAGGAATCGTGGCAGCTGCCAGGGAATCTGGTGCCCACGTGAAAGAATTTCTTGCTGTGGTCACAGACGAGCTGAGTGTTGATGGGGTGATAGCCCTTCCTGTTGATGAACAGTCCTGGCTCGTGTGGAGGTGCTCGTATTGCTATATGGGTGCAATCGATTACACCCTGCACCCGTGGGAAGCCAGCCACAGCGTGGAATCCCACTGCCCTCTCCATCTGGCTGAGGTGGTCCGTGGGGAAGTTGACGTAGTGCGAGGCCCTGCGAAACAAGGTGACCTGCCTTATGCACTTGTGTGCAGATGACTGAGAGATTCCGGTGATGTCCCTGGTGGCACCCTGGAATGATCCGGAGGTGAAGAAGTTGAGGGCAGTGGTGACTTTGACAGCAACGGGTAATGAGATGCTGCTCGGGCCAGCCTGGAGCAGCTCGGCATGAAGGAGGCTGCAGATGTCTGTGACTACCTGACGACTGACTCTGAGCCTCTGTATGCACTGCTCCTCAGAGAGGTCCAGGAAGCTGAGCCTCGGTCTGTAGACCCTGTGGCGAGGGTAGTGCCTCCTGCGACGTCGCTCTCTCTGTTGTTGCCCTCCGTGCTGTTGTGCAGGTGCCTGTGGCGCAGCACTGTGTTGTGGAGCTCCACGTGGCGGAGGTGGACGCCATGCCTGGCGAGGCCGGTGATGTTGCTCGTCCTTGGATGTAGTGGTGAATGCAGCTATGGCGCCCCCCATCCTGACGGTGTGAGTTTGAGGGGGTCCGCAAAGTAGTGAAATATGTGTGAACAGCAGGATTTTGAGTGGAAAGTAAGAATTGTCAGTGAAAACACAAAGATCTTGCAGCCAAAATTTGTCTGAAATAATAGTGTCCTGCTGCAATAAATGGCCTTTTCTCCCCATCAGTCAATTAAGCATTTGAATGTGCAACAGGCCGCTGGCTGAAACACGTCTATTGCAACAGGGAGTGTTTCCCACAGCACGGGAAACACACTGAGGATCATTCACAATCACACCCCTGCCAAAATCTGGAGAAAATTAAGTACCTCAAGTAGTTAAAGTACCTGAACAGCTGTGTAAATGATCATCCCGCCGGCTTTAATTGCTGGTGGGACTTCCGCCTTCTGGACATGCGCGCGCACCCGAAGTCAGCGGATTGGAGCCGAGCTCCGAACCTGAACGGGATTTGCCCGATTTTCGGAGCCCCCCCCACTGCCCCCAACGCACCGGCAATTTCCCCGTAAAATTGAGCCCAATGCGTTCATCAATCTCTAAAGTGTCAGGGAGGGTCGCCAACCCTCCAGGATTGTCCTGGAGTCTCCAGGAATTAAAGATTAATCCCCAGGACACTGCTGCGAGCAACACCCAGGAGAAAAATCACAGGGGTATTAAAACACATTGTGTGTGTTTTCATTAGGCTTAGAGTAAGGGTTAATTAGTTTATTAGTTATAAAAATATTAGAGATGGGACAATGCTGTTTGACTGACAGACAAGAATCATCCAATCACGTGATGAAGAGTCTGTTCGCTTTCCAATTGGCTGTGGGAAGGCGGGGCGTCACGGGAATGATATGTCGGGCGACCAATGGCAGGGCGGGGCAGTTGGAGGTTGAAGGTCATGAAACCTCCAGGAATACATTCAATCGGAGTTGGCAACCCTAGTGTCAGGAGAGTTTCAAATAATTCTTATTCCAGAAGAGTATGTTTCTTTGTGTATAACACGGTGATTCTCCAATGGAGAAAAGCCTTGCTGTTTAATGTCTAATCTGTACATTGTCTCTTTAACATTCCTGTCCTGTGCTACTGGAACAAGTACGGCAAGTGATGTGATAAGGAGGCATGAGGGCTCATGGTCTGGGTGTTGTTGGTTAATCTTACGTGGCCTGGATTGGCTGCGTCTCTCTGGTATTAACACTGTGGAGGAGGTAGGGGAGAGGAGAGGGTTCTTAAACTATTCACTTTCATGTAGAAGGTCAATATTCCAGTGTAAACCACCTTCACACTCCTCAAAGGGCTGGACAGTGGCAGCTTGATCCGAGATAGATTTCCCAGCTTTATGAGGTGAGCTGGACACACATAGTCAATGGTTACTTGGTTTCCTCAAGGTTCACAGGGCCGCAGAGCCCATGATACTGACATCAAATGTATTGCTGTTCAACAACCTATCACTAAATGTACCGTCACTAAATGCACCGTCACTAAATGCACGGTCACTAAATGCACCGTCACTAAATGCACGGCCACTAAATGTACCAACACTAAATGTACCAGCAATAAATGTAATGTCTCTAAATGTACTGTCACTAAATGTACCTTTCTCAAAATGTACCTTCACTAAATGCAATGTCTCTAAATGTACTGCCACTAAATGTACAGTCATTAAATGTACTGTCACTAAATGTACTGACACTAAATGTACAGTCATTAAATGTAATGCTAGTAAATGTACTGACACTAAATGTACCGTCACTAAATGTACTGTCACTAAATGTACCATCACGTAATGTACTGAAATCAAATACACCGCTAGTAAATGTACCATCACTAAATGTACTGCTAGTTAATGTACCGCCACTCAGTGTACAGCCACTCAGAGTACCGCCACTAAATTTAACACCACTAAATGTACCGTCATTAAATGTACCGCTAGTTAATGTACCGCCACTCAGTGTACAGCCACTCAGTGTACCGCCACTAAATTTAACGCCACTAAATTTAACGGCACTAAATGTACCATCACTAAACGTACCATCACTAAATATACCACTAGTAAATGTACCATCACAAAATGTACCACTAGTAAATGTACCGCTGGTAAATGTACCGCTGGTAAATGTACCGCCACTAAATTAACCGCCACTAAATGCATTGTCACGAAATTTACATCCAGTAAATGTACCGTCACTGGATGTACCGTCACTAAATATACTGCTCGTAAATGTACTTTCTCTAAATGTACCGCCACTAAACGTACCGCTAGTAAATGTACGGTCACTAAATGTACGGTCACTAAATGTAACGATACTAAATGTACCGTCACTAAATGTACTACGAGTAAATGTACCGCTATTAAATGTACATTAAATGTAACGGTACATTTATTGACAGTACATTTACTCGTGGTACCACTAAGTGTACCGCCACTAAATGTACCGCCAGTAAATGTACCGCCAGTAAGTGTACCGCCACTAAATGTACCGCCAGTAAGTGTACCGCCAGTAAATGTACCATCAGTAAATATACCGACGCTAAATGCACTGCCACAAAAGTACGGTCAATAAATGTACTGTCATTAAATGTACCGCCACTAAATGTACCGCCATTAAATGTACTGCTACTAACTGCACTGCCACTAAATTTAACGCCACTAAATGTTCCGCTACTAAATGTACCGCCTCTAAATGTACCGCCTCTAAATGTACCGCCAGTAAGTGTACCGCCACTAAATGTACCGCCAGTAAGTGTACCGCCACTAAATGTACCGCCAGTAAGTGTACCGCCAGTAAATGTACCATCAGTAAATATACCGACGCTAAATGCACTGCCACAAAAGTACGGTCAATAAATGTACTGTCATTAAATGTACCGCCACTAAATGTACCACCATTAAATGTACCGCCATTAAATGTACTGCTACTAACTGCACTGCCACTAAATTTAACGCCACTAAATGTTCCGCTACTAAATGTACGGTCAATAAATGTATTGCTCGTAAATATATTGCCACGAAATGTACTGCCACTAAATATACTGTCACTAAATGTACCGCCACTAAATGTACGGCCACTAAATGTACGGCCACTAAATGTACGACCACAAAATTTTCGGCCACTAAATGTACCGTCACTAAATGTACGGCCACTAAATGTACCGTTACTAAACGTATTGCCACTAAATGAATCGTCACTAAATTTATCGTCACTAAAAGTACAGTCACTAAATGTATCGTCACAAATTTACCGCCATTAAATGCACCACCATTAAATGTACTGCCACAAAATGTACCGTCACTAAATGTACCGTCACTAAATGTACCGTCACTAAATGTACCACCAGTAAGTGTATCGTCACTAACTGTACTGCCAATAAAATTACTGCTCGTAAATGTACTGTCACTAAATGTACTATCACTAAATTTACATCTAGTAAATGTAATGTCACTGAATGTACCGTCACTGAATGTACCACAAAAAATGTACCGCCACGAAATGTACCGTGAGTAAAGGTACCGCTACTAAATGTACCACCAATAAATGTACCGTCACTAACTGTACGACCACTAAACGCATGGGCACTAAATGTACCACCACTAAATGCACCGCTAGTACATGTACGGCTAGTAAATATACTGCCACTAAATGTACCGCGAGTAAATTTACCACTACAAAATGAACTGCTACTAAGTGTACCACCACTAAATGTTTCATCACTAAATGTACCATCACTAAATGTACCGCTAGTAAATGTACTGCCACTAAATGTACAGTTACCAAATGTACGGCCACTAAATGTACCGTTACTAAATGTACTGTTACTAAATGTACCGTTACTAAATATACTGCCACTCAACACACTGTTACTAATTGTACTGTCATTAAATATACCGCTGCTAAATGTACCACCACTAAATGTACGGCCAGTGAGTGTACCGCAAGTAAATGTACCACCACTAAATGCACCGTCACTAAGTATACTGCTTAAACGTACCGCTGCTTAATGTACCGCCACTAAATGTATCGCCACAAATGTTCCGCTCGTAAATGTACAGCTCGTAAATGTACTGCCACTGAATGTACCATCACTAAATGTACCGCCACTAAATGTACCACCACTAAATGTACCGCCACTAAATGCATTGTCACGAAATTTACATCCAGTAAATGTACCGTCACTGGATGTACCGTCACTAAATATACTGCTCGTAAATGTACTTTCTCTAAATGTACCGCCACTAAACGTACCGCTAGTAAATGTACGGTCACTAAATGTAACGATACTAAATGTTCCGTCACTAAATGTACTACGAGTAAATGTACCGCTATTAAATGTACATTAAATGTAACGGTACATTTATTGACAGTACATTTACTCGTGGTACCACTAAGTGTACCGCCACTAAATGTACTGCTACTAAATATACTGCCACTAAAGGTACCGCTACTAAATGTACTGTCACTAAATGTACGGCCACTAAATGTACTGACACTAAATGTACTGCCACTAAATGTACTGTCATAAAATGTACTGTTACTAAATGTACTGTCGCTAAATGCACTGTCATTAATGTACTGCCACTAAATGCACTGACACTAAATGCACTGACACTAAATGTACTGTCACAAAATGTAACACCACTAACTGTACTGTAACTACATGTACCGACACTAAATATAATGACGCTAATTGTACCATTATTCAATACACTGACACTAAATGTACTGACTGTAAATGTACCGCCACTAAATGTACTGTCACTAAATGTACTGTCACTAAATGTATCGTCACTAAATGTACTGTCACTAAATGTACTCTCATTAAATGTACTGCCATTAAATGCACTGTCACAAAATGTACCATTACTAAATGTACTGACACTAAATGTATTGTCATTAAATGCACTGTCACTAAAAGCACTGTCACTAAATGTACTGCCACTACATGTAATGTCACAAAATGTACTGCCACTACATGTAATGTCACAAAATGTACTGCCACTAAATGTGCCGTTACTAAATGTACTGTCACTAAGTGTACTGTCACTAAATCGACCTTCACTAAATGTACCACGAGTAAACGTACTGCCACTAAATATACGGCCACTAAATATACTGTCAGTAAATGTACCGCCATTAAATGTACTGTCACGAAATGTACTGTCACAAAATGTACTGTTACTAATTGTACTGCCACTAAATGTACTGTCATTAAATATACTGTCACTAAACGTACCGCCACGAAATGTACCGACCTAAATGTACTGTCATTAAATATACCGTCACTAAATGTACCGTTACTAAGTGTACCGTCACTAAACGTACCGTCACTAAATGTACCGACCTAAATGTACTGTCACGAAATCTACCTTCACTAAATGTACTGTCACTAAATGTATCGTTACTAAATCTACCTTCACTAAATGTACCGCGAGTAAATGTACTGATATTAAATATACCGTCACTAAATATACCGTCACTAAATTTACCGTCACTAAATATACCGCTAATAAATGTACCGCCACTAAATGTACGGTCACAAAATGTACTGTCAATTAATTTACTGACATTAAATGAACCGTCACTAAATCTACCTTCTCTAAATCTACCGTCACTAAATGTACCGTCACGAAATACACCGCTACTAAATGTACGGTCAATAAATGTACCGACACTAAATGTACTGCCACTAAATATGCCGTTACTAAATGTACTGACACTAGGGGCTCGATGTTAGCAGGGCTGCGGGTTTGTGGTGGGGGGGCTATTGGGTGCGTGGGTAACGCGCCCGGTGAAATCAGTCTGCTCCCCGCGCGATTGTAGCCCAATTGGATCCACTTACCTCTTGTTCTGGGTTCCCCGCTGTTGATCTGTGCGGCGGGCGGGCTGTGCATGCGCAGTAAGATCTGTCAGCTGGAGGAGCTCTATTTAAAGGGGCAGTCCTCCACTGACAGATGCTGCAACAAATAGAAAAAATTACAGCATGGAGCAGCCCAGGAGGAAGGCTGCTCCCAGTTTAATGATGCCTCACTCCAGGTATCAATACATGGGGTGAGGGGGAGGACAGAGATCTTCCCCCCGGCGGGCAGGAGGAAGCGGCCTGCCTCTGCCACCAGGAAGGCCTGGCTCGAGGTGGCAGAGGAGGTCACCAGCACACCAACATATCGCCCACCTGCACACAGTGCAGGAGGCGCTGCAATGACCTCAGTAGGTCAGCCAAAGTGAGTACACGTAGTCTTTCCCCTACACTCCGTCTGCCACATCACCGCCCCCACCCCACATCTCCTTCGGCACTGCCAACACTACTCTGTCACATCACCCCTCATACCCACTCAAACCTCATCCTCATCTTACCTGCACTTACTCACCTCGCCAGTACTCATCCCGCCACTACCACTCAACCCAATCCTCATACAATCTCATGGCTCTATCTCATACTCACCCTCTCGTGCATCTCTTTCACGGTCAGCCTCACTCAACCTGCCACTACCTGTGCTGCAACCACAGGGCATGCATCACATATGTGCAGTAGGAAGCGTAAGGCAAACGTGTCGTGAGCATGAAGGGGATGCACAAGGGTGTTTGAGGGTTTGTCATGGGTGTTACTTATATTGAATTTCTGACCAACTCACATTACATATTATATTGGCACCACTACTGCCACGTCTTTGCAAATCTCGTCTGGTTTGTGCAATAATGCCCGCTCCTGAGGATCACTATGAAGACCCACAACTGATGCCACCCATTGTGTCACTGCAGAGTGGGTGTAGGTGTATTTGCAGGGCTCTTTTGTGCAGACGGCTGAGAGACATCGGCGATGTCCCCAGTGGCACCCTGGAAGTTGTTGAGGGCAGTGGTGACTTTGACAGCGACAGGTAAGAAGATGGTGCTCGGGCCAGCCGGGAGCAGCTCGGCATGAAGGAGGCTGCAGATGTCCACGACAACATGTCGAGTGACTCTGAGCCTCCGTGTGCACTGCTGCTCAGAGAGGTCCAGGAAGCTGAGCCTCGGTCTGTGGACCCTGTGGCGAGGGTAGTGCCCTCTGCGATGCATCTCTCTCTGCGGTTGCCCTCCCTCCTGCTGTACAGGTGGATGTGTCACAGCACTGTGTTATGGAGCTCCACGTGTCAGAGGTGGACGGCGTGGATGGCGAGGCTGGTGATGCTGGTGATGCTGTTCGCCCTCCGAGGAGGTCATGACTGCAGCTACGGTGGCCGCCATCCAAAAGATGTACATCTGAGGGGGTCCGCAAGGTAGGTACACATCTCTGGACCCCAGGGTAAGTGTGCAAGTTGGTGACTTTGATTGTCAGGAGGAGGGTGGTGGAGGCCAAACTTTGTCCCAAGTGACAGAGCGGCCTCCTGCAATGGGTGAGGGTCTCCCCCCCCATCACCTGTCAAATGGACCTTTGCAGCTGCCACAGGCTGACAGCTGCAACACGTCCATTTGAACTGGGAGTGTTTCCCCCAGTATGGGAAACAGTCCCAGTTTGCTCTAAAATCCCACCCCTCCTCACATAATCCCTTAATCAGGTCAGTTAATGACCTGAACAAGCAAAATAAATATTGTCAAGTGGAAGCCCGCTGGCTTTAATTGCCTGCGGGATTCCCACCAGCGGGGGCTGTGCGCGCACGCCGGCGCGTCAGTGGGGAACCCGGAAGTGGGCGGGTTGGAGCCGGGCTACGGTCCTGCTCTGGGATTCTCCGATTTTCGGAGCCCCCCCGCCAGGAACGCACCCGATAGCGGGTGGTAAACTGACGCCCCAAATATACCGCCACTAAATGTACTAACAATAAGTGTACTAACAATAAGTGTACCATCACTAATTGTACTGACACTAAATATACCGACTGTAAATGTAATGCCACTAAAAGTACTGCCACTAAATGCACTGTCACTAATGTACTGTCACTAAATGTACCATCAATAAATGTACCATCACTAGATGTACTGCCACTAAATGTACCATCACTAAATCTACACACCAAATGTACTGCTAGTAAATGTACTGTCACCAAATATACCGCTCGTAAATCTACCGCCACTAAACATACGGCCACTAAATGTACTGTCACTAAATGTACGGCCACCAAATGTACCGCCACTAAACATACAGCTACTAAATTACTGTCACTAAATGTACTGGGTCAAAATCCTGGAACTCCCTTCCTAACAGCACTGTGGGAGAATCGTCACCACATGGACTGCAGCGGTTCAAGAAGGCAGCGCCCACATCCCATGAACGAATAAATAAAAACTAAATGTACTGCCGCTAACTATACCACCACTAGTTGTACGGCCACTAAATGTGTCGTCACTAAATGTACCGTCACTAAATGTACTGTCAAAAAATGTACTGTCATTAAACGTATTGTCACTAAATGTACTGCCACTAAACATACCGTTACTAAATGTACTGTTATTAAATATACCGTTACTAAATGCACTGCCACTAAACGTACCGTCACTTAATTTACTTTCACTAAATGTACCGCTAGTAAATGCACCGTCACTAAATCTACCATCACTAAATGTACCGTCACTAAATGTATGGTCAATAAATGTAACAACGCTAAATGTACTGACAGGAAATGTATTGACGCTAATTGTAATGTCACTAAATGTACCGTCACTCAATCTACCTTCACTAAATGTACCGTCACTAAATGTACCGTCACTAAATTTACTGCCACTAAATGTATGGTCAATAAATGTACTGTTACTAACTGTATTGCCACTAAATGTACTGTCACTAAATGTACTGACACTAAATATACTGCCACTAAATGTATTGACACTAAATGTACCGACTGTAAGTGTACTGCCACTAAATGTTCTTGTAAACAATTTTACAACACCAAGTTATAGTCCAACAAATTTATTTTAAATTCCACAAGCTTTCGGAGGCTTCCTCCTTCGTCAGGTGAACGGTGTGGAAATGAGATTTTCGAATCCTTCGCATTTTAAAATCACAGAACAATGCCTGGTGATTACTGCCCGTTGCCAAGGCAATCACAGTGAGCAGACAGAAAGGTGTCACCTAAAAAGGCCACCGAATATACAAACCCCCAAAAAAAAGGAGAGAGAGAGAGAGAAGGAAGACAGTCAATGACCCGTTATATTAAAAACAGATAACATTTGTTCGCTGGTGGGGTTACGTGTAGTGTGACATGAACCCAAGATCCCGGTTGAGGCCGTCCTCATGGGTGCGGAACTTGTCTATCAATTTCTGCTCAACGATTTTGCGTTGTCGTGTGTCTCGAAGGCCGCCTTGGAGAACGCTTACCCGAAGGTCGGTGGCTGAATGTCCATGACTGCTGAAGTGTTCCCCGACAGGGAGAGAACCCTCCTGTTTGGCGATTGTTGCGCGGTGTCCGTTCATCCGTTGTCGCAGCGTCTGCATGGTCTCGCCAATGTACCATGCTCTGGGGCATCCTTTCCTGCAATGTATGAGGTAGACAACGTTGGCCGAGTCACAGGAGTATGAACCGTGCACCTGGTGGGTGGTGTCCTCTCGTGTGATGGTGGTATCTGTGTCGATGATCTGGCATGTCTTGCAGAGGTTACCGTGGCAGGGTTGTGTGGTGCCGTGGACGCTGTTCTCCTGAAGGCTGGGTAATTTGCTGCGAACGATGGTTTGTTTGAGGTTGGGTGGCTGTTTAAAGGCGAGTAGTGGAGGTGTGGGGATGGCCATAGCAAGGTGTTTGTCATCATTGATGACATGTTGAAGGCTGCGGAGAACATGGCGTAGTTTCTCCGCTCCGGGGAATTACTGGACGACGAAGGGTACTCTGTTGGTTGCGTCCCGTGTTAATCTTCTGAGGAGGTCTACGCGATTTTTCGCTGTGGCCCGTCGGAACTGTCGATCGATGAGTCGAGCATCATATCCGTTCTTACTAGGGCGTCTTTCAGCGTCTGTAGGTGTCCATCGCGTTCCTCCTCGTCTGAGCAGACCCTGTGTATTCGCAGGGCCTGTCCATAGGGGATGGCCTCTTTGACGTGGTTAGGGTGGAAGCTGGAAAAGTGGAGCATCGTGAGATTGTCCGTGGGCTTGTGGTAGAGTGAGGTGCTAAGGTGCCCGTCTTTGATGGAGATTCGTGTGTCCAAGAAAGAAACTGATTCTGAGGAGTAGTCCATGGTGAGCTTGATGGTGGGATGGAACTTGTTGATGTTATCGTGTAGTCTCTTTAGTGATTCCTCACCGTGAGTCCATAGAAAGAAAATGTCATCTATGTATCTGGTGTATAGTGTTGGTTGGAGGTCCTGTGCAGTGAAGAAGTCCTGCTCGAACTTGTGCATGAAAATGTTGGCGTATTGGGGTGCGAATTTGGTCCCCATGGCTGTTCTGTGTGTTTGGGCAAAGAACTGGTTATCGAAGGTGAAGACATTGTGATCCAGGATGAAGCGGATGAGTTGTAGGATGACGTCTGGAGATTGGCTGTTGTTGGTGTTGAGTATTGATGCTGTCGCAGCGATGCCGTCATCGTGGGGGATACTGGTGTAGAGTGCCGAGACGTCCATCGTGGTGAGAAGTGTTCCTGGTTCAACAGGTCCGTGGGTACTGGGTTTTTGTAGAAAGTCTGTAGTGTCGCGACAGAAGCTGGGGGTTCCCTGCACGATGGGTTTCAGGATGCCCTCGATGTATCCAGAAAGGTTCTCACACAGGGTTCCGTTGCCTGATACGATAGGACGTCCGGGTGTGTTGGCTTTGTGTATCTTTGGGAGGCAGTAGAAGTCTCCCACGCGGGGAGTACGTGGGATGAGAGTGCGTAGGATGTTTTGAAGGTCTGGATCGAAGGTCTTGATCAGTTTGTTGAGCTGATGGGTGTGTTCTTTGGTCGGGTCTGTGGGTAACCGCCTGTAGTGTTCCTGGTTGTCCAGTTGTCGGTATGCTTCTTTGCAATAGTCCGTTCTGTTCTGTATGACGATGGCTCCTCCTTTGTCCGCTGGTTTGATGACGATGTTGCGGTTCTGCCACTAAATGTACCGTTATTAAATGTACTGACACTAAATGTACTGACTGTAAATGTACTGCCACTAAATGTACCGTTACTAAAAGAACTGCCACTAAATGTACCGTAACTGAATGTACTGACATTAAATATACCGTTACTAAATGAACTGCCACTAAATGTACCGTCACTAAATGTACTGACATTAAATGTATTGTCACTAAATGTACCGCCACTAAATGTACTAACACTAAATGTACTGACATTAAATGTACTATCTGTAAATGTACCGTCACTAAATGTACTTACACTAAATGTACCGACACTAAATGTACTGACATTAAATGTACCGCCACTAAATGTACTGACATTAAATGTATTGTCACTAAATGTACTTACACTAAATGTACCGTCACTAAACGTACCACCACTAAATGTACCGCCACAAATTGTACTGTCACTAATTGTACCGCCACTAAATGTACCACCACTAAATGTACTAACACTAAATGTACTGACACTAAATGTACTATCTGTAAATGTACTGTCACTAATTGTACTGTCACTAATTGTACTGTCACTAATTGTACCACCAATAAATGTACTGACACTAAATGTACCATCTGTAAATGTACGGCCACTAAATGTACCGTCACTAAATGTACTGTCACTAATTGTACTGTCACTAATTGTACTGTCACTAAATGTACCGCCACTAAATGTACTGCCGGTAAATGTACTGCCGGTAAATGTACTGACATTAAATATACCGTTACTAAATGTACTGCCACTAAAAGTTCTGCCACTAAATGTACTGTTACTAAATGTACTGATATTAAATAAACCGTTACTAAATGTACTGCCGCTAAACGTACCACTACTAAATGTACCATCACTAAATCTACCTTCACTAAATGTACCGTCACTCAATTTACCGCTAGTAAATGTACCGTCACTAAATGTACCGTCACTCAATGTACCGCTAGTAAATGTACTGTCACTAAATGTACCATCACTAAATGTACCGCTACTAAATGTACGGTCAATAAATGTACCGTCACTAAATGTACTGCCACAAAATGTACCGTCACCAAATGTAACGTCACTAAATGTACTGAGACTAAATGTACTGCCAGTAAATGTACCATCATTAAATGTACCGACTGTAAATGTACTGTCACTAAATGTACTGTCACTAAATGTACTGACACTAAATGTACCGTCATTAAATGTACTGTTCCTAAATTTACTGTCACTAAATGTACTGACACTAAATGTACCGTCATTAAATGTACTGTCACTAAATTTACCGTCACTAAATGTACCGTTACTAAATATACGGTCACTAAATGTATTGTCACTAAATGTACCGTTACAAATACACTGATACTAAATGTACTACCACTAAATGGACTGACAGTAAATGTACCAACACTTAATGTACGGTCAATAAATATACCGACACTAAATGTACCGTCACTAAATGTTCCGGCACTAAATGTAGTGTCAGTAAATGTACTAAAAGTACCATTACTAAATGCATTGACACTAAATGTACCGTTAGTAAACGTATTGACACTAAATGTCCTGACACTAAATGTACTGCCACTGAATGTACCATTACTAAATGTACGACCGCTAAATTTACTGACACTAAATGCACTGATACTAAATGTACCGCCACTAAATGTACCGATACTAAATGCACTGATACTAAATGTACCGCCACTAAATGTACTGATACTAAATGTACCGTTACTAAATGTACCGCCACTAAATGTACCGTTACTAAATGTACCGATACTAAATGTACCGTTACTAAATGTACTGATACTAAATGTACCGCCACTAAATGTACCGATACTAAATGTACCGATACTAAATGTACCGTTACTAAATGTACTGATACTAAATGTACCGTTACTAAATGTACCGATACTAAATGCACTGATACTAAATGTACCGTTACTAAATGTACCGTTACTAAATGTACCGTTACTAAATGTACTGATACCAAATGTACCGCCACTAAATGTACCGATACTAAATGTACCGATACTAAATGTACTGATACCAAATGTACCGCCACTAAATGTACCGATACTAAATGTACCGATACTAAATGTACCGATACTAAATGTACTGATACTAAATGTACCGCCACTAAATGTACCGATACTAAATGTACCGATACTAAATGTACCGTTACTAAATGTACTGATACTAAATGTACCGCCACTAAATGTACCGATACTAAATGTACCGATACTAAATGTACCGTTACTAAATGTACTGATACTAAATGTACCGTTACTAAATGTACCGATACTAAATGCACTGATACTAAATGTACCGTTACTAAATGTACTGATACTAAATGCACTGATACTAAATGTACCGTTACTAAATGCACTGATACTAAATGTACCGTTACTAAATGTACTGATACTAAATGCACTGATACTAAATGTACCGTTACTAAATGTACTGATACTAAATGCACTGATACTAAATGTACCGTTACTAAATGCACTGATACTAAATGTACCGTTACTAAATGCACTGATACTAAATGTACCGTTACTAAATGTACTGATACTAAATGTACCGTTACTAAATGTACTGATACTAAATGCACTGATACTAAATGTACCGTTACTAAATGTACTGATACTAAATGCACTGATACTAAATGTACCGTTACTAAATGCACTGATACTAAATGTACCGTTACTAAATGCACTGATACTAAATGCACTGATACTAAATGTACCGTTACTAAATGCACTGATACTAAATGTACCGTTACTAAATGTACTGCCACTAAATGTACCAATACTAAATGCACTGATACTAAATGTACCGTTACTAAATGTACCGTTACTAAATGCACTGATACTAAATGTACCGTTACTAAATGCACTGATACTAAATGTACCGTTACTAAATGCACTGATACTAAATGTACCGTTACTAAATGTACCGTTACTAAATGCACTGATACTAAATGTACCGTTACTAAATGCACTGATACTAAATGTACCGTTACTAAATGTACCGTTACTAAATGCACTGATACTAAATGTACCGTTACTAAATGCACTGATACTAAATGTACCGTTACTAAATGTACCGTTACTAAATGCACTGATACTAAATGCACTGATACTAAATGTACCGTTATTAAATGCACTGATACTAAATGTACCGTTACTAAATGTACCGTTACTAAATGCACCGATACTAAATGCACTGATACTAAATGTACCGATACTAAATGTACCGTTACTAAATGCACCAATACTAAATGTACCGATACTAAATGTACCGTTACTAAATGTACCGTTACTAAATGCACTGATACTAAATGTACCGATACTAAATGTACCGATACTAAATGTACCGCCACTAAATGTACCGACTGTAAATGTACTGATACTAAATGCACTAACACTAAATGTACTGCCACTAAATGTACCGTCCTTAATGTACTGCCACTAATTGTACCGCCACTAAACATACCGTCACTAAATGTATTGCCACTAATCTACTGACACTGGCAAGAAGAGGTAGGGAAATGCGAAATGGTAATCGAGTTTTTACAATGTGTGCATGAGTCCTTTCTTATCCAGTATTTGAGATGACCAACAAGAGAGGAATCACTGCTGGATCTAGTAATGGGAAATGAACCAGAGGAGATAAGAGAAGTAAGTGTACAGAAACATCTGGGCAATCGTGATCATTACATAATAAGGTTTAAAATAATGATTGAGAAAGACATAAGTAAGATAAGGACCAGAGTAAAAGCTCATTTTGAGGGAATGAGAATGGAACTAGGGAAGGTAAATTGGGAAAAAAATTTGACAAAGAGATAGAACAGCAGTGGGTAATATTTAAAACGGAGATCAATAGATTCCAGGAGAAGTATATTCCTCTAAAAAGCAAGAACAAACTAGCCAATAATGACACACCATGGATGAATAAAGAGATAAGGGTAACATTGAAATTAAAGACAAAGGCAAACTCTGAGTACATCGAAAATAAAGGAGAGGATGACAAAAGGGAATACGAAAAGGTTAGGAAAGAAGTCAAAAAACAATTAGGAAGGCAAAGAGAAACTATGAGATTAAATATTGAGGTATTTCAAAAGAAATAGTCAAGTATTCTATAGACACATCAATAACAAAAGAAAAATCAGGATAGGGATTGGGATCGGGCCGCTAAGGGATGCACAAGATAAACCCACAGGTAACAATAGCAACATGGCAGAAATATTGAATAATTACTTTGCCTCAGTATTTACCAGGGAGGGAGAGAATTGCCTACATGGTGGGCATGAGATTAGAAGAAGAGATCAAAAAAGATGTAAAGAATTTTAGATAGAAAGGCAGGGGGGAGATAATTGATAAACTAATCAAATTTAGAGAGGATAAAACCCCAGGTCCGGATGGATTGTATCCGCGCATATTAAAAGAAATTAGTTGGGAGGGGCACTATTACATATATATAGAAATTCATTAGAAAGGGGAATAGTGCCAGAGGACTGGTGGGCAGGTAATGTGATTCCTATATTTAAAAAGGAAGTTCGAACCTAAAGACCTCGTGATAGGAAAGATAATGGAATCTTTACTCAAAGGTGTAATAAAAAAACGTCTAGAAACTGAAAATATAAAGAATAGTCAGCACGGATTTCAGAAAGGAAAGTCATGCTTGACCGACCTTATTGAATTCCTTGAAGATGTAAAAGAAAGAGTAGACAAGGGTAATGTAGTAGATGTAATATATTTGGATTTTCAAAAGGCCTTCGATAAGGTACCGCATTGTTGATTCATGACTAAGGTCAGAGCATGTGGAGTCAGGGGACAGGTCGCAGAATGAATAGTAAGCTGGCTACAAAACAGAAAACAGAGAGTAGGGGTTAAGGGTAGCTACTCCGACTGGCAAAAGGCGGGAAGTTGTGTTCCACAGAGATCAGTGCTGGGACCACTGTTGTTCACAATTTACATCAATGATTTGGACTCAGGAATCAGAAGTACAATTTTAAAATTTGCAGACGACACCAAATTGAGGGGTGTGGTTAATATAAAGGAAGAATGGGTCAAAATACAGGAGGACATTAATAAACTTGCAGAATGGGCGTGTAATTGGCAAATGAATTCCAATATAGAGAAGTATGAGGTGGTACATTTTGGTAGGAAGAATAAGGAGGCCACACACTGCTCAGATAATAAGAGTCTAAATGGGATAGAGGAGCAGAGGGATCTCGGGTCACAGATACACAAATCACTAAAAGTAGCAACGCAAAGGTCATAAAAAAGCAAACAAAGCACTGAGTTCATTCCAGAGGGATAGAATTGGAAAGCAGAGAAGATATGTTAAACTTATATAGATCCTTGGTTAGACCAAACTTGGAATACTGTGCACAGTTCTTAGTAATATAGTATGGTACAGAACAGAAGGAGGCCATTTGGCCCATCATGCCTTTGCCGGCTCTTTAGTCCCACTCTCCTGCTCATTTCCCCATTGCCCTGTAAATTTTTTCCCTTCAAGTATTTATCCAATTCCCTTTTGAAAGTTATTATTGAATCTGCTTCCACCGCCCTTTCAGGCAGTGCATTCCAGATCAGAACAACTCGCTGCGTAAAAAAATGTTTCTTCATGTCGCCTCTGGCTCTTTTGCCGATCACCTTAAATCTGTGTCCTCTGGTTACCGACCCTTCTGCCACTGGAAACAGTTTCTCCTTATTTACTCTATCAAAACACTTCATGATTTTGAAAATTAAATTTCTCCTTAACCTTCTCTGTTCTAAGGAGAACAACCCCAGCTTCTCCAGTCTCTCCACATAACTGAAGTCCCTCATCCCTGGCACCATTCTAGTAAATCTCTTCTGCACCCTCTCCAAGGCCTTGACATCCTTCCTAAAGTGTGGGCCCCAGAATTGAACACAATACTTGAGCTGGGGCCTAAACAGTGTTTTATAAAGGTTTAGCATAACTTCCTTGCTTTTGTACTCTATGCCTCTATTAATAAAGACCAGGATCCCATATGCTTTATTAACGACCTTCTCAACTTGTCCTGCCACCTTCAAAGATTTGTGTATGTGCACCCCCAGGTCTCTCTGTTCCTGCACTCCCTTTAAAATTATACCCTTTCGTTTATATTGCCTCTCCTTGTTCATCCTACCAAAATGTAAGGAATCTTACAACACCAGGTTATAGTCCAACAGTTTTATTTGAAAATCACAAGCTTTTGGAGCTTACCTCCTTCGCCAGGTGAGTGAGTGAAGGGTTTTAAAATCGCATATCATATATTAGGCTGGGAGACAATCACAGTAATCAAAGGTGTCATTAGTGTTCAGACAGGTTAGCCACGGAAAATATTACATCCCAGTATACTGAATACACAATGGGTCAGATTACACAGACAGAGAGAGAATGAGACCCGAAAGGCAGAGAGAGAGAGAGAGAGAGAGAATATCCAGTTGTATTAAAAACAGATAACTTTTTTTTCCCGCTGGTGGGGTTACGTGTAGCGTGACATGAACCCAAGAACCCAAGTCAAGGATATTCAGCCACCGATCTTCGGGTAAGCGTTCTCCAAGGCGGCCTTCGAGACACATGACAACACAAAATCGTCGAGCAGAAATTGATAGCCAAGTTCCGCACCCATGAGGAAGGCCTTAACCAGGATCTTGGGTTCATTACCCTCGTCAAAGAGTCTACAGACCAAGGCTCAGCTTCCTGAACCTCTCTGTGGAGCAGTGCATACGGAAGCTCGGAGTCAGTTGCCAGGTAGTCACAGACATCTGCAGCCTCCTTCATGCTGAGCTGCTCCCAGCTGGCCCGAGCAACATCTCCTTACCTGTCGCCGACAAAGTCACCACTGCCCTCAACTTTTTTGCCTCCGGATCATTCCAGGGCGCCACCGGGGACATCGCCGGGGTCTCTCAGTCGTCTGCACACAAGTGCATGAGGCAGGTCACCGACGGCTTGTTTCGCAGGGCCCCGCACTACGTCAACTTCCCCATGGACCACCTCAGCCAGATGGAGAGGGCAGTGGGATTCCACGCTGTGGCTGGCTTCCCACGGGTGCAGGGTGTAATTGATTGCACCCATATAGCAATCCGAGCACCTCCACACGAGCCAGGACTGTTCATCAACAGGAAGGGCTATCATTCCATCAACACTCAGCTCATCTGTGACCACCGCAAGAGATTCCTTCACGTGTGCACCAGATACCCTGGCAGCTGCAACGATTCCTTCATCCTCCAGGAATCCAACATCCCGCCCCTCTTCCACGCACCGAACACCCTTAAGGGCTGGCTCCTCGGGGACAAGGGATACCCCCTGCACACTTGGCTCATGACACCTCTGAGGAACCCCACCACCGAGCAACAGCGTTGATACAACGACAGTCACATCGCCACCAAGTCTACAATTGAGCATGTTATAGGGCTGCTCAAGATGTGATTTAGATGCCTTGATCGTTCTGGGGGAGCGCTTCAATACGCTCCAGACAGAGTGGGACGCATTATAGTCGTGTGTTGTGCCCTGAACAACATGGCACAACAGAGAGGGGTGCCGCTTGAGGAGGCCCCATCCACATCTACCACCCACACTGAGGAGGAGGAGGAGGAGGAGGAGGAGCAACCCATGGGCAGAACAGCGGCTCACCTGGCTGCTCGTGAGACGAGGGAGTCACTGATATGTGAACGGTTCTCCTAACATCAGACGGTGTGAAGAGTCCAGTCCTCACCACCTGGACAGAGCAGCGGCCACACCAGCCCCCTCCCCCACCCCTCCCTGCACAAAACAGTCCTGAAACTACACATTAACCCACTGTAGAGTGACCCAATGGGTGGCATCAAGTGTGGGCGTTCATGGTGAACCTCATGAAAGGGACTTATTACAGAAGCCAGTCAAGAATGGCCAAGGCATGGCAGTAGTGGTGACAATAATAATATTTAATGTGCCATTAACAAAAATCAAATATAAATAAAAAACACCCTTGTGCATCCCCTTCGTGCTCACAAAACCTTTGCCTTTCCCTTCCGACTACTCCTACATGGTGCTTCCCCTGTGGCTGCAGTAGAGGGAGTGGCAGGTTGCTCTTGTTCATGCCCTGACCGATTAGATGCTTTGGGTCTACGCCCTCTGGGGTTCGGTGCCCGTGAGGGCCCCTCCAAAGACTGCTCCACCTGCACCTGTGCAGGGGCACACTCGAACACCTGGAGGGGAGGCAGCATTGCGGGTACTGGTTGAGAGGGGGGCAACGGGTGAGATGTGGGGGCGCTTTGAGTGGCATCCCCACTTCCATGTCCCCTTTCACCATCTTCCCTCCCCGGGCCAGGCCCACATCACTCCTACCAGCCTGCTGGACGACAGTTTGGAGGACATGTGTGATCCTTGTAAGGCCAGTGCTAGTCTATCTGCCTGCCTTTTTAAGGCGGCAGAATGTTGTTCACCCTGAGTCTGAAGGGCCGTTGTCAGGGCCTCAATGGAATCATTTGTGATCCCTGCTTGAGGCTCAATGGAGGCTAGCCTTCCCTCCATCGCAGACATTCCCACACTTACCTGTGACACTATCTCATAGAGTTGCTCACGTCCCTGTGACAGTATCTCAGAGATTCCTTCCTGTACCTTTGCCACCATTCCACTCATGCAGGAGTTGGACTCCTCCATCCTCTGCGTCATTGTGGAGAGTGCGTGTGGCACCTGTTCCAATACCTTTGCAAATGTCCTGCTGTCCCTCGATCATTCTCCTTTTAAAGGATGGCCCCCAGGGTTCAGCATCTGTGTCCAGCTGAGCAGAGCCTGGAGAGGAGTGCTCCCACCGACACAGACTCTCCACAGCTGCCCCTGCCACAGTGTCTGCTCGTGCTCACATGTGTGTGGTAACTCATCAGGTGCCAACCCAACTAACTGAGCACTAGGACCCACTGAGGTGTGAGTATCTGCGCTGGTGGATGGCTCGCTCAAATGTGACGGTGCCCCCTCCAAGGCCAGTGGGTCCTCTGAGGAATCACCCTCCGCCATCACAGTAGTTGCTGAAGGCCTTGTAAGAGAACAGAAGGTGTCATCACAGATGTGTCATGTTGCGATGAGCATATTGAGGTGCTGAAGATGGCAAGGCATGTTAACATCAATTCATATTGTGTGTGCTGAATGTTAAAGTTCTGTCACCAGACGTTTGTCGGGTGCCAGTCTCGGCGTCCCCGATGGACAGACACTCGAGGGTGCGGCTCAGCTCCAGCGCCTCCTGCTCCGCCTCTGTGAGGACGACGATTTGTTGCAGCCCCCTCCGATCCTCACCCTCTCCCATGCATTCTGAGCTCTCTTCTCCTATAAGGAGAGAAAGTACAGATGTGTGAGTGAGTGATGGTGACGTGGCCAACCGATGAATGCATTGGGTTGGATGAGGCTGACCGTGAAAGAGATGCATCAGAGGGTGTGTATAACATTGTATGAGGATTGGGTTGAGTGGTAGTGGTGGGGTGACTAATGGGGAGGTGAGGAAGTGCAGGTAAGTTGAGGATGAGCCTTAAGTGGATGTGAGGAGTGATGTGATAGAGTAGTGTTGGTGGTGCAGAATGAGTTGGGGGGTAGGAACGGTGATGTGGAGAATCAGTAAGTGTACTCATTTTGGCTGACCTAGTTAGGTTTCTTTGGTTCTGTCTTCACAGAAGAGGACACAAATAACTTCCTAGAAATGCTAGGGAACCAAGGGACGAGTGAGAAGGAGGAATTAAAGGAAATTAGTATTAGTAAAAAAATAGTGCTGGA
The DNA here is from genome assembly GCF_035084215.1 of Heptranchias perlo. Lineage (NCBI taxonomy): Eukaryota > Metazoa > Chordata > Chondrichthyes > Hexanchiformes > Hexanchidae > Heptranchias > Heptranchias perlo. Next base: position 23,578,944 of record NC_090360.1, read on the forward strand.
GAAAGTAATGGAACTGAAATCCCCAGGACCTGATAATCTGCATCCCAGAGTACTAAAAGAGGTGGCTATAGAGATAGTGGATACATTAGTTGTCATCTTCCAAAATTCTATAGATTATGGAACAGTTCCTGCAGATTGGAGGGCGGCAAATGTAACCCCACTATTTAAAAAAGGAGGGAGAGAGAAAACGGAACTACAGACCGGTTAGCCTAACATCAGTAGTGGGGAAAATGCTGGAGTCTATTATAAAAGATGATAACAGGATACTTCAAAAATATCAACAGGATTAGACAAAGTCAACATGGATTTATGAAAGGGAAATCATGTTTGACAAACCTACTGGAGTTTTTTGAGGATGTAACTGGTAGAATAGATAAGGGAGAACCAGAGGATGAGGTTTATTTGGATTTTCAGAAGGCCTTTGATAAAGTCCCACATAAGAGGTTAGTGTGCAAAATTAAAGCACATGGGAATGGTGGTAATATACTGGCATGGATTGAAAATTGGTTAACAGACAGGAAACAGAGAGTAGGAATAAATGGGTCTTTTTCGGGGTGGCAGGCAGTGACTAGTGGGGTACCGCAGGGATCAGTGCTTGGGCCCCAGCTATTCACAATATATATCAATGATTTGGATGAGGGAATCAAATGTAAGTTTTCCAAGTTTGCCGATGACACAAAATTAGATGGGATTGTGAGTTGTGAGGAGGATGCAAAGCGGCTTCAAGGCGATTTAGACAAGTTGAGTGAGTGAGTGGGCAAATACATGGCAGATGCAGTATAATGTGGATAAATGTGAAGTTATCCAGTTCGGAAGGAAAAACAGAAAGGCAGAGTATTATTTAAATGGTGATAGATTGGGGAATGTTGATGTACAGAGGGACCTGGGTGTCCTTATACACCAGTCACTGAAAGCAAACATGCAGGTGCAGCAAGCAGTTAGGAAGGCAAATGGTATGTTGGCCTTCATTGCAAAAGGATTTGAGTACAGGAGCAAGGATGTCTTACTGCAGTTATACAGGACCTTGGTGAGACCACACCTGGAGTATTGTGTGCAGTTTTGGTCTCCTTACCTAAGAAAGGATATACTTGCCATAGAGGGAGTGCAGCGAAGGTTCACCAGACTAATCCCTGGGATGGCAGGACTGTCGTATGAGGAGAGATTGGGTCGACTCGGCCTGTGTTCACTCGAGTTTAGAAGAATGAGAGGGGATCTCATTGAAACGTATAAAATTCTGACAGGGCGAGACAGACTGGATGCAGGGAGGATGTTTCCCCTGGCTGGGGGGTCCAGAACGAGGGGTCACAGTCTCAGGATACGGGGTAGGACATTTCGGACTGAGATGAGGAGAAATTTCTTCACTCAGAGGGTGGTGAACCTGTGGAATTCTCTACCACAGAAGGCTGTGGAGGCCAAGTCACTGAATATATTTAAGAAGGAGCTAGATAGATTTCTAGACACAAAAGGCATCAAGGGGTATGAGGAGAGAACGGGAATATGGTATTGAGATAGTGGATCAGCCATGATCATATCGAATGGCGGAGCAGGCTCGAAGGGCCGAATGGCCTACTCCTGCTCCTATGTTTCTATTGAAGCACTTCCTGCACTGGATCCAGGTGTGTGATCCAGTACCCATCCAGTAGCACCTGGAGTGAGGCATCATTGAACCTTGGAGCAGCCTTGCCCCTGGGCTGCTCCATTGTGCTGTTTGGGTGTTGGCTCCAGGACCAGCCATTGGAGGACTGCCCCTTTAAGTAGAGCTCCTCCAGCTGACAGCCTGTGATGCGGGTGCGCAGTCCGCCCGCTGCGCAGCTTTCGGACGGCAAACCCGGAAGCCACGTTAAGTGGCTCCAATTGAATCGCGATCGCGTGGGGAACGGAAATTTTTATTGGGCGGGTTACCTGCGTGCCCATTCAGCCCCCTCCCTCGCTGCCATCCCACCTCCACTCTGATATCGGGGCCTTAATTTACTGTTACTAAATGGGGGAAATTTTAACCCCCAGGTACAGGTGGGTTGAGGGTGGGTGGGAGGTTAAAACAACAGCTTTTAGGAGCGGGACCGCATCCTGGCTCCAATGCGCCCTCCTCCTCCGGACAACAGACACCAGAAATTCCCGTCCCCATTTAAAGCCGGCGGGCCCATACTTAAAAGGGCAATGTACCTCATTGAAATAGTTGAGATACTTAATTCTTTGTGCATTGGAAAACTTAAATAAATTTAACTTTACCTGTTCGGGTTTCCCATCGCTTCCAATTCACGTCAGGTGAAAGCAGGCAGGAAGGGCCGGATCCATGAGGTGAGTGAGGGCCTTTATTGCACGGCTTGTGGGCCCTGAGGAGCAGGAGAGCTTCATCCAGGCCCAACCAGCTCACCTGGCTCACCCCGATGCTGGCTGGTCCCCCATGTCCTCCCCGTCCTCCCACCTCCTCCCACTCCGATTTGTTCTGGGGCCCGCAGTCTCTCTCCCCTCTCTGACTGGCGGCTACTTTCTCTTCCGACGGACAGCCAGCCTGTCAATCTGGACGCAAAAATACTCCCCTTCAGTTGGGTTACGATCACAGATTGTGATCACTTAGTCGGCTTGTGGGTTCCTCACGTGGATATCGACAGACGCATTGGGCTCCCAGCTCCCAGCGAAAATCAGGCCCATTAAATCGTTGCGGGGGGGGGGGGTGTAAATCGGGGGGAGGGGTGTAAATCGGGGGAGGGGTGTAAATCGGGGGAGGGGTGTAAATCAGGGGGTGTAAATCGGGGGGTGTAAATCGGGGGAGGGTTTAAATCGGGGGGAGGGGTGTAAATCGGGGGAGGGTTTAAATCGGGGGGAGGGGTGTAAATCGGGTGGAGGGTGTAAATCGGGCGGAGGGGTTTAAATCGGGGTGGGGTATGAATCGGGGGGGTTGTTGGGCCCAAACCCGTCACGTTAAAATCCGAGTTTCGAAGCCCCACTGGTGTTGTGTAAAGTGTGTCGGTCTTTTTATTTCAGCTCCCTGTGGAACGTGCCCTGGTGGTCGGGCTCGGTGTGGGTTTACCGCTGGCTCTGGTTGTGATGGGGCTGCTCACTGCCTGCATTTACATTTCTCTGAAAAGGAGACACCAGGTAAAAACAGAACCTTAAATGCTTTGTGAAGAATAAATGAGTGAGCTGCTCTCAACAGGAGTAATCCTCCCCCAGCCCCTGACCCCGCCCCCGCCCCCAGCTCCTGCCCCTGCTCTTGCCCCCAGCCCCTGCCCCCGCCCCCGCCCCCAGCTCCTGCCCCTGCTCTTGCCCCCTGCCCCTGCCCCTGCCCCTGCCCCTGCCTCTGCCCATGCCCCGCCCCTGCCCCTGTCCCTGCCCCCAGCCTCTGTCCCCAGCCTCTGCCCCCAGACTCTGCCCCCAGACCCTGCCCCCAGGCTCTGCCCCCAGCCTCTGCCCCCAGACTCTGCCCCCAGACCCTGCCCCAAGGCTCTGCCCCCAGAACCTGCCCCCAGACCCTGCCCCATGCCCCCTCCCCCAGACCCTGCCCCCTGCCCCCAGACCCTGCCCCTGCCCCCAGCCCCTGCCCCTATCCGCTGCCCCCATCCGCTGCCCCCATCCCCTGTCCCCATCCCGTGCCCCCATCCCCTGCCCCATCCACTGGCCCCAGCCCCTGTCCCCAGACCCTGCCCCTGCCCCCAGCCCCTGCCCCTATCCGCTGCCCCCATCCGCTGCCCCCATCCCCTGTCCCCATCCGCTGCCCCCATCCCCTGCCCCATCCACTGGCCCCAGCCCCTGTCCCCAGACCCTGCCCCTGCCCCTAGCCCCCAGCCCCCAGCCCCCTTCTCCCATCCCCCTTCTCCCATCCCTCGGCTTTCTAAGAGCATAAAGGGTGGAATTCCTGAGGTAGCTCGAGACTCCCCGACATGTTGTTAGACGATGGGTGTTCTTAATTATAAGATTGGAAATTATTCCTCAAAATAATAAGGTTCAAAGCATTTATTGACATTCATAGGAATTAGACGTACAATAATAACTATTATTGACAATAATTAAACATACCCTTAACATCACACTTCTGGCAATACCTTACAAGTTCACTGTGAGAATTCAAACATGTTACAGTTTTGAGTTGGAAGATTTTCAAGGCTGATCAGACCATCGAATTCTGGGGTATCTCTCCGAACATCCACTCCTTTATACTATTTCCCCAGTCCTGCTATGTGAGAATTCACATGTTCCATAGCATTACTTCATTGAATTAACTATTTCCCTTGTCCCTTATCAATAACTTTACAACTTCCCAAACTTTGTTCCAGCTTCACCTTGACTAAACTGTCAATCAAACAGTTACAGAGAAATTAATGAATGAAGGCCCCCGACAGGTGATATTATCACTTGGTCACATTCCTTATGCAGCTGTGGCCTTGGAGGAGTTAATATCTCAATATCCCACACCAACATTGGGCCTCAAGAATCAATCGAAATCATAGGTCAAAACATGTCTTTCCTCATTACACCCTGGGAGGACTTTTAACTGCCATAAAGATGTCTTGCATCTCATGTTTTCCTGCAAAGCTGGAAGGTCTATGGGGGTAGAAGCAGCCATTTTGTCTCTCTCTCAAGGCTCACGTTAACAAAGGAGAAATGTAAGGAGCCGCACAACACCAGGTTATAGTCCAACGGCTTTATTTGAAATCACAAGCTTTCGGAGCTTTGCTCCTTCGTCAGGGTAGATATGGTAGATATAACTAACAACATTTTGGGTTTTAGAAATAGGAGCATGGAGAACAAGAGTAAAAAATAGTAATGATAAATAAGTACAAAATACTGGACTGCCCACAGTTAGCGTACTGTGTACAATTATCCGGTTACTTTTTAATAATTCACTCTCAGGATGTGGCAACACAGGTAAGGCCCATCCAGATACGGAGTGACTTGCTAGGTCACTTCAGAGGGCAGTTAAGAGTCAATCACATTGGTGCAGGATTGGAGTCATATGTAGGCCAGACCAGGTAAGGACGACAAGTTTCCTTCCCTAAAGGACATTAGTGAACCACAATCTGATAGCTTTGTGGTCTGATACCAGCTTTTTATTTCCTGAATTTTTAAAACTGAATTCAAATTCTCAAACTTGCATGGTGAGATTTGAACTTGTGTTCTCTGGATTTAGTAGTCCAGTAACATAACCACTACATCACTGTACCATATCGAAAGGGTATTAAAGGCATAGAGAATGTACAGCATAGATTCACCAGGATGATGCCAGGGATGGGGAACTATAGTTATGAGAAGAGACTTGAGACACTGGGGCAGAGAAGGCTAAGAGAAGATTTAATAGCAGTTTTTTGGCCTGTTCCACCGTCTAATTAGATCATGGCTGATCTGTATCTTAACTCCATCTCCCAGCCTTTCAATTCTACCCAATTTTCAATTGACCCCCAGCCTCAACAGCTTTTTGGGGGAGAGAGTTCCAGATTTCCACTCCCCTTTGTGTGAAGAAGTGCTTCCTGACATCACCCCTGAACGGCCTAGCTCTGATTTTAAGGTTATGCCCCCTTGTTCTGGACTCCCCCCACCAGAGGAAATAGTTTATCTCTATCTACCCTATCAAATCCCTTTAATCAACTTAAAAACTTCAATTAGGCCACCTCTTAATCTTCTATATTCAAGGGAATACAGGCCTAGACTATACAACCTGTCCTCATAGTTTAACCCTTTCAGCCCAGGTATCATTCTGGTGAATCTGTACTGCACCCTGTCCAAGGCCAATATATCCTTCCTGAGGTGCCCAGAACTGAATGCAGTATCTCCAGATGGGGTCTGACCAGAGCTTTATGGTACGGCATAGGCTAATGGAATGCTGGCCTTTATATCCAGAGGACTAGAGTACAAGGGGGCAGAAGTTATGCTGCAGCTATACAAAACCCTGGTTAGACCGCACCTGGAGTACTGTGAGCAGTTCTGGGCACCGCACCTTCAGAAGGACATATTGGCCTTGGAGGGAGTGCAGCGTAGGTTTACTAGAATGATATCCGGACTTCGAGGGTTAAGTTACGAGGAGAGAACACACAAATTGGGGTTGTATTCTCTAGAGTTTCGAAGGTTAAGGGGTGATCTGATCGAAGTTTATAAGATATTAAGGGGAACGGATAGGGTGGATAGAGAGAAACTATTTCCACTGGTTGGGGATTCTAGGAGTAGGGGGCACAGTCTAAAAATTAGAGCCAGACCTTTCAGGAGCGAGATTAGAAAACATTTCTACACACAAAGGGTTGTAGAAGTTTGGAACTCTCTTCCGCAAACGGCAATTGATACTAGCTCAATTGCCAAATTTAAATCTGAGATAGATAGCTTTTTGGCAACCAAAGGTATTAAGGGATATGGGCCAAAGGCGGGTATATGGAGTTAGATCACAGATCAGCCATGATCTTATCAAATGGCAGAGCAGGCACGAGGGGCTGAATGGCCTACTCCTGTTCCTATGTTCCTATGTTTATATAACTGTTAAATAACTTCTGAAGGTGATAACTCATAGTGAGTAATGGTTCCACTTCTGCCAGGCATTGTGTGTCTCACCCAAGTGGCCATTATCCTCTCTAAGCCTAGGAAGTGAATGTTGCCGGGCTATATGAACGTGGAAGGCATCACAGCCAAGCTCAATCCCATTCTTGCCTAATTTCCAAACATACACAGGTCCAGTAGCAAACTCTGGATAGTAGTTAACAGCAACCCCCCTGGCAATGCCACCTGGGTTAGGGAAATTGAGTTTAGCTGCATTGGGACAGTCCTGGGCTTTGGTAAGACTAGGGAATGATCCTGGGCTTTGGTAAGACTAGGGAATGATCCTGGGCTTTGGTAAGACTGGGGAATGATCCTGGGCTTTGGTAAGACTGGGGAATGATCCTGGGCTTTGGTAAGACTGGGGAATGATCCTGGGCTTTGATAAGACTGGGGAATGATCCTGGGCTTTGGTAAGACTGGGGAATGATCCTGGGCTTTGGTAAGACTAGGGAATGATCCTGGGCTTTAGTAAGACTGGGGAATGATCCTGGGCTTTGGTAAGACTGGGGAATGATCCTGGGCTTTGGTAAGACTGGGGAATGATCCTGGGCTTTGGTAAGACTGGGGAATGATCCTGGGCTTTGGTAAGACTGGGGAATGATCCTGGGCTTTGGTAAGACTGGGGAATGATCCTGGGCTTTGGTAAGACTGGGGAATGATCCTGGGCTTTGGTAAGACTGGGGAATGATCCTGGGCTTTGGTAAGACTGGGGAATGATCCTGGGTGAAGAGGAGTGGATGGAGGCTTGTCTGAAGCATAAATGCCGGCATAGACCAGTTGGGCCGAATGGCCTGTTTCTGTACTGTAGTAATTCTGTGAAATCCTATGTAATTCTATGTGCCCTCTTGAGGAAAGGGCTAACATTCCATAACCTTTATTAATTATTTTTTGTACCTGTCCACTAGCTTTTAAGATTTCTTTACTTGGACCCCTAAATCTCTCTCCTCCTCCACAGTTCCGAGCTTCTCACCATTTAGAAAATACTCTGATCTTTCTTAGGTCCAAAGTGGATGACCTCACACTTCCCCACATTGAACTCCATCTGCCCCAGTTTTACCCACTCACTGAATCTTTCAATGTCCCTTTGCAACTTTCTGCTCCATCTACACTATTTAATGTGCCTCCTAACTTAGTGTCATCAGCAAACTTAAATACACAGCTCTCTATTCCTTCATCCAAGTCATTTATAAATATAGTGAAAAGGTAGAGACTATTGTATCTTTTAAGTGAAAGGATGATAAATATTTGAAGCAGTGGAAGATACAGGGCTATGGGGAGAGAGGGCATTAATTTTGGATGCTTTAGCAAAGAGCCATAAAAGGCCCAATGGGCTGATTGGCCTCCTCCTGTGCTGTAAACTTCTATGCTTCAGAAGAAAAGCAATGAATCACTACAATAACATCTTCCTGCTGTTGAAATGATCAATCCCAATTCTGTTCTGTGATTACGGATCACACTTGGAGAGAGTTTACAGAAAGTAAGCAAGGATGATTCTAGAACTTCGAGTTCTAATATATGAAGAGGGCTCATGGAGCTGAATTTGTTTCTGTTGGCAAAAAGAGACATGAAAGGAGCATCCGCGATGCTGAGATTATCGTGGATAGCACGTTCAGTGAGGTGGTCACACCGCAGGTAAAGATTACACAGGCAGAAAGGAAATGGGTGACCGTCAGGCAGAGTAAAAGGACTAGGCAGGTAGAGCAGGAGTCCCCTGGGGCCATCTCCCTCTCAAACAGATACTCTGCTTTGGATATTGTTGGGGAGATGGCTTATCAGGGGAAAGCAGCAAGATCCAAGACCGTGGCACCACGAGTGACTCAGCTGCTCAGGAGGGGAGGAAAAAGAATGGGAGAGCAATAGTGATAGGGGATTCCATCGTAAGGGGGACAGATAGGCGTTTCTGCAGCCGCAGACATGACTCCAGGTTGGTATGTTGCCTCCCTGGTGCTAGGGTCAAGGATGTCACGGAACGGCTGCAGGGCATTCTGAAGGGGGAGGGTGAACAGCCAGAGGCCGTGGTCCATATCAGTACCAACAACATCGGTAAAAAAAGGGATGAGGTCCTGCAAGCAGAATATAGGGAGTTAGGAAATAAATTAAAAAACAGGACCTCGAAGGTAATAATCTCAGGATTACTCCCAGTGCCACGTGCTAGCGAGAGCAGAAATAGGAGAATAGACCAGATGAATGCGTGGCTTGAGAGATGGTGTAGGAGGGAGGGGTTTAAATTCCTGAGGCATTGGGACCGATTCTGGGAAAGGCGGGACCTGTACAAGCTGGACGGGTTGCACCCAAGCAGAACCGGGACCAATATCCTCGCGGGGACATTTGCTAGTTCTGTTGGGGAGGGTTTAAACTAGTATGGCAGGGGGATGGGAACCAAATGGCAGGTACAGATAGGACAAATTCAGACCAGGAAACGGGAAGTAGAAAAGCAGTTCGTGACGTAGTTAGCGACTCAGAAAGGCAGAAGAAGCAAAGGTTAAATAGTGTTCAGCACAGGAATTTGACGGGGTTAAAGGGTATATACTTCAATGCAAGGAGTATTACAAACAAAGCAGATGAACTAAGAGCACAGATAGACACATGGCAGCATGATATCATTGCTATATTGGAAACCTGGCTTAAAGAGGGGGATAATTGGCAGCTCAATATCCCTGGATATAGAGTTTTCAGGCAGGATAGAGTGGGTGATAAAAAAGGAGGGGGGGTAGCATTATTGGTTAAAGAATCAATTACAGTTGTGAGAAGGGATGATATGCTAAATGGATCATCAATCGAGGACATATGGGTTGAGCTAAGAAATAAAAAAGGGGCAGTCACAGTACTAGGAAGGTACTATAGACCCCCGAATAGCAAAAGGGAGATAGAAGAACAAATATGTAGGCAAATTTCTGAGTGCAAAAATAAGAGAGTAATAATAGTCGGGGACTTCAACTACCCTACCATCAACTGCGATTCAAACAGTGTGAGGGGCACAGAGGGCGCAAAATTCTTGATCGGTGTCCAGGAGAACTTTTTTAGCCAGTACGTGATAAGCTCAAAAAGAGGGGATGCAATTCTATATTTAGTCCTGGGAAATGAAGATGGGCAAGTGGGTGAAGTGACAGTGGGTGACCATACTGGGGATAGTGACCACAATTCAGTTAGTTTTAGCATTATTATGGAAAAGAATAGAGTTAAATCAGGAGTAAACGTTTTAAATTGGGGGAAGGTAAATTTTACAGAACTAAGAGGTGATTTGGCAGAAGTGGACTGGACACAACGACTTGAGGAGAAATCAGTGGCAAGCCAGTGGGAGGCACTAAAAAGTGAAATTCTACGGGTACAATGCAGACACATTCCCTCAAAGAAAAAGGGTGGCACTGCCAAATTTAGAGCCCCCTGGTTGTCTAGAAGTATACGGGGCAAGATAAAGCAGAAAAAGAAAGCTTATGACTGTCACAGAAAACTAAATACTGCAGAAAGCCTAGAGGAGTATAGAAAGTACAGGGATGATGTAAAAAAGGAAATAAGGAGAGCAAAGAGAGGGCATGAAAAAATATTAGCTAGTAAGATTAAAGAAAACCCAAAGATGTTTTATCAGTACATTAAGAACAAGAGGATAGCTAAGGAAAAGGTGGGACCTATCAGGGATGATGAGGGTAACTTGTGTGTAGAAGCAGAGGATGTGGGTGGGGTTTTAAATGAATATTTTGTCTCCGTATTCACAAAGGAAAGGGATGATCCGGACGTAGTAGTTAAAGAGGAGAGGTGTGAAATATTGGATAAGGTAAACATAACGAGAGAGGAAGTACTAGAGGGACTGGAATCCTTGAAAGTTGATAAGTCACTAGGGCCGGATGGATTGTTTCCTGGGCTATTGAAGGAAGCCAGGGAGGAAATAGCGGGTGCTCTGAGGATCATTTTCCAATCCTCACTAGATACAGGGGAGGTACCAGATGACTGGAAGACGGAAAACGTAGTACCATTGTTTAAAAAGGGTACGTGGGAAAGGCCGAACAATTATAGGCCGGTCAGTCTTAACTCGGTGGTGGGCAAATTATTAGAATCAATACTGAGACATAGGATAAACTGTCACTTGGAAAGGCATGGTTTAAGCAGGGATAGTCAGCATGGATTTGTTCAGGGAAGGTCATGCCTTCAAATCTGATTGAATTCTTTGAGGAGGTGACAAGGAGGATTGATGAGGGTAGTGCAGTGGATGTTGTCAACATGGATTTTAGTAAGGCATTTGACAAGGTCCCACACGGCAGACTAGCCAGAAAGGTAAAAGCCCAGTAAAAGGTAAAAACAGTGGCTGTCCAAAGGGACTTAGGTGTACAGGCACATAGATCATTGAAGTGTCATGAACAGGTGCAGAAAATAATCAATAAGGCTAATGGAATGCTGGCCTTTATATCCAGAGGACTAGAGTACAAGGGGGCAGAAGTTATGCTGCAGCTATACAAAACCCTGGTTAGACCGCACATGGAGTACTGTGAGCAGTTCTGGGCACCGCACCTTCGGAAGGACATATTGGCCTTGGAGGGAGTGCAGCGTAGGTTTACTAGAATGATACCCGGACTTCAAGGGTTAAGTTACGAGGAGAGATTACACAAATTGGGGTTGTATTCTCTAGAGTTTCAAAGGTTAAGGGGTGATCTGATCGAAGTTTATAAGATATTAAGGGGAACAGATAGGGTGGATAGAGAGAAACTATTTCCGCTGGTTGGGGATTCTAGGAGTAGGGGGCACAGTCTAAAAATTAGAGCCAGACCTACACCTAAAGTGCTGTAAGCTGCAGGGCTACGGATTGGGTGCTGGAAGATGGGATTAGAATGGGCACCTGGTTGTTGTTTGAGCCAGCGTGGACACGATGGGCCGAATGGCCCCCTTCTGTGCTGTGTCTTTTCTATGGTTCTATGGTTCTACAAAGCTGAGAGAAACAGGGGCAAGAAGATTTTTCACAGAACTGAAGGTTACAAATACAAAACTAGCAAGCTGCAAGGGCAACTAGAAATTAAGACTATTCTCTACAAGAGGCTTATAAACACAAGAAGAGGAGGCCTTTCACGAGCTGATAATGATCTACTCTGTCATGGTCTCGATCCCACCCATTTAATTTCCGGAGAGGACATTCTGTATAAATTCTCCCAGACCCCAAGGAGAATTAAGCCAAACGCTAGAGTCCATCCTCACATCTCTGCTATTCAACCCTACTCTCCACAGACAACCTCCCCTCACACCCAGCAACACCCACTTCAAGCTCGTCCCATTCTGCCCAGGGGGTATTTGGTCATTTAATCTCTATCTCTCCCTGTAATCGCCAGTCACATCCCAATCAAATATTTACCCAGCTCCTTTTAGAAGGAGTTAATCATCACAGCTCCCTGATTCTCTCACCAGTCTAATCAACATAAACTCCCTAATTCTAATCTCTGTGGTTTATAAATACAGAACTTGAGCTCACAGCCCAGGTCACATAACATGTTGTCATTTGTAGTATCCTTGCCTCTAAACTGTGCCCAGTCCTGTTCTCACCTGAAGTCCACACACTGGGGCCTTTGGACAGGAATCAGAAGCAGGAAATCTGACTGATGTTCACTTTTCTCTAGCCCATAATACCCTGACCTCTGCCCCATCTGTACCCAGAATGATTCTGAACAAAGAGTGAGAGGAAAACAATCGGAGAATTCAATCTCAACCTGGAACTCAGAGCCTCTCGGGTTTTCACTCAATAAGCTGCATGCTATCTATTTATTTATCAGCTGGGGCTGATTGTTGTTCATCTCTCCTTTTTTTGGTGCATTTTTACTTCCTGCTCTGCTTCTTGCAAATAAACTGCCCTGTAATCTGATCTGTGCTTTTCCTGGAGCTGTGTGTTCACCAGCGCATACAATGCTGTCATCAGCTCTACGTCAATAATAACAACAACAACAAGAACAAGAACCACAACACTAACATCAACACCATCACCAACACCATCACCATCACCACCATCAACACCATCACCATCAACACCATCACCAACACCATCACCACCATCAACACCATCATCAACACCAACACCATCACCATCAACACCATCACCATCACCACCATCAACACCATCATCAACACCAACACCATCACCATCAACACCATCACCATCACCACCATCAACACCATCACCACCATCAACACCATCACCATCACCATCACCATCACCAACACCATCATCAACACCATCACCATCACCACCATCACCATCACCAACACCATCATCAACACCATCACCATCACCAACACCATCACCATCACCAACACCAACACCATCACCAACACCATCACCATCAACACCATCACCAACACCATCACCATCATCACCATCACCATCACCATCACCATCACCATCATCACCATCACCATCACCATCACCAACACCATCATCAACACCATCACCATCACCAACACCAACACCATCACCATCACCAACACCATCACCAACACCAACACCATCACCATCAACACCATCACCATCATCACCATCACCATCACCAACACCATCACCATCATCACCATCACCATCACCATCACCAACACCATCATCAACACCATCACCATCACCAACACCAACACCATCACCAACACCATCACCATCAACACCATCACCATCACCATCACCAACACCATCATCAACACCAACACCATCACCAACAACATCACCATCACCACCATCACCAACACCATCACCATCACCACCATCAACGCCATCACCATCACCATCACCATCACCAACACCATCATCAACACCATCACCATCACCAACACCATCACCAACACCATCATCAACACCAACACCATCACCAACACCATCACCAACACCAACACCATCACCAACACCATCACCATCATCACCATCACCATCACCATCACCAACACCATCATCAACACCATCACCATCACCAACACCATCACCAACAACACCATCACCATCACCACCATCAACACCACCAACACCAACACCATCACCAACACCATCACCATCAACACCATCACCATCACCATCAACACCATCAACACCAACACCATCACCACCATTACCACCGCCATCATCATCACCATCATCACACCATTGCCATCAGCAATACCAATACCATCATCATATTACCATCACCATCACCAACATCATTACCAAGACGAAGACCAACATCATCACCGATACCCAAGACCTAAGACCCCAGAGCCAGGACCCCAGACCCAAGACCCAAGGCCCATGACCCCAAACCCAAGACCCCAGGCCCCAGGCCAAAAAATTCAATATGGGCTACAAACTCAAAAACAGCAACATCAACAACAAAAACATTCCAACATCAACAGAGAATAGACATGAAGAGTTAGGGTTGGTGAATTAGCTCAAATTCCCTTGTCAGTCTTCAAATTCACTGACATTGTAAATAATTCCCCCTCTTCAGGCACTGCCCCTTCCCTTTGAAAACTACCATCATCCCCCCCCTTTCCACACATAACCCGCTCTGAGCCCCTTTGTCCTCGCTAACTACTGCCCCATATTCAAACTTCCTTTCCTCCCCAATGTCAATGAACTCATTGTTCCCCACCAGGGAGCCCTCTCTCCTGCGACTCATTGTTTGATTTCCTCCAATCAGGTTTCTACCCCCACAACACTGACACAGTCCTAACCAAAATCACAAACAACATTTTCTGTGCCTGTGACCAGGGGAATTAACCCTCCTTCATCCTTCTTGACCCCTCTGCAGTCTTTGACACAGATAGTCTCCTTCAACCCCTCTCTTCTATTGGCCAATGCACTCTAACTATTTATAACCAGAAGATCTTTAGCAATGGCCTCTCTTCCCATTCCTGCAATGTCCTCCAGGGATCAATCCTTTTCCCCTTCCTCTTTCTCATGTGCTGCTGTCCCTTGGCAACATCATCCACAGACATGGTGTCAGCCTCCACATGTACACTGATGATACCCAGCTCTATCTCCCCACCACCTCTCTTGATCCCCCCACTGCCCCTGTGCTGTCCGATTGCTTGTGAGTCATAATTTCCTTCACAAAAACTCCATACTCTCACCAGTGAATCCATTCCCTGCCCTGGCCATTGTCTCAGATTGAAATAAACTGTTTGCAATCTCAATGTCCTGTTGGACCCTTAGCTGAGCTACTGACCCCATGTCTTGTTCAACACATAGACATTTCAGCCCTACACCCAACCCGATCCATAACTTCCGCCAGCCGTACAATCACCCCCACCCTTAACCTCCAGCACTACACCCGTCTCCTCCAGCCGAACACTCTCCCTCACCCTGCTCAGAGCTCACTGTTCCTCGAACTCCACAGTGTTGGGTGTATTTTCTGCCTGTGTGAACAACCTCAGCTCAGCGGAAGTAGAATCCAAATGGCAGGTGGCATGTGAGTGCGCCCATCCTGTCTGGCCTCTGAGAATACAGTGTCTTTGATTAGAAATGTAATTACCCCACACACCGTGTGCTTTAACGTTTTTATAAAGTTGTGGGTTTTATTTCTTAGTTTACAAAATCAGAAAGTCGTTGTTTGAACCTGACCTCTTGTTACAGGGAACGTCACAAACTACCAGTGGAAAGCAAAGCAAGGATCTGCACACAACGGTAGGTTCATTACTGCTCTACCTGCCCCCTCGGACCATCGCTTCCTTCCCGACCCAGTCGCCCCCTTCTCGATTGCCCCCCTTCCCAATTGCCCCTTCCCAGTCGCCCCTTCCCGATTGCGCCCCCTTCATGATCGCCCCCCCTTCCCGATCGCCCCCTCTTCCCGGTCACCCCTCTTCCTGGTCGCCCCTCTCCTGATCGCCCCCCTTCCCGGTTGCCCCTTTTCCCAATCACCTCCCTACCCAATCATCCCCTTCTGTTACTTTCGTGCTTGTTCATCTTTTGTAAAACAAATTTATTTGATGTTCTAAGGTTAAAGCAAGGTCGGATGTGATGCTCCACTGCTTGTGAAGACTAGTGTGAGAATTTCTGGAAGTATAGAATGAGTCCAATAGAGAAAACAATTACCAGACAGGAGCCTTGGATTTCCACAGGTCTTGTTGCTCTTGGAGGACATTTACACCCCTCCCCAGCCCTCCTGTGTCCTCTCTCAGTCAGATGTTATTGGCAGTTTGTGTCAAGTGCAAGATAACCCGGGCTGTGGACCTACATCACGAGGGACTAGATTGAAATTTTCCAAACTTATTTCACTCGAGGGGGCCCGTACAGCCTAGAGAGAGGAGACTCTCAGCTCAGTAATCTGGGGTTCCATCTGAATCTGTCCCTGCGTGAAAGGTCAGTGTCTGACCCACTGCATCGCCTGGTCCCTGGGTGAAAGGTCAGTATCTGACCCACTGCATCACCTGATCCCTGGGTGAAAGGTCAGTGTCTGACCCACTACATCACCTGGTCCCTGGGTGAAAGGTCAGTATCTGACCCACTACATCACCTGGTCCCTAGGTGAAAGGTCAGCGTTTGACCCACTACATCACCTGATCCCTGGGTGAAAGGTCAGCGTCTGACCCATTACATCACCTGGTCCCTAGGTGAAAGGTCAGCGTTTGACCCACTACATCACCTGATCCCTGGGTGAAAGGTCAGCGCCTGAACCAATCCCCTATGATTATTGATTTCTGAATACTGTATGCTCCCTGTACACACACCATTAACAAATCTTTTTATTTCTTGATCAGAGAAAGCGAAGAAATGAAGATGATCACTATGTGCACTCTGTAATCCATCACAACCAGGTGAGAGTTAACCAAAGCTTTACATTGCACTCTATTAAATGAAAATAAACTCCTCCACCAAACTTTCCTTTCTTGGTTTTCTAATTTCACTCCTCTCTTGTGCCTTTCTTCTGAAGATGTAATATAGTTGGATGTTCAAAAGGCCTTCGATAAGGTTCCGCATTGTAGACTCATGACTAAGGTCAGAGCATGTGGAGCCAGAATGGATAGCAAGCTGGCTACAAAACAGAAAACAGAGAGTAGGGGTTAAGGGTGTGATTCCAGGATGGTTCGTTGCCTCCCTGGTGCCAGGATCAAGGATGCCACTGAGCGGCTGCCGAATATTCTGGAGGGGGAGGGTGAACAGCCAGAGGTCGTGGTCCATATCGGTGCCAGTGAGATAGGTAGAAAGAGAGATGAGGTCCTGCAGACAGATTTTAGGGAGCTAGGAAAGATAGTAATCAAAGATAGTAATCTCCTGATTACTCCCGGTGCCACGCGCTAGTGATTATAGAAATAGGAGGATAGAGCAGATGAATGCATGGCTGGAGAGATGGCGCAGGAGGGTGGGCTTTAGATTCCTGGGGCATTGGGACCGGGGCAGGATAAGTGTGAGGTGTGGTATTTTGGTAGGAAGAATAAGGAGGCCACATACTGCTTGGATAATAAAAGTCTAAATGAGATAGAGGAGCAAAGGGATCTGGGGGTCCAGATACACAAATCACTAAAAGTAGCGACGTAGGTTAATAAGGCCATAAAAAAGGCAAACCAAGCACTGGGTTCATTCCTAGAGGGATGAATTGAAAAGCAGAGAAGTTATGTTAAACTTGTATAGAACCTTGATTCCAGCATTTTCTGTTTTTATTTCAGATTTCCAGCATCTGCAGTACTTTGTTTTTGGAGTACTGTGCACAGTTCTGGTCTCCATATTATAAAAAAGGATATAGAGGCACTGGAGAAGGTGCAAAAAGGATTCACAAGGATGATACTGAGAGGATATATTTATCAGGAAAGACTAAACAGGCTGGGGCTCTTTTCTCTAGAAAAGAGAAGGCTGAGGGGTGACCTGATAGAGATTTTTAAGATAATGAAAGGGTTTGATAGGGTAGGTGTACAGAAAATGTTTCCACTTGTGGGGGAGTCCAAAACTAGAGGTCATCAATATAAAATAGTCGCTAATAAATCCAATAGGGAATTCAGGAGAAACTTCTTTACCCAGAGAGTGGTTAGAATGTGGAACTCACCACCACAAGGAGTAGTTGAGGCGAATAGTGTAGATACATATAAGGGGAAGCTAGATAAGAACACGGAGGAGAAAGGAATAGAAGGATATGCTGATAGGGATAGATGAAGTAGGGAGGGAGGAGGCTCGTGTGGACCATAAACACCGGCATTAATCATTTGGGTCGAATGGCCTGTTTCTGTGTTGTAGACTCAATGTAACTCAATGTAACTCAAAATAAGACATTGAGTCTCACTGGGTGTAGTTCCACAGGCGCTGACTATCGCTAGGGTACAGTTCCAAGGGCACTGGCTCTCATTGGATATAGTTCCATGGGCACTGGCTTTTGTTGGGTACAGTTCCATGGGCACTGGCTCTCATTGGGTATAGCTCAATGGGCACTGGCTCTCATTGGATATAGTTCCATGGGCACTGGGTATCATTGGGTATAGCTCAATGGGCACTGGCTCTCATTGGATATAGTTCCATGGGCACTGGCTCTCATTGGGTATAGTTCCATGGGCACTGGCTCTCATTGGATATAGTTCCATGGGTACTGGCTCTCATTGGGTATAGTTCCATGAGCATTGACTCTGATCAGGGTTCAGTTCAGTAGATGCTGACTCTCATTGTGGTACAGTGACATTAGCACTGATTCTCGCTGGGGTATGGTTCCCTGATCACTGACTCTCATTAATGTACCATTCCATGTGTGCTGACTGAGTCGCAGACAGCTCTGAGGGAACTAACTCACACTGGGGTAGAGTGCTGACTCACACTGGGGTAGAGTGGAATAGACAGGATGACTGTGTGGCTGCAGGGATGGTGTAGGAGGGAGGGATTTAGATTCCTGGGACATTGGGACCGGTTCTGGGAAAGGTGGGACCTGTACAAGCATGACGGGTTACACCCGAGCAGGACCGGGACCAATGTCCTCGCGGGGGTGTTTGCTAGTGCTGTTGGGGAAGGTTTAAACTAGAGTGGCAGGGGGATGGGAACCTGAGCGGGGAGTCAGAAGAGAATAAAGTTGAAAGCAGCAAGAGGGGAAGGCCCAGGGGAAATCTACAATACAAATAGTACAAACAGTTGTTCAAGAACAAGAGAAAGGGAAAAGCGTAGAGCAGCGGAAAGAAAGTGTACTTTAGGCACGACAGATAAAATAAAAACTAGAAGGCATAAGACGATTAACCCAGCATCAAAGCTGTGGCAGGGGGTTGGGAACCTGAGCAGGGAGACAGAGGAAAGCGTGTCAGGAAGGGACAGAAGGTATGGAGTAAAAGGTAAAGTGTTAAAAAAGGAAAAAGCAGGAACTAAGTGTCACAAAACATATTTGAAAGTTCTTTATCTGTATGCACATAGCATTCGTAACAAAATGGATGAGTTAACTGCACAAATAACTACGTATGGGTATGATCTTGTGGCCATTACAGAAACATGGCTGCAGGGTGACAACGACTGGGCATTAAATATGCCAGGGTATTTAACAATCAGGAAGGACAGGCAGGAAGGAAGAGGAGGTGGGGTGGCTATGTTAATAAAGGAAAGAATCACTGTAATACTGAGAAATGATATTGGGACAAAGGATCAGGATAATGAAACAGTTTGGGTAGAGATAAGGAATAATAAGGGGCAAAAAACACTAGTGGGCGTAGTATATAGGCCTCCTAATAGTTGCAACTCTGCTGGAAGAAGTATTAATCAGGAAATAGTCGGGGCATGTAATAAGGGAACAGTTATAATTATGGGGGATTCTAACGATCATATTAACTGGACAAATCAAATTGGGCAGGGCAGCCTTGAGGAAGAGTTTATTGAGTGTATTGGGGATGGATTTCTTGAGCAGTATGTAACTGATCCTACAAGGGGGCAAGCAACCTTGGACCTGGTCCTGTGTAATGAGCCAGGATTAATTAATAATGTCCTAGTTAAGGATCCCTTGGAATGAGTGACCATAACATGGTTACATTCCATATCCAATTAGAGGGTGAGAAGGTTGGTTCTCAAACAAGCGTACTGAGCTTGAATAAAGGAGACTATGATGGTATGAGGGCGGAATTGATTAAAGTGGACTGGGAAAATAGATTAAAGGGTAAGATGGTACATGAGCAGTGGTGTTCATTTAAGGAGTTATTTTACAACTTTCAAAAAATATATATTCCACTGAGGAAAAAAGGGTGTAACTCGGTTAATCCCGGGGATGAGGGGGTGGACATATGAGGAGAGGTTGAGTAGATTGGGACTCTATCATTGGAGTTCAGAAGAATGAGAGGCGATCTTATTGAAACATATAAGATTGTGAAGGGGCTTGATCGGGTGGATGCGGTAAGGATGTTCCCAAGGATGGGTGAAACTAGAACTAGGGGGCATAATCTTAGAATAAGGGGCTGCACTTTCAAAACTGAGATGAGGAGAAACTTCTTCACTCAGAGGGTAGTAGGTCTGTGGAATTTGCTGCCCCGGGAAACTGTGGAAGCTACATCATTAAATAAATTTAAAACAGAAATAGACAGTTTCCTAGAAGTAAAGGGAATTAGGGGTTACGGGGAGCGGGCAGGAAATTGGACATGAATTTAGATTTGAGGTTAGGATCAGATCAGCCATGATCTTATTGAATGGCGGAGCAGGCTCGAGGGGTCGATTGGCCTACTCCTGCTCCTATTTCTTATGTTCTTATGTTCTTATAGAGTGCTGACTCACACTGGGGTGTGGTGCTAACTCACACTGGGGTACGATGCTGACTCACACTGGGGTACGATGCTGACTCACACTGGGATACGATGCTGACTCACACTGGGGTACAGTGCTGACTCATATTGGGGTACGGTACTGACTCACACTGGGGAGTGGTGCTGATTCACACTGGGGTACAGTGCTGACTCACATTGGGGTACGGTACTGACTCACACTGGGGAGTGGTGCTGATTCACACTGGGGTACAGTGCTGACTCACACTGGGGTACGGTACTGACTCACACTGGGGAGTGGTGCTGATTCACACTGGGGTACGGTGCTGACTCACACTGGGGTACGGTACTGATTCACACTGGGGAGTGGTGCTGATTCACACTGGGGTACGGTGCTGACTCACACTGGGGTACGGTGCTGACTCACACACTGGGGTACGGTGCTGACTCACACACTGGGGTACGGTGCTGACTCACACACTGGGGTATGGTGCTGACTCACACTGGGGTGTGGATCCCCGGGTGCTGTGCCTCGTTGGGCACAGTTACATGGGCACTGACTGCCTCCAGTACCTTGTCCAAATGGCAATTGGACAACAGAAACATAGGAACAGGAGTAGACCATTCAGCCTCTCGAGCCTGTTCCATCATTCAGTGAGATCCTGGCTATCCTGTATCTTAACCCTATTTACCCAGCTTTATATCTCTTGATACCCTTACCTCACAAAATAGGAACAATGAGTGTTTGCAGAATATTGAACTGTGCTGATCCTGTTCTCACCTCCTGTCCATACATAGTCCAGCACAGATCAGATGTGGGACCCCCTGACCAATACTTGGCCCCTAACCCGTGGACACTAAGGCTATTTCTAGCACGGCCCAGACGAGCAGTACTGTTACTAGTCACCAAAACACTTTCAAATGTGTTGGAAATGGTGGGGAGCCTTTCCGCACCGGTAGTCCTGGCACATTAATGTAAATCCTGGGACATACAGGTGGCACAGGGTGTCGAGAAATGTCAGTCTGGATGCTGACTGTAGTGGTTCTTGCTGTCGGTGCTTGAGATCAGTACAGTGCGAGGACATGTACAGTCAGCTAGTGCACTGAGCCACAGCTGGCAGCCAACATCTGTTCTGGTTTCCACTGGGCCGCAGTGAGCTGCTCTCACAGGTGTGACTGAAAATTATCCTGCATTTGGAATTTTATTCAGTGGAATTTTAATACAATGTTATTCTAATTTAAAATATCTTGACAAATGAAAAGTCAAGGCCCCAGATCAGATCCCTGAGGAATACCACTCCACATTCCGCCAATCGGAGTACTCACTCTCTGGGGATTAAATTGGATAACCCCCGAAAACGGGCGTTGAGATCGCAGTGCGCCATTAACCCGCGCCCGTCCGCTGCGATGCAGGCAGCATGTAACATTCGTGCTGCCTGGTGATCTCAATGATTGCTGCGTGCAGCCAGCGCTACCTGCGCCGTGAGTGGCTGCACGCACCAGCAGGGGGCCCCGATATCGGGAGCGGCCAGCACTACTTAAAAGCAGCCTGCACCTCTTAAAGGGGAGGTGCACAGTGGCTGCAGGAAGTGCTGGAAGTCCACTGGGAAGTAAATCTGCGGTTGAGATATAGTGAAGAATGGCTGCGCCTGCCAGAGAGCGTGCACCAAGTTTCTCGCATGATGCACTAGAGGCCTTGGTGGAAGGGGTGGACAGAAGGAGGGGCATCCTGTATCTGCGGGAGGGGGCAGGAGGCCCTCCAGTCATATGCTCAAGAGGCAGTGGGAGGCAGTAGCAGACAAGGTCAATGCCAGGAGCATAGCGCCAAGAACATGGATGCAGTGCAGGAAGAAGTTCAATGATTTGACACGAGTGGTCAAGGTGAGTGAGATCAACTGTCAAGTGGCGTCTCCTACCAACTGCACCACTGGCCGCATCCACTGCTCCACACACTACACCCCTCATCACCCACATACCAACAAACTCTTTCAATCAGCACGCAACCCTTCAAATCAGATGATTCATCTCACCCTCACACACTACCACGGTTGCAAGCCGCACACCCACAACTCACAGACCGTACACACACTGGCAGCTATTCAACCATGACAGCCACATCACCCAAATATCTTGCCGGTCACTCACTGACACACTTCCCGCTTTCTTGCAGGAGAAGGTGGCGCAAAACAGGAGGCAGCAGGAAAGAAGTGGAGGAGGACAGGCACGCCCACACGTCCTAACTCCCAAGGAGGAGAGAGTGCTGGCCAATATTTGAAGGGTCATTGCTGAGACAGTGGCCACTGGCAGTTCTGGAGGGATCGATGATGAGGGTGTTTGCATACCTAATCCTCCTCCTCACTCCCCACTTCTCCCTCATCCCACAATCTTTTCTGACTCACATGCTGCAGATGATGTAAGCATGCATGTCTTACCCTCTACCCTTCTCTCACCACAACTCAACCCGTGCGCCTTTGTCATTTCAGACACCCAAGAACTGGAGCCGGCCCAGTCAGAGGAGGCAGAGCAAGGCGACAGTGATGATGAAGACACACCATCACTCGATCTTACACTCGCAGCCACCAGCTCAAATACTGACACATGCTAGAGGCTAGGATAGAGGAGGGATCGGCACGTGGTGAGACACCGGGCACAGGGGCTGATCTTCGACCTCAACTCCACTTTTCGGCCTGATCCCATATCCCTTCATTCCCCTAGAGTCCAAAAATCTATCGATCTCAGCCTTGAATATACTCAATGTCTCAGCATCCACAGCCCTCTGGGGTAGAGAATTCCAAAGAACCATAGAAAAGATATAGCACAAAAGGGGGCCATTCGGGCCATCGTGTCCCCGCTGGCTCGAAGAACAACCAGGTGCCCATTCTAATCCCACCTTCCAGCACCCGGTCTGTAGCCCTGCAGCTTACAGCACTTTAGGTGCAGGTCCAGGTACTTTTTAAAAGAGTTGAGGGTCCCTGCCTCTACCACCAATTCAGGCAGCGAATTCCATACACCCACCACCCTCTGGTAAAAAAGTTTTTCCTCATGTCCCCTCTAATCCTTCCGTCAATCAGCTTAAATCTATGTCCTCTAGTTCTTGAACTCTCCGCTAGGGGAAACAGGCACTTCCTGTCTACTCTATCTGGGCCCCTCATAATTTTGTACACCTCAATCAAGTCTCCCCTCAGCCTCCTCTGCTCCAAGGAAAACAACCCCAGCCGATCCAATCTCTCCTCATACCTGCAATTTTCAAGCCCTGGTAACATTCTTGTAAATCTTCTCTGCACTCTCTCCAGAGCAATTACGTCCTTCCTGTAATGTGGTGACCAGACTGCGCACAATACTCCAGCTGTGGCCTTACCAGCATTTTATACAGTTCCATCATTACATCCCTGCTTTTGTATTCTATACCTCGGCTAATAATGGAGAGCATTCCGTATGCCTTCTTCACAACCTTATCTACCTGTACTGCCACCTTCAGGGACCTGTGCACATGCACTCCAAGGTCTCTCACTTCCTCTACCCCTCTCAATATATTCCCGTTTACTGCGTATTCCCTTTTACTGTTTGCCCTCCCTAAGTGCATTACCTCACACTTCTCCGGGTTGAACTCCATTTGCCACTTTTCCGTCCACTCCACCAACCCATTGATATCTTCTTGGAGTCTACAGATATCCTCTTCACCAACTACATGGCCAATTTTTGTGTCGTCTGCAAATTTGCCAATCATGCCCCCTACATTCAAGTTCAAATCATTAATAAATACCACAAACAGCAAGGGACCCAACACTGAGCCCTGTGGCACACCACTGGAAACGGATTTCCATTCGCAAAGACATCCATCGACTTTTACCCCTTGTTTCCTTTTACTGAGCCAATTTTGGATCCAATTCGTCACATTTCCCTGTATCCCTTGGGCTTTTACCTTTCTGAACAGTCTGCCATGTGGGACTTTGTCAAATGCCTTACTAAATTCCTCCTCATCTCAGTCTTAAATGGCCAACCCCTTATTCTGAGACTATGCCCTCTAGTTCTAGACTCTCCAGCCAGGGGAGACAATCTCTCAGCCTCTACCCTGTCAAGCCCCCTCAAAATCTTATATGTTTCAATGAGATCACCTCTCATTTTTCTAAACTCCAGAGGGTATAGGCCCATTCTACTCAACCTCTCCTCATAGGACAACCCTCTCATCCCAGGAATTAATCTAGTGAACCTTCGTTGCACCGCCTCTAAGGCAAGTATATTCTTCCTTAGAGAAGGAGACCAAAACTGTACACAGTACTCCAGGTGTGGTCTCACCAAAGTCCTTACTCTTGTACTCCAACCCCCTTGCAATTAAGGCCAACATTCCATTTGCCTTCCTGATGCTTGTTGTACCTGCAGCCTAACTTTTTGTGTTTCTTGTACGAGGACACTCAAATCTCTCTGAACACCAACATTTAATAGTTTCTCACCATTTAAAAAATATTCTGTTTTTCTATTCTTCCTACCGAAGTGAATAACCTCACATTATATTCCATCTGACACCTTCTTGCCCACTCACTTAACCTGTCTATATCCCCAGTTTGAATCATTTAATTTGTTAATTTATAAGTATGGATTTGAATTCGCAGTTGGTGGTGGTTTTTATTTCTGCAATGAGCTGTGGGAGGAAGCAATGTGTAGTCATATGGAGGATAATTTGATAGTTATGTGGGAAAGGAACGGTGAGGAGCTGTTGGTGACTTGGAAGGTGTCGTTGAGGTTACTGGTATCGCTCATTAATAATCTGATCACGTAGAACCCTAGCAGACAGTGCCTATCTAACCTTGCATCCTTCCTGTCTCTTCTTCCACTTCCTGCAGCACTTCCTCCTCGTCCTCCTCCGCCTCTTCTGCCTCTTCCTCTTGCTCAGGTTCTCGCCCGATAGGCGGTGGCAAGGGCTGTAACCTCATAATGGTGAGGTTGTGCTGCATGCAGCATACAATGTCAAATCTTGATACTCAGCGGAGTACGGCAGGGCTCCTCCAGGCAGCGGAAGCGTTGCTTGAGGACGCCTATGGTGTGCTCGATGATGTTCCATGTGGTCACATGGCTCTCATTGTCGGCCTGATGTGCACGTGTGCGTGCGTTCCGGACCGGAGTCATGAACCACTCATGAGAGGATAACCCTTGTCGCCCAGTAGCCAGCCATCTCCAACAAGAGAGAGTCTAACCACCTCCCCTTGACATTCAACGGCATTACCATCGCTGAATCCCCCACAATCAACATCCTGGGGTCACCATTGACCAGAAACTTAACTGGACCAGCCATATAAATACTGTGGATACAAGAGCAGGTCAGAGGCTGGGTATTCTGCGGCGAGTGACTCACCTCCTGACTCCCCAAAGCCTTTCCACCATATACAAGGCACAAGTCAGGAGTGTGATGGAATACTCTCCACTTGCCTGGATGAGTGCAGCTCCAACAGCACTCAAGAAGCTCGCCACCATCCAAGACAAAGCAGCCCGCTTGATTGGCACCCCACCCACCACCCTAAACATTCACTCCCTTCACCACCGGCGCACAGTGGCTGCAGTGTGTACCATCCACAGGATGCACTGCAGCAACTCGCCAAGGCTTCTTCAACAGCACCTCCCAAACCCACGACCTCTACCACCTAGAAGGACAAGAGCAGCAGGCACATGGGAACAACACCACCTGCACGTTCCCCTCCAAGTCACACACCATCCCGACTTGGAAATATATCGCCGTTCCTTCATCGTCGCTGGGTCAAAATCCTGGAACTCTCTTCCTAACAGCACTGTGGGAGAACCTTCACCACACGGATTGCAGCGGTTCACGAAGGCAGCTCACCACCACCTTCTCAAGGGCAATTAGGGATGGGCAATAAATGCCGGCCTCACCAGCAATGCCCACATCCCAGGAACGAATGAAAAAAAAGCCTTTGACTTGCCGTGCTTGTTGAAAGATAAGTGGCAAAGAGGACTGCCGCAGGATGAAGGAATCATGACTGCTGCCAGGATAGCGGGCATTGACCACCATAATGCATTGCGTGTGGTCGCACACTGAGGGAGTGGAATCCCTGTCTGTTCATGAACCTGGCCGAGTTCATGTATGGAGCACACACAGCAATATGTGTGCAGACAATGGCACCCTGCACCAAGGGGAAGCCTGCAATGCGAGCAAACCCTCGTGCTCGCTCATGCTGCTTGTCTCTGGCAAGAGGGAACGAGATGAATCTGTTTCGGAGTGTGTACAGAGACTCCGTGACCTCCCTTATACAGCAGTGCACTGCAAACTGCGCGTTGTTGCAGGAACAGCCTGAAAGGAGCCAGAGCTGTAAAAATTAAGTGCCACGGTTTCCTTGACAGCCATCGGCAATGCTGTCCTTGCCCTGCTCTCAGGCTGCAGTTGTGGCTGCAGCAGTTGACAAATCTCAGTCACGACCTCTTTAGTGAACCGTAGGCGTCTGATACACTGGTCATCGCTGAGGTTGAGGTAAGAGAATTGGTCCCTGAAGATCCTCCTTGGATATGTCATCCTGCACCTCCTCCTTCTCATCTGGCAGCTTGTCCTGCTCTGCGTGGCCTCTCTTCATTCTCCCAGTCGTGTTCAGTTCCCAGAGGAAGCTCTAGCAGGCCACCCATGTCTGAAAGCAACTTTTTCCAGCACGATATTTTAACAGTACTGCAAGTCCAGTCAGCCCACTCTCTCTAGAATATTGAAACTTTAGCCAAGTATAGGAAACTTCCAAAAACACTTACAATTGCACCAGCAGCCAGAATAAATAATCCAGCAACTAACTTGTAACTCCTGCATAATCCCTTTAAATAGCTGGTGGAGGGGGGGCAATTCCTTCATGCCGTTTAAGTCCTGTTCATCTGTGTGAGGTTAAAACAGGCCGTTGGCTGGAGCGTGGAGTTCCAAAATGTCGCCAGCTGATCACCTCATAATCTCCCTACTTTACATGCTGCTGGCGTTTGTTAGGTGCGCGCGCATAAGCCCCTTTACCAAGATTGCGTCCTGTGCACTTTACGTTGGAAGTGTGCACGTGTATCTCGGACGCCATGTTCGGTGCTTAGGTGTCCACGTAGCGCCTACAAAACGGGTGCTACACGGCCGAATTTTGCCCCCTCTGTCTCCTACCTCCCAACCAATTTCCATCTCAGGTGAAAAGGGGACCTCCAATTCCGTGCATTCTCATTTTTGTTAATATTCTCTTGTGTGGAATCTTCTCAAATGCCTTCAGGAAGTCCAAATGGACAACATCCATAAACACTCCCTTATCTACCTGATTAATTGCCTCCTCAAAAAATTCAACTAGATTAGTCACACATGACTTACCCTTAACACAGTCACGCTGGCTCTCTCTGATCAGATCACACTTATTCAAGTCACTGTATCCCTAATGCGTCCCTGGTGATTGGGTGACTGGGTGATTGGGTGACTGGATGATTGGGTGATTGGGTGACTGGGTGATTGAGTGATTGGGTGATTGAGTGATTGGGTAACTGGATGACTGGATGATTGGGTGATTGGGTGATTGGGTAACTGGATGATTGGGTGATTGGGTGACTGGGTGACTGGGTGATTGGGTGATTGGGTGACTGGGTGACTGGGTAACTGGGTGATTGGGTGACTGGGTGACTGGGTAACTGGGTAACTGGGTGCCCTCTCTATGCGCTGAGTGAGTGAATGACTGGGTGATTGGGTGAATGGATGATTGGGTGATTGGGTGACTGGGTAACTGGGTGACTGGGTGATTGGGTGATTGGGTGATTGATTGAGTGATGGGGTGATTGGGTGAATGGATGATTGGGTGATTGGGTGACTGGGTAACTGGGTGATTGGGTGAATGGATGATTGGGTGACTGGGTGATTGGGTGATTGGGTGACTGGGTAACTGGGTGCCCTCTCTATGCGCTGGGTGAGTGAATGACTGGGTGATTGGGTGAATGGATGATTGG
The DNA here is from genome assembly GCF_035084215.1 of Heptranchias perlo. NCBI lineage: Eukaryota > Metazoa > Chordata > Chondrichthyes > Hexanchiformes > Hexanchidae > Heptranchias > Heptranchias perlo. The sequence goes on from NC_090360.1 coordinate 23,607,039, forward strand.
GTGATTGGGTGACCGGGTGATTGATTGAGTGATTGGGTGATTGGGTGAATGGATGATTGGGTGACTGGGTGATTGGGTGATTGAGTAACTGGGTGATTGGGTGACTAGATGATTGGGTGAATGGGTGATTGGGTGACTGGGTGATTGGGTGATTGGGTGACTGGGTAACTGGGTGACTGGATGATTGGGTGACTGGATGATTGGGTGATTGGGTGATTGGGTGATTGGGTGATTGAATGACTGGGTGATTGGGTGACTAGATGATTGGGTGACTGGATGATTGGGTGATTGGGTGATTGGGTGACTGGGTGATTGGGTGATTGAATGACTGGGTAACTGGGTGACTGGGTGATTGGGTGATTGAATGACTGGGTGACTGGATGATTGGGTGACTGGGTGATTGGGTGATTGAATGACTGGGTGATTGGGTGACTGGGTAACTGGGTGATTGGGTGCTGGGTAACTGGATGATTGGGTGATTGGGTGACTGGGTGATTGAGTGATTGGGTGACTGGGTGACTGGGTGATTGGGTGCTGGGCAACTGGATGATTGGGTGACTGGGTGATTGGGTGATTGGGTGACTGGGTGATTGGGTGATTGGGTGACTGGGTGATTGAGTGATTGGGTGACTGGGTGACTGGGTGATTGGGTGCTGGGTAACTGGATGATTGGGTGACTGGGTGATTGGGTGATTGGGTGATTGGGTGACTGGGTGATTGGGTGACTGGGTGATTGGGTGATTGAGTGATTGGGTGATTGGGTGATTGAGTGATTGGGTGACTGGGTAACTGGGTGATTGGGTGACTGGGTGCCCTCTCTACGCGTTGGGTGAGTGAATGACTGGGTGATTGGGTGATTGGGTGATTGGGTAACTGGATGATTGGGTGACTGGGTGATTGGGTGATTGGGTGATTGGGTGACTGGGTGATTGAGTGATTGGGTGACTGGGTGATTGAGTGATTGGGTGACTGGGTGACTGGGTGATTGGGTGCTGGGTAACTGGATGATTGGGTGACTGGGTGATTGGGTGATTGGGTGACTGGGTGATTGGGTGATTGGGTGATTGGGTGATTGGGTGATTGGGTGACTGGGTGATTGAGTGATTGGGTGACTGGGTGCCTGGGTGATTGGGTGCTGGGTAACTGGATGATTGGGTGACTGGGTGACTGGGTGATTGGGTGACTGGGTGATTGGGTGATTGGGTGACTGGGTGATTGAGTGATTGGGTGACTGGGTGACTGGGTGATTGGGTGCTGGGTAACTGGATGATTGGGTGACTGGGTGATTGGGTGATTGGGTGATTGGGTGACTGGGTGATTGGGTGACTGGGTGATTGAGTGATTGGGTGATTGGGTGACTGGGTGATTGAGTGATTGGGTGATTGAGTGATTGGGTGATTGGGTGACTGGGTGATTGAGTGATTGGGTGATTGGGTGACTGGGTGATTGAGTGATTGGGTGACTGGGTGACTGGGTGATTGGGTGCTGGGTAACTGGATGATTGGGTGACTGGGTGATTGGGTGACTGGGTGATTGGGTGATTGGGTGACTGGGTGATTGAGTGATTGGGTGACTGGGTGACTGGGTGATTGGGTGCTGGGTAACTGGATGATTGGGTGACTGGGTGATTGGGTGATTGGGTGACTGGGTGATTGGGTGACTGGGTGATTGGGTGACTGGGTGATTGAGTGATTGGGTGATTGGGTGACTGGGTGATTGAGTGATTGGGTGACTGGGTGATTGAGTGATTGGTTGATTGGGTGACTGGGTGATTGAGTGATTGGGTGACTGGGTGACTGGGTGATTGGGTGCTGGGTGATTGGGTGACTGGGTGATTGGGTGATTGGGTGACTGGGTGATTGGGTGATTGGGTGATTGGGTGACTGGGTGATTGAGTGATTGGGTGACTGGGTGACTGGGTGATTGGGTGCTGGGTAACTGGATGATTGGGTGACTGGGTGATTGGGTGATTGGGTGATTGGGTGACTGGGTGATTGGGTGACTGGGTGATTGAGTGATTGGGTGATTGGGTGACTGGGTGATTGAGTGATTGGGTGATTGAGTGATTGGGTGATTGGGTGACTGGGTGATTGAGTGATTGGGTGATTGGGTGACTGGGTGATTGAGTGATTGGGTGACTGGGTGACTGGGTGATTGGGTGCTGGGTAACTGGATGATTGGGTGACTGGGTGATTGGGTGATTGGGTGACTGGGTGATTGGGTGATTGGGTGACTGGGTGATTGAGTGATTGGGTGACTGGGTGACTGGGTGATTGGGTGCTGGGTAACTGGATGATTGGGTGACTGGGTGATTGGGTGATTGGGTGACTGGGTGATTGGGTGACTGGGTGATTGGGTGACTGGGTGATTGAGTGATTGGGTGATTGGGTGACTGGATGATTGAGTGATTGGGTGACTGGGTGATTGAGTGATTGGTTGATTGGGTGACTGGGTGATTGAGTGATTGGGTGACTGGGTGACTGGGTGATTGGGTGCTGGGTGATTGGGTGACTGGGTGATTGGGTGATTGGGTGACTGGGTGATTGAGTGATTGGGTGACTGGGTGACTGGGTGATTGGGTGCTGGGTGATTGGGTGACTGGGTGATTGGGTGATTGGGTGACTGGGTGATTGGGTGATTGGGTGACTGGGTGATTGAGTGATTGGGTGACTGGGTGACTGGGTGATTGGGTGCTGGGTAACTGGATGATTGGGTGACTGGGTGATTGGGTGATTGGGTGATTGGGTGACTGGGTGATTGGGTGACTGGGTGATTGAGTGATTGGGTGATTGGGTGACTGGGTGATTGAGTGATTGGGTGATTGAGTGATTGGGTGATTGAGTGATTGGGTGACTGGGTGATTGAGTGATTGGTTGATTGGGTGACTGGGTGATTGAGTGATTGGGTGACTGGGTGACTGGGTGATTGGGTGCTGGGTGATTGGGTGACTGGGTGATTGGGTGATTGGGTGACTGGGTGATTGGGTGATTGGGTGACTGGGTGATTGAGTGATTGGGTGACTGGGTGACTGGGTGATTGGGTGCTGGGTAACTGGATGATTGGGTGACTGGGTGATTGGGTGATTGGGTGATTGGGTGACTGGGTGATTGGGTGACTGGGTGATTGAGTGATTGGGTGATTGGGTGACTGGGTGATTGAGTGATTGGGTGATTGAGTGATTGGGTGATTGGGTGACTGGGTGATTGAGTGATTGGGTGATTGGGTGACTGGGTGATTGAGTGATTGGGTGACTGGGTGACTGGGTGATTGGGTGCTGGGTAACTGGATGATTGGGTGACTGGGTGATTGGGTGATTGGGTGACTGGGTGATTGGGTGATTGGGTGACTGGGTGATTGAGTGATTGGGTGACTGGGTGATTGGGTGCTGGGTAACTGGATGATTGGGTGACTGGGTGATTGGGTGATTGGGTGACTGGGTGATTGGGTGACTGGGTGATTGGGTGACTGGGTGATTGAGTGATTGGGTGATTGGGTGACTGGGTGATTGAGTGATTGGGTGACTGGGTGATTGAGTGATTGGTTGATTGGGTGACTGGGTGATTGAGTGATTGGGTGACTGGGTGACTGGGTGATTGGGTGCTGGGTGATTGGGTGACTGGGTGATTGGGTGATTGGGTGATTGGGTGACTGGGTGATTGAGTGATTGGGTGATTGGGTGACTGGGTGATTGAGTGATTGGGTGACTGGGTGATTGGGTGACTGGGTGACTGGATGATTGGGTGACTGGGTGCCCTCTCTATGCGCTGGGTGAGTGAATGACTGGGTGACTGGAGGCCTTTATGATGCCCCCGCCCATGTGTTAAACTATTAGGAGTCGTTTTGATTTCGAAGGTTGGTTGTAAGCTTAGCTTTTGTGATTTGTTGGTAACGAGTCCCATTTTGTCACTTTTGCTGTGTGGATCTAACGGACTGCTCTCTCTCTCTCCCTCCTGTAGGAGTCTGCTTATGAGAATCCCGACAAACCAGTGAGTTGATTTCTAAACAATTCTGTTTTGTTTTTTTCAAATCTCTGTCCCTCCTTTAATTTCTGAACTGGTTTTCCCCCTTTAACACATCTGGGCTGATGTTGCTGACTGGGCCTGAGACCAGATCCACAGACACAGAGGGTGAAAGAAATTGGATAAGGGCTGATTTTGGGCGCGGGCAGCGTGATGCGCTATTACCCCGCGCCCAATGACCCCGGTGCAGGCAGGACGCAAGTTTCGCCCCCCCCCCCCCGGAGCACTCACCTACAATCAGTGTTCCAGTCCGGGCCTTGCACCTGGAATCAATGCAATTCGCACTTTCCACCACCAGGGGCAGCCCAATCTCTTAAAGGGAGGATGTTTCTTAGAAATCTCTTAAAGGTAGCTGGGAACCTGTTATTTGCTGAAAATAACAGCCTACTGAACGGAGATCAGACATCACACACGTTAAACATAGATGCAGGTCCCAACCCTATCTTTACACACTGATGAGTTATGTTAAAACATTGAATAAAGGTTGCACACTACTAAATCCCACATCCTCCAATCTGCACACCAGACCTCACCAATCTGCCGATCTGAGTTGGTACGAGGCCTGTGAGAGTGCGTGCACCAATGTTCTCTGCTGATGCACTCGAGACCTTGGTGCAAGAGGTGGACAGAAGGAGGGACATCCTATATCCGCGGTGGGGGGGAGGCATGTGGGTCTCCAGACATATATCCAAAAGGCAGTGGGAGGCAGCGGGGGACGAAGTCAATGCCAGGCTCACAGCACCATGAACATGGATGCAGTGCAGGAAGAAGTTCAATGCTTTGACATGAGTGGTCAAGGTAAGTGAGGTCAACTGTCAAGTGGTGTCTCCTACCAACTGCACCACGCATTACACCCCCATCACCCACATACCAATAAACTCTTTCCATCAGTACCCAACTCTTCCAACCAGATGCTTCCACTCACCCTTACACATTACCACTGTTGCAAGCCGCCCACCCACAATTCATAGGCCACACACACCGGAAGCTATTCAACCATGACAGGCACATCACCCAGTCACCCGTCCCGCTTTCTTGCAGGAGAAGATGGCGCATATCAGGAGGCAGCAATTGGCAGTGGCATTTAGCCCCTCGAGCCTGTTCCACCATTCAATGAGATCATGGTGGACCTGTGACCTAACTCCATATACACGTCTTAGCCCCATGTCCCTTAATACCCTTGGTTCACAGAAATCGATCAATTGCAGATTAGAATTCACAAGTGAGCTAGCAGCAACTGCCATCTGCAGAAGAGTGTTCCAAACTTCTCCCAACCTTTGCGTGTAGAAGCATTTCCTAACTTCACCCCTCATGTTCTGGCTCTAAATGTTAGGCTATGTCCCTGCGTCCTAGTATTCAATTATAGGAGATCTCCAAAAACAGTTACAAATGTCTCGGCAGCCAGAAGCAATAATCCAGCCACTAACCTGTAAATCCTGCATGGTCCCTTTAAATAGCGCCGGTGGGGTGTCCTCCAGACACTCAAAGACACGTTCAGATGGTTGGGGTTAAGACTGTGCGTTGAGTTGAGCATTAAGTCCCAAAATGGTGTCTATCACTTTAAATCAGCGTTGCACACTGATTGTATCCATTTTCTCCCTACTTTACATGATTCCAGCGTTCATTATCTGCACCTGCGCTAACTCCTATACCAAGATGGCGTCCGGCGCACATCATGCTGGAAACGTACGTGCGCATCCAAGACGCCATCTTGGTGTCAGAGAGGCCGTGTAGTGCTGAAACAACGGGTGCTACACGGCCCAACTTAGCGCCCAGAGAGCCCAGCACTGCCTTGCAGCTGGCAAACATCACAGAGGAACACTGATCCTGTTCTGGGGTCTGTGTCCAGGACTGATCCTGTTCTGGGGGAGAGTCCAGGACTGATCCTGTTCTGGGGGATAGTCCAGGACTGATCCTGTTCTGGGGGAGAGTCCAGGACTGATTCTGTTCTGGGGGAGAGTCCAGGACAGATCCTGTTCTGGGGGAGAGTCCAGGACTGATTCTGTTCTGGGGGAGAGTCCATAAGAACATAAGAACATAAGAAATTGGAGCAGGAGTAGGCCAATCGGCCCCTCGAGCCTGCTCCGCCATTCAATAAGATCATGGCTGATCTGATCCCAACCACAAATCTAAAGAACACAAGAAGTCGAAGCAGGACCCGGCCACATAGCCCCTGGGCCCTCTCCGCCACCCACAGGGCATTGACCGATCCGAACTCAGCTTCATGTCCAATTTCCTGCCCGCTCCCCATAACCCCTAATTCCCTTTACTTCTAGGAAACTGTCTATTTCTGTTTTAAATTTATCTAATGATGTAGCTTCCACAGCTTCCTGGGGCAGCAAATTCCACAGACCTACCACCCTCTGAGTGAAGAAGTTTCTCCTCATCTCAGTTTTGAAAGAGCAGCCCCTTATTCTAAGATTATGCCCCCTAGTTCTAGTTTCACCCATCTTTGGGAACATCCTTACCGCATCCACCCGATCAAGACCCTTCACAATCTTATATGTTTCAATAAGATCGCTTCTCATTCTTCTGAACTCCAATGAGTAGAGTCCCAATCTACTCAACCTCTCCTCATATGTCCGCCCCCTCATCCCCGGGATTAACCGAGTGAACCTTCTTTGTACTGCCTCGAGAGCAAGTATGTCTTTTCTTAAGTATGGAGACCAAAACTGTATGCAGTATTCCAGGTGCGGTCTCACCAATACCTTATATAACTGCAGCAATACCTCCTTGTTTTTATATTCTATCCCCCGAGCAATAAAAGCCAACATTCCGTTGGCTTTCTTGATCACCTGCTGCACCTGCATACCAACTTTTTGATTTTCTTGCACTAGGACCCCCAGATCCCTTTGTACTGCAGTACTTTCCAGTCTCTCGCCATTAAGAAAATAACTTGCTCTCTGATTTTTCCTGCCAAAGTGCATAACCTCACATTTTCCAATATTATATTGCATCTGCCAAATCTCCGCCCACTCACCCAGCCTGTCTATATCCCCTTGCAGGTTTTTTATGTCCTCCTCACTCTCTACTTTCCCTCCCATCTTTGTATCATCTGCAAATTTTGATATGTTGCACTCGGTCCCCTCCTCCAAATCGTTAATATAGATTGTAAAGAGTTGGGGACCCAGCACCGACCCCTGTGGAACACCACTGGTTACTGGTTGCCAGTCCGAAAATGAACCATTTATCCCAACTCTCTGCTTCCTGTTTGATAACCAATCCTCCACCCATGCCAGAATATTACCCCCAATCCCGTGATTTTTTATCTTAAGTAATAATCTTTTATGTGGCACCTTGTCGAATGCCTTCTGGAAGTCTAAATACACTACGTCCACTGGTTCCCCTTTATCCACCCTATACGTTATATCCTCGAAGAACTCAAGCAAATTTGTCAGACATGACTTCCCCTTCATAAAGCCATGCTGACTTTGTCCTATTAAATTATGCTTATCTAAATGTTCCGTTACTGTCTCCTTAATAATAGACTCCAAAATTTTACCCACCACAGATGTTAAGCTAACTGGCCTATAATTTCCAGCCTTCTGCCTACTACCCTTTTTAAATAACGGTGTTACATTAGCAGTTTTCCAATCTGCCGGGACCTCTCCTGAGTCCAGGGAATTTTGGAAAACTATCACCAAAGCATCCACAATCCCTACTGCCACTTCCCTCAAGACCCTAGGATGGAAGCCATCAGGTCCAGGGGATTTATCCGCCTTGAGTCCCATTATTTTACTGAGTACCATCTCTTGAGTGATTTTAATCGTATTTAGCTCCTCCCCCCCGAGAGTCCCCTGTTTGTCCAGTGTTGGGATATTCTTAGTGTCCTCTACTGTAAAGACTGAAACAAAATATTTGTTCAGCATTTTTGCCATCTCCATGTTTCCCACCATTAATTTCCCGGTCTCATCCTCTAAGGGACCTATGTTTGCCTTAGCCACCCTTTTTCTTTTTATATAACTATAGAAACTCTTGCTATCTGTCTTTATATTTTTTGCTAATTTCTTTTCATAATCTAACTTCCTTTTCTTAATCAATCCTTTAGTTACTTTTTGCTGTCTTTTGAAGAATTCCCAATCTTCTATCTTCCCACTAAGTTTGGCAAAACTGATCCTGAACTGGGGGAGAGTCCAGGACTGATCCTGAACTGGGGGAGAGTCCAGGACTGATCCTGTTCTGGGGGAGAGTCCAGGACTGATCCTGTTCTGGGGGAGAGTCCAGGACTGATCCTGTTCTGGGGTCATGTCCCTGGTGTTTGCTGTTGGGAAGCGATGCCATGCTGATGAGGTGAGGGTGGGTTTGTGAATGATCGAATAGATTGTCGACTCACTGTCCCGACTGAGATGTGGACACGGAGTGTGAGGAACAGTCGCTTGTCTATAAAACCACTCCCCAAAAAGAGTCCGTGCATTCAGGGGAGATATGGAGAAAGCTGGAAAGACAAAGAAGGGAATTTGCCGATCTTGTTCAATAAGACCATAAGACCATAAGAGATAGGAGCAGGAGTAGGCCATTCGGCCCCTCGAGCCTGCTCCGCCATTCAATGAGTTCATGGCTGATCTGATTTTTACCTCAACTCCACTTTCCCGCCCTTTCCCCATATCCTTTGCTCCCTTGCTGATCAAAAATTTGTCTAACTCAGCCTTGAATGTATTCAATGACTCAGCCTCCACAGCTTTTTGGGGTAAAGAATTCCAAAGATTCACGACCCTCTGGGAGAAGAAATTCCTCCTTATTTCCATCTTAAACGGGCGACCCCTTATTCTGAGACTATGCCCCCTAGTTTTAGATTCCCCCATGAGGGGTAACATCCTCTCAGCATCTACCCTATCGAGTCCCCTCAGAATCTTGTATGTTTCAATAAGATCTCCTCTCATTCTTCTAAACTCCAATGAGTACAGACCCAACCTGTTCAATCTTTCCTCATAAGACAACCCTTCCATACCCGGAATCAACCTAGTGAACCTTCTCTGAACTGCCTCCAATGCAAGTATGTCCTTCCTTAAATAAGGGCACCAGAACTGTCCGCAGTACTCCAGGTGTGGTCTCACCAGCACCCTGTACAATGTAGAATGACTTCCCTGCTTTTATACTCCATCCCCCTAGAAATAAAGGCCAATATTCCGTTTGTCTTCCGGATTACCTGCTGCACCTGTATGTTGACTTTTTGTGTTTCATGTACGAGGACACCCAGATCCCTCTGTACTGCAGCATTTTGTAGTATTTCTCCATTCAAATAATATTTTGCTTTTTTATTTTTCCTCCCAAAGTGGATGACTTCACATTTTCCCACATTATATTCCATCTGCCAAATTTTTGCCCATTCCCTTAACCTGTCCTCATCGCAACTTGCTTTTCCACCTATCTTTGTCTTGTGGCCAAATTTGCTGATGATACACTCTGTTCCTTCATCCAAGTCATTGATATATATTGTAAATAGTTGAGGCCCCAGCACTGAGCCCTGCGGCACCCCACTAGTTACAGATTGCCATTTTGAAAATGACCCTTTTATCCCGACTCTTTGTTTTCTGTTAGTTAGCCAGTCCTCTATCCATGCCAGTATATTACCCCCAACACCATGAGCTCTTATCTTGTGCAGTAATCTTTTATGTGGCACCTTATCGAATGCCTTTTGGAAATCCAAATATACTGCATCCATTGGTTCCCCTTTATCCACCCTGCCCGTTACTTCCTCAAAGAACTCTAATAAATTTGTCAGACACAATTTTCCCTTCATAAAACCATGTTGACTCTCCTTGATTGTATTATGAGTCTCCAAATGTCCTGCTACTACTTCCTTAATAATGGATTCTAGCATTTTCTCAATGACAGATGTTAGGCTAACTGGTCTATAGTTACCTGCTTTCTGTCTCACTCCCTTCTTGAATAGGGGTGTTACGTTTGCAGTTTTCCAATCCGCTGGGACCTTTCCAGAATCTAGTGAATTCTGGAAGATTACAACCAATGCATCCACTATCTCTGTAGCCACTTCCTTTAAGACCCTCGGATGAAAGCCATCAGGTCCAGGGGACTTGTCAGCCTTTAGACCCATTAGTTTACCTAGTACTTTTTCTCTAGTGATAGTGATTGTTTTTAGTTCCTCCCTCCCCTTTGCCCCTTGATTTTCTACTATTATTGGTATGTTATTAGTGTCTTCTACTGTGAAGACAGATACAAAATATCTGTTCAATTCCTCTGCCATTTCCTTGTTTTCCATTATTATTTCCCCAGTCTCATCCTCTAAGGGACCAATGTTTACTTTAGCTACCCTCTTCCTTTCCTTTTAATAAAACAAAAACCAATCCCCTTGAACTGCCCTCTCAGTGGAGAGGGAGTTTTATTTAAAGACTATTGTCCTATTGTTTTGCAGGTGTACTGTGATACCATCGGAGAGGCCGTGTATGTGAATGTTTCACAGAAGAAAGCCCAGCACATGAGAGAAGAGCCGAAACCTGGCCGGACAAAAGCAGGATCCAATAATAGGGTGAACGGGGGGAATCGGTGGGGTCAACACCCACAGCCCGCAGGGGACCAGAAACTTTATGAAGTGATGCCACCTGAACCCGTCTATGAAAATCTAAAGAGATTTCCGCGTTAGTGACGGGTCGGTGTAACCATTGGATTTCTCTGACACTGAGAGGGGTGAAGGCAAATGGGTCAGTACAAGACCTGTCGCCAAAACATTACACTTTACATAGGATAACATAGAATGTGCAGCAAAGAAACAGGCCATTCGGCCCAACTGGTCCATGCCAGTGTCTATGCTCCAGACGGGCCTCCTCCCACCCCTCTTCATCTAATCCTATCAGCATATCCTTCTATTCCTTTCTCCTTCATGTGTTTATCTCGCTTCCCCTTAAATACATCGATGCCAGTCGCCTCAACCACTCCTTGTAGCAGCGAGTTCCACATTCTAACCACTTCTCTGGGTAATAACATGTATAATATAATAAAATAATCATAATAAAACAGTGCAGTAAAATGTGCCTTGTTTTGGATTTTCAAAGTTTGTGTGAGTCCAACTCGTTCTCCATCATGGTCCAGATGTAACAGAAAGGCTTACTCAGCCTGTGAGTCAGATCTAGGATCAAGCTGTGAGGTAGATTTGTGGTCAACAGAGAAACTGTGTTAGGGAGCGAGGGCTCGGCCTACACTGACCCTAGAGTCACAATGCGTAAGGAGCAAGGGATAAAGATCATACCTGGAGACGGGAGTGACAGCGCGGGCTGATATATCCAGGGGTCAGAGGGCGAGTATTAGAGTTAGGGACAATGGCCTCTCACACCAGTAAGGAATGTCTCTAGTATAAACACGGTCCTTTCTGGAGTACTTAACTTATAAGATTTATGGCTTTAATTAGTTTATGGCTTCTCCACAGCTTAAACTAGCCGAGAAGGTCTGGTTTCCAGCCACTTCCCAGCATTTATTCAACAGCTGAACTCTCTTCAGTGGGCAGCTTTCACGATAAAACTCCATGTTAGGCACATTTCAGGCAGTCCTTACTGGACCTTTCCCATACTCATCTCCAATGCACCCTTTGGGCAATTTAAGGGGCACGTTTCCTACAACATCCTTGTAAATCTTTCCTGCACTTTCTCCAGGGTTTCAATATCCTTTTTTGTGGTATGGAGACCAGGGGCTGAATGTTTAGGTCTGAAAATGGAGTGTGAGAACTTACTGTAGCCGCTGCCGTCAGTAGGACGCCAATGCCATTTCGGGGTGCGCAGGGTGGAATGTCCGCTGTGCACCCCCCGGCTGGTATCAGCTGGCTCTGGGCCGGAGGTCTCTAAAGATAAGTTAGACTTTGGTTTTGTGGGGCTGCTCCAGCTCCCCTATCCCCAGATCGGCCCCTGCCCCGGGAACCAGGCTTTGAGGCTGGCCTGATATTGTGTAGGCCCAGAGCCTGCCAGCAGCCCCAGGGCGCTCTGTTTCCGATTGCCAGCCTAATGCAGGCGAGGACCCTGTCCTGGGGCTCAGGGGGAGGCCCGGGCTGGAGCTTTTGCCTAACCACTGCTGACCTCGCCCGGAAACCTGGGGCCAGGCCAATTTAACAGCTGTGGGCGGGGGCCGTGTTGTTCTGGTGCACCTGTCCTCCCACCTTAGTGGGAAGGGGGAAGAATTTCACTGCCACACCTTTATGTAGAGTTAGCTGAATCAGAAGGCTCTGGCAGATTAAAGAAGACATTTTAAAATCTTCCTGTTGGCTTCTTCTGGTTTCGATCGATTCCACAGGCAAGATCAGTATTAGAATTTTTGAACTCCCCCCTCGTGGATACACAGGAGTCGGGGGAAAGTCCAGCAACTCCCCCCCTTGAGGAGTCGGTGGCATCCAGCATTGCTAAGGGCACAGATGGGGACAATACATTATCCTCATTTACATCACAGTCCTCACCACTTAAAATGTCCACATTTAAAATGGGCAGTTGCTTATATCGGTCAAAAATCGACGACCATTATCCATTCACACTAGTGTCAATGTTACAGTTGCCGGTTATGGTGTCTTTAGCCTCTGTTTATTTCGGGCAGTAACGGGTGTGTTTACTCACTAGCTCGCAGCTCCTTGAGGTGCACTGAACGCAAGAACAAAAGTAAGTAAATAGCAAACGCTGGAAATACTCGGCAGGTCAGGCAGCATCTGTTGAGAAAGAAACAGTTAACGTTTCAGGTCGATTTTCGTCAGAATTGGAAGAAGTTGAAGATTAAAGAGTTTTTGAGCAGGTACGGAGTCAGGGAAAGAGGGGGAGGGGGGAAGAACAAAAGGGAAGGTCTCTGATGGGGTGGAGGGCAGGAGTGATTAAATGTCAAAAGGGATGATGGTGCAAGGCAAGGAGGGTGGTAATAGGACAAGTAAACAAACAGAAGATGGATCTAGAGGAGCTGTAAATGGCAACATCAGAACCAATACCAGCACCAGCTGACCAGACAAGTGCCAGGCAATGACCATCTCCAACAAGAGAGGCTCTAACCACCTCCCCTTGACATTCAACAGCATTACCATCGCCGAATCCCCCACCATCAACATCCTGGGGGTCACCATTGACCAGAAACTTAACTGGACCAGCCATATAAATACTGTGGCTACAAAAGCAGGTCAGAGGCTGGGTATTCTGCAGTGAGTGACTCACCTCCTGACTCCCCAAAGGCTTTCCACCATCTACAAGGCACAAGTCAGGAGTGTGATAGAATATTCTCCACTTGCCTGGATGAGTGCAGCTCCAACAACACTCAAGAAGCTTGACACCATCCAGGACAAAGCATCCCGCTTGATTGGCACCCCATCCACCACCCTAAACATTCACTCCCTTCATCACCGGCGCACCGCGGCTGCAGTGTGTACCATCCACAGGATGCACTCGCCAAGGCTTCTTCGACAGCACCTCCCAAACCCACAACCTGGGAACAACACCACCTGCATGTTCCCCTCCAAGTCACACACCAACCGGACTTGGAAATATATTGCCGTTCCTTCATCATCGCTGGGTCAAAATCCTGGAAGAAGGCGGCTCACCACCACCTACTCAAGGGCAATTAGGGATGGGCAATAAATGCCGGCCTCGCCAGCGACGCCCACATCCCATGAACAAATAAAAAAAATAAAAATGGGAGCAGTGGTTCTGATCTGAAGTTATTGAAATCAACTGGAAGGTTGTAAAGTGCCTGAACGAAAAATGTTCCTCATGTTTACATTGAGCTTCATTGGAACAGTGTAAGAGGCCGAGGACAGAGAGGTCAGAATAGAAGTTGGAAGGGGAATTAAAATGGCAAGCGAGGGGAAGCTTCGGGTCACCCTTGTGGACTGAGCGGAGGTGTTCAGCAAAGTGATCACCCAATCTGCGTTTGGTCTCTCCATGTGTGTGACTGTGTGTGTGACCATGTGACTACGTGTGTGTGCAGAGCTCATTGACGGAGTCAGGGATATGGACCAGTAGTGTGACTCCTGTGCTACCAGCTGCGAACTGCTCGCTGCACCTATAGAGCAGTATAACTGCAGTCTGAGGGTGTGTTTCCATTGTCAGTTTAGAGTCAGCAATCTGTGCTGCTGACTGACCATTAACGGGCGGTGTAAAGCCAGGCTCAGGGTCCAACCTGGAGTGAAGTGGACCGAGGATCCTGGATGTGACCTCACATTGCCTCTCCGACACGGCACTGCATGGAAATCCAGTCAGGCGCGAGTCGTTTGTAAAGAGCTCGGGGGTTTGTTGGACAATCCGTAGACCAAGCTGACCTGAACTTAAATATTTCGAGAGCAGAGATTCTCCCCTATCTGCTCTCTAAACAATCAGCCCTGAAATTCTCCGGGGTTCCGCTTGAGTCCTGCTGTAACTTTGGGGGAACCCCCTCAGTAACAGGGGAGGCCCGGTTACCTTGGGTTTCTGTCATGTCAGGAGTTTCCTTAGAGTCTCTATCAGTGTGTCACAAGGCAAATGACGAGCTTGGGGAAGACGAGGGACCGGGGCAGGGACCCCCTAAACTGGGGGCGGACCAAGGGCAGTGACCCCTTAAATTGGGGGCAGGGCCAAGAGCAGGGACCCCCAAAACTGAGGGCGGGGCCTGGCAGGGACTCCCTAAACTGGGGGCAGGGCCAAGGGCAGTGACCCCCCCCTAAATTGGGGGCAGGGCCAAGAGTAGGGACCCCCCAAACTGAGGGCGGGGCCTGGCAGGGACTCCCTAAGTCGCAGTTCCTGCTGCTGAGCCTAATTTGGCAGCCAGCGATTCAGTGACTGTCGATTCTGCGAGTGAGTGGGGGGGGCGTATCGGTCTCCACAAGGGCACATGTGGCCCACCGGTGGGGTCCAGGCTGGGCAAGAGACCGAATTCCAATGGCGGAGGGCACGTGGGTGCACTTGTGAAAGAACGAACTTGCATTGATATAGCACCTTTCATGGCCTCAGGATGCTCTGAAGTACTTACAAGCAAATGAGGTACTTTTGAAGTGTAGTCACTGTTGTAATGTAGGAAATATGGCAACCAATTTGCGCACAGCAAGATCCCACAAACAGCAATGAGATAATGACCTGTTTTAGTGATGTTGGTTGAGGGATAAATATTGGCCAGGACATTGGGAAGAATAGCGGCCATGGGATCTTTTACGTCCACCCGAGAGAGCGGACAAGGTCTCGGTTTAAAGTCTCATCCGAAAGACGGCACCTCCGACAATGCAGCACTCCCTCAGTACTGCACTGGGAGTCTCACCATGGATTATGGGCTCAAGTTTCTGGAGTGGGATTCGAACTCCTTCTAACTCAGGAGGCAAGAGCGCTTCCACTGAGCCACAGCTGACATTGGCACCTCCTGCCCTCCCACTGACCCGGCAAACTCCGGCAGATCATCACCGCACGGCACCATCGGGTGGGATCCTGAGGTTAGTGCCGGGATCTCCATTGTGAAATGTCGCGGCATTAGATTCCAGCTTTAGCGGGTGGCTGGAAGCAGCTATCAGGCAGCATAGAGCTCGGTCCCAAACACCAATAACACCAACAATTTACATTTATATAGTGCCTTTAACATGGTCAAATGTCCCAAGGCGCTTCACAGGAGCGTAATCACACAAAATTTGACACCGAGATATTAGGACAGGTGATCAAAAGCTTGGTCAAAGAGGTAGGTTTTAAGGAGCATCTTAAAGGAGCTAGAGAGAGGCGGAGAGGTTTAGGGAAGGAATTCCAGAGCTTAGGGCCTAGGCAGCTGAAGGCACGGCCACCAATGGCACAGCGATGAAAATTAGGGATGCACAAGAGGCAAGAATTGGAGGAGTGCAGAGATCTCGGAGGGTTGTAAGTCTGGAGGAGGTTACAGAGATAGGGAGGGACGAGGTCATGGAGGGATTTGAACACGAGGTTGAGAATTTTAAAATCGAGGTGTTGCTGGACCAGGATCCAATGTGGGTCAGCGAGCACAGGGGGTGATGGGTGAACGGGACTTGGTGCGAGTTAGGATACGGGCGGCAGAGTTTTGGATGAGCTCAAGTTTACAGCACAGTTAGACTTGGATTTTCCTCAAAACAATGCCAAGTTTCCTGTCGGTATCGTCCCTATCGAATTTAATTTTTAAAATTTTAAACAACTCAATCAGATCACCTCTCAACCTCCTTTACTCAAGAGACTACAAGTTCAGGTACATCCAAACCGTCTCATAATTTAACCCAAGCCCCCGGTATCACTCTGGTGAATCTCCAAGGTCAATATATTCTTCCTGATGATTCTTCTTCTGCTGCCTTCCCTTTCCGACCTTCAAGTGTTGCTCCAGCACTCTCTCTCTCTTTATCTCTCTTCCTCTTACTCTCTGTCTCTTTCTCTTTCTCTCTCTCCCTCTTTCTCTCTCTTCCTCTTTCTCGCTGTCTCCTTCTCTCTCTCCCTCTTTCTCTCTTTCTCTGTCTCTCTCTCTCTCTTTCTCTCTCTTCCTCTTTCTCTCTGTCTCCTTCTATCTCTCTCTTTCTCTCTGTCTCTTTCTCTTTCTTCCTCTTTCTCTCTGTCTCCTTCTCTGTCTCTCTTTCTCTCTCTCTTTCTCTCTCTTCCTCTTTCTCTCTGTCTCCTTCTCTGTCTCTCTCTCTTTCTCTGCTGTGACCTGCTGTGCTTGTGGTCATTTCAGTTGCTGCAGCCCTTTAAACTGCTGCAGCCGGCCCCAATTTCCCTCACACCCATCACCAGAGACCCTTTTAGGAGGGGGCTGCTCTCTGCATACTCAAAGACCACCCCCCCCCCACACCTAGGGAAAATGCAGTGAGGTTCCAGTGGTACCAGAGATGAGGGACTTCAGTTGTGTGGAGAGACTGGAGAAGCTGGGGTTATGACTGGGTGTAAGTCCGGCCCTGCCAATATATGGATGGTGTCAGGAAAATGGAGGGCCTCAGAGTGCGAGCTTGGCCAGGGTCAACAGCGTAAGTGGGCTGTGCCTGGCTGGAACCTGACCTGCAGCCCCCAGACCCATTCTCTCAGACCCTGGGGATCTGGGCCCATGGAACGACATGAACAGGAGGTCAGGGGCCGCAGAGTGTGAAGGAAGAGAAGCTACTGAGTGTGGTGAGGAAAACAGGCAACGCAATTAAAAGGGAAAAAGAAATAAAAATAATTCTGAAACTACCAAAGGCAGCTGTTTAGAACGACTTGGAAACCAAATGGACGAGCCTAGCCCGTCCTGTTATTCTGCGTTTTCTTTTGCCCGAACTTTATAAACATCACATTATACCTCAAGATTCAGTTCAGCAAACATTCCCTTAATGTCTTATCAGGAATTATTTAACAGACAAAAACACAAGTGGGATTAATGGTAAAATGTTCTGGAAGTTGAGCAAGTATCCAGGCAGACTCGGGCTAGGTTCTGTGTGGGGCTGAATGGCCGTTAGTTTGACCCTGTTATGGGGCAGAGGGCAGCGCTGCTAAACACCACCACCTAGTGGCAGGGAGCAGATGTGCAGCCACACTCAGCATGTCAGAACCAACTCCCTAATGGGTAATGTTGGGTAAGGACATCAAGAGGCATGGGTCAAAGGTACATGGGGTTCATAGGTTCATAGAATCGTAGAAAATTGATGGCACAGGAGGAGGCCATTCGGCCCATCGTGTCCGTGCCGGCCGAAAATAAGCCACCCAGCCTAATCCCACTTTCCAGCATCTGGTCCAGCACTTGTAGGTCACGGCTCTTCAGGTGCACATCCAGGTATTTTTTAAATGAGTTGAGGGTTTCTGCCACCACCCTCTGAGTGAAAACATTTTTCCTCAGCTCCCCTCTAATCCTCGAGTTGAGGTACAGAACAGCCTGGACCAAATCTGGGTTACCCTGTGCTCATATTTGAAAGAGTAAAGGGTGTGTGAAGATAAGCAAATGTCTATGAATGTGCAGTTGGCTGAGGTGAGGAGAAGGTTGGGGATGCCTGTCGGATGTAAATGACGGGACCTCGGAAACTCACTGAAGTCAGTTGAGGGCAGCCCAGTTTTGGGAAGGGGTCCTGAACAGGTGTTAGGCCCCTTAGGGAATTAGGGGTTACGGGGAGCGGGCAGGAAATTGGACATGAATTTAGATTTGAGGTTAGGATCAGATCAGCCATGATCTTATTGAATGGCGGAGCAGGCTCGAGGGGCCGATTGGCCTACTCCTGCTCCTATTTCTTATGTTCTTATGTTCTAAGTCCTTCTGTGCTGGAAATGCTGAATGTATCGGAGCAAGGGTGCCCCCAGTGGAATTTCAGCTCCATGGCAGAATACCTTTAAGATCGTGCATTAAAGGGGCAGGTGTAGAAATTTGTTGACACCACGTCCGTTTTACAGGCGTAAAATAGCCACCTAAGTGTCCAATATGGCAGACGGCGTGCACGCGCACATTCCATGATGGAACTGTGCGACCCGCCATATTGGTAAAGGCTAAAGTATAGGCGTCCAGGGCCTCCGCCGGGAACGGGCATTAGACCCTATGCATATGCAAATAAGGGGCCTAACACCTGTTCAGGACCCCTTCCCAAAACTGGGCTGCCCTCAACTGACACGGGGCCTGTTGGGTTCAGGATAACCAGGTCTACGTACCAGTGAGCCTCTACAAATCACGTTTAGGCCTCAGCTGGTGTATGTTGGTCAATTCTGGGCACCACACTTTACATAAGAATATAAGAACATAAGAAATAGGAGCAGGAGTAGGCCATAGGGTCCCTCGAGCCTGTTCCGCCATTCAATAAGATCACGGCTGATCTTTGACTTCAACTCCATTTTCCCGCCTGATTCCCCCAGAGTCCAAAAATCTATCGATCTCAGCCTTGAATATGCTCAATGACTGAACATCCACAGCCCCCTGGGGTAGAGAATTCCAAAGATTCACAACCCTCTGCGTGAAGAAATTCCTCCTCGTCTCAGTCTTGAATGGCCAATCCCATATCCTGCGATTATGCCCCCTAATCTCTCAGCATCTACCCTGTCAAGCCCCCTCAAAATCATATATGTTTCAATGAGATCACCTCTCATTCCTCTAAACTCCAGAGAGTATAGGCCCATTCTACTCAACCTCTCCTCATAGGACAACCCTCTCATCCCAGGAATTAATCAAGTGAACCATTGTTGCACCGCCTCTAAGGCAAGTATATCCTTCCTTAGATAAGGAGACCAAAACTGTACACAGTACTCCAGGTGAGATCTCACTAAAGCCCTGTACAACTGTAGCAAGACTTCCTTACTCTTGTACACCAACCCCCTTGCAATAAAGGCCAACATACCATTTGCCTTCCTAATTGCTTGCTGTACCTGCATGTTAACTTTTTGTGTTTCTTGTACGAGGACACTCAAATCTCTCTGACCACCAACATTTAATAGTTTCTCACCATTTAAAAAATATTCTGTTTTTCTATTCTTCCTACCAAAGTGAATAACCTCACATTTCCCCACATTATACTCCATCTGCCACCTTCTTGCCCACTCATTAAACCTGTCTATATCCCTTTGCAGACTCTTTGTGCCCTCCTCACAGCTTACTTTAGGAAGGATATCAAGGCCTTGGAGAGGGTGCAGAAGAGATTTACTGGAATTGTACCAGGGATGAGGGACTTCAGTTATGTGGAGAGACTGGAGAAGCTGGGATTGTTCTCCTTAGAGCAGAGAAGGTTAAGGGGAGATTTAATTGAGGTTTTCAAAATCATGAAGGGTTTTGATTGAGTAAATAAGGAGAAACTGTTTCCAGTGGCAGAAGGGTCGGTAACCAGAGGACACAGATTTAAGGTGATTGGCAAAAGAGCCAGAGGCGACATGAAGAAATGTTATTTTACGCAGCGAGTTGTTCTGATCTGGAATGCGCTGCCTGAAAGGGCGGTGGAAACAGATTCAATAATAACTTTCAAAAGGGAATTGGATAAATACTTGAAGGGAAAAAATTTGCAGGGCAATGGGGAAAGGGCAGGGGAATGGGACTAATTGGATAGCTCTTTCAAAGAGCCGGCACAGGCCCGATGGGCTGAATGGCCGCCTTCTGTGATGTATCACTCTACGATTCCATAATTTGATGACATGCGGCCTAACAAACAGTGCGTAAAGGGACTGCTGGAGGCCATCACCAGAAAGGTAAGTTTAAAAAAACTGAATGTGGAGCCAAGAGGTGCAGGAGTGCTTGTTCCCGCTCCACAGCAGTCCCGAAGGCCATTAACGGCCCCTTCCAGATTTCCTCCCCCCCTTCCCATCACCTCCCCCTTTCCCATCACCTCCCCCCCTTCTCCTCCCTCCCAGGACCTTCCTGACAGTCACTGTTGGAGAGGTGGCCAGCCTGAAATGTAAACCTGCCTCTCCAGTGAGCAGCCTGGGGGCACGGACTAGATAGCCACTGCTCTCCCGAGGCCCATTATCGAGTGAGCCTCGGGCCTACCCTTTGCGGTGCAGGGATCATTTCCCAGGCCCAGTTCATGCCAACAGGCTGGTGATCTCCAAACTCACTCCCGTAGTGAGCTCTCCTACACTGCCCCCCTGCATTGGATATAACTGTGCCCCTCGCAGGGTCTCCCAATCACCGCTCGCTGCCTTGTTTTATAGTTTAGTATGGCTGGTTTCAGGACCCTGACAAGCTGCAACATTTATATCACCCATCAGACAGCATCACTCAGAGAGGGAATTTCACCCCCCCAATCAGAGAGAGAATTACCCCCCGCCATCAGAGAGAGAATTATCCCCCCATCAGAGAGAGAATTACCCCCCATCAGAGAGAGAATTATCCCCCCATCAGAGAGAGAATTACCCCCCATCAGAGAGAGAATTATCCCCCCATCAGAGAGAGAATTATCTCCCCCATCAGAGAGAGAATTATCCCCCCATCAGAGAGAGAATTATCTCCCCCATCAGAGAGAGAATTATCCCCCCATCAGAGAGAGAATTATCTCCCCCATCAGAGAGAGAATTATCCCCCCCATCAGAGAGAGCATTACCCCCCATCAGAGAGAGCATTACCCCCCATCAGAGAGAGAATTATCCCCCCATCAGAGAGAGAATTACCCCCCATCAGAGAAAGAATTATCCCCCCATCAGCGAGAGAATTATCCCCCCATCAGCGAGAGAATTATCCCCCCATCAGAGAGCTAATTACCCCCCCATCAGAGAGAGACTATTCCCCCATCAGAGAGAGAATTACCGCCCCCCCCATCAGAGAGGGAATTCCCACCCCCCCCCCCCCCCACTCAGGGAGGGAATCATTCCCCACTCAGCGAGGGTAGAACGCCCCTCTGGCTGAATTTGCTGGTGGTAGTGAGGATGTGACAGTGGGTGACTCACAGAGCGCTGGGAGCTGGAGGATGGAGGAGTGGGCTGAGAGTGTGTAGCTTCCCAGAGGAGGCTGAGGAGAAGCTGCCAACAGCTTCAAAGTGGTGGGATCCAGAACCCACGGTTACCCTCCTGAAGAGAAGGATGTTTGAGGAACGTCGTACCTACGTGCGGGATCTGAGCTCAATCAGTGGATTTGCAGCGGTTTCCAGATGTGACTCCCCGGTCTCCAACTGTCCTTTGCGGTAATGTCACGGAATCTTTCTCTTCCTTGCAGGCACCAATGGAGCGAGTGGCAACGGCATTGGGATCTGCAGCCGAACCCCGGCTAAGGGACCGCTTGAGGCCTCCACCTCTGGGAAGTACAGACTGCAGCTTGAGGAACCAATAGAGGACAGAGTAGAGTGCAACATGAATGGCAGCTCCCAGACCCCGGCCACTGTTGTGTCTCAGAGCTTTCAGGATCTGATAGCCATTATCGGATCAGCTGGGCTACAGATCCAGGACCCCGTAGAATGCTGAGGGAGGGAGTCCACTTGCCTCATCCTGCCGTATCTCAGGACAACAGGACACTCCAGGCCTCTGGCCTTCCCCCCCCAGAACGCCCCGCCAGTGGAATGAGACCAGGCTTCCCAGGAGCGCCCTCCAGAGATACAGCCGACAGCGACTCCCTGCCAGGGGCCAACTGCAATGAGCCGAGGGCCCCCTCAGTCCCATGAGGAGCGAGCCAGCTCCCACCATCCAGCCCTTAGGTGGCACTTGAAAAAACACTGGAACAGTGTAGGCACCCAGGGGAAGCACGTTGTTAGCAGAGTGTAGGGTGAATGTTTGACCATCGCAAATGATTGCTGCCAATTTGATATTGTCTGCAACTGTGGACACTTCAGAAACAATTCCTTTCTCTAAATCATTTATAAAAATGACAAACAGCGGCCCCAACACTGAACATGGTGACACCCCACTGGTGACTGGCTGCCAACCAGATACCCAGTGCTGTCTACCAACCAACCAATTGCCAATCCATTTTAAGATTCCCATCTATCCCGTGGGCTTGGACCTCACAAGGTGACGAATTGTGTGAGACAATGTTGAATATCCCCTGAAATCCAGGTAGACATGATCCACTGTCTCTCCCCTATTTACTCGGGTCTGTCGTCTCCTCTAAAAAATCCAATAAATTAATCCAGCATCACCTTCCACTCCTAAAACCAGGCTGACTCTTTCAGATTAACTGATGCCTCTCAAGATGCTCCCTTGTATTATCCCTCATAATACTTTCAAACACAGTGGAAGTAAGCTTTACAGTCTATAATTTGATGGTCCACCCTGTTTTGAAGATGGGAGTCACATTTGTCATTTTTGAATCCTCTGACGTTTTGTCCAAGTCCAGTGATCTCTGAAAAATATCCACAAGAGGATTGGCAATCGTTTGAGCCAATTCCTTCAGAACCATGGGATGGAAGTTGTCAGAGCCAGGAGCTTTATCTCAACACCCTCCCCAATATGTCCTCTCTTGTATTTAAAATGTTTTCAGTCTACATTCACCTTTAAACTGTGTCCTCAATTCTAGCATTTCTCTAATATAAACACAGAAAATGCTGGAAATACTCAGCAAGTCAGGCAGCATCTGTGGAGAAAGAAACAGAGTTAACGTTTCAGGTCGATGACCTCTCGTCAGCATTTCTCTTGTGTTCTTTTGTGAATACTGTTGAACAATGATGGTTAAATACTTCAGTAATTTCTCTATCTTCCCCATGGTCATTGTTTAGTGGGCCAGCCCCTCCCTGCGTCCACTCCTGATATTGGGAGAACGCTTTACTGTCCTGCTTTATGTTTCCAGTTATGTTTTCCTTGTGATCCCTCATCATTTCCCTGGCATTCCTCAGCCTATCTTTATAGATCTCCCTATCCTGATCCTTTCCTCAACAGTTAACTATTTTGTAAACTTTCTCTTTCTCCTAAAGCCTTTCACAAAGTTGTAACTAAAGCCAAACTGGCCATACTCTTTAATTCTGTCCCTGAACTATTTCAGTTTGCATCTTAAAAACTATCCTTGTGAAACTTTTCCTTCCAGTGTCTCTTTGCCCTTTCCCATGCTTCTCTCACACCCGTCAAATCAGCCAGTTTAAAATTTAGCTCTTTAATTGGCTTCCTTTTGTTTTCTAGAATTTCAGATGGAATGTCAATGGTCACCAGATCCAACACTTCTATTTTGCTAATTGTTCTCTCCTCATTCATTAAAACTAAATCCGATATTGCATTACCCCGTTGTGGACTTTTAAATGTTTTAGAAATGAGTCCCTCACAGTTTCAACGAATCCCCCGCTCGATGCAGACTGCGTACTCCAGTACAATATGAGGAAGATTGAGATCGCCAGGATTACTACTGAAGGCTCAGCTCTGATCTGTCTTATCATCTCCCACAAAACTGCACCAGCCTCCCTCTGATTATTTGGTGGCCTGTAGCATAGTCCGATTAATAACTTTCTCCCTTCACTGTCTTTTATTTCTATCTAAAACTCAGTACCACTTTCCGCATCCAACTCGGCTGTAACTAGTCTCCCTATAACAAACGATGCTCGCCAACCTCCTGGTCCTTCCTAAAACACACAACCTGCTAGTTAACTCCCCAATCATCAATCCATTTCAACCTGGTTTCAGGCACTCCTGGTTTGTCTGTTTCCTGCCTATAACTCACCCATTTTATTCCTTATACTCCTTGTATTTGAATAAGCACAAATCAGGTTTAATATTCTTAATCCCTCTTCCCTAATTATTCTTAACCTATAGTCTTCTCTTCTTTCCCCTCCCTCTCACCACTTCAAATCCGCCTCACCGCCTTATTTACCCTTTCTGTAAGCACATTGGTACCTCCTCCGCTTTAGATGGAGTCCGTCCCTCATAAAGAACTTCCCTCTGCCCCAGACCTGTCCACCAACGCCTCGATTTTAAAAATTCTCATCCTTGTGTTCAAATCCGTCCATGGCCTCACCCCTCCCTGTCTCTGTAACCTCCTCCGGCCTCTACGATCCCCTCCCCTGAACTCTGCACTGCTCCCATTCTGGCCTCTTGCCCATCTCTGATTTCCATCGTCCCACCATTGGCGGCCATGCCTTCAGCCGTTGAGGCCCTAAGCTCTGGAATTCCCACCCTAAGCCTCTGTGCCTCTCTTCCTCTCTCTCCTCCTGTCCCCGCTACCACAGATGATACAGTCGAGTATCCCACACTTGGGGACGTTGCAGGCTTCAGCAACCCCCCAAGTGCAATGGGCTAGCCCTGTCCTGGGAGAACCACCTTCTTGATCATGGTGCCTCCCCTGCCAGGTAAGTGTTTGGGAAAAATCCCATGTTCATCCCCCCAGTTATGGGGGGGGGCACCCGTGATTTCCCAATATACATTCCCAGCGGGAGAGGCTCCCAGCCAGCATCGTACCACCAGAAAATTTACCCAGTAGAATGCAATGGCTCCTCTCCCTGAGGATGCTCTCTCTGCTGTTTCATTCCACAGTGTGGCTGTTACTCGTAGTTTGATTCCTGCTTTTCCCCCTTCTCCTGACTCTCGCTGGTGGACAGGTCCCACGGGCACTCACAGCACACCAATATCGTGCCCGATTAGCCCATCGCCCAGCCTGGACTGTGAAGACGATGACATGTGAGTTTGCTCATCCACTCACCCAGGGGTAGATTTTATGAATGAACTCCCCTGTTAAGTCCTTTTTTTAGTGAGTTTCATATATGTGAAGTAGGAACTTGCATTTTCACAACCTCAGGACATCCCAAAGTGCTTTACAGCCAATGAAGTGTTTGTGAAGTGTAGTCACTGTTGTAGTGTGGGGAACACAGTAAGGTCCCACAAACAGCAATGTGATAATGACCAGGGGGGATAAGTGTTGGTTGAGGGATAAATATTGGCCAGGTCACCAGGGAGAACTCTTCTTCGAAATAGTGCCGTGGAATCATTTAATGCTGTGGAATCACTCCCTCAATGCTGCACTGGGAGTGTTGGCCTGGATTGTGTACTCAAGTCTCTGGAGGGAGGCCTGAACCCACGACTTTCTGACTCAGAGGCAAAAATGCTACAACTGACACCTAAGGACAACAGCTTAGGGTGATATTATCGCGTTGACTAATCGTCTCTCGCTGGCTCATATCAGGAACCGTCTGACAAAGAGTTATATCACAACCAGCATCAGTGGGTAAACACCATGTCCATCATTCTTTCCACTTGTGTATCACATTTAAATAAATTACAGACAGAACTCCGTCTAGGTCTGTAGGTGAGAATTCTTATCTGCCTTGTTTCAGTTTTATTCATCTGTGTCTGTCTTTCCTCTTTGAGTCAGAAAAACGGACGGTATGAATTAATTGAATGGAGACGAGTGCAGGGTCTTACAGACTGGGAGAAAAATGGACGGCTAACTCATCGAATGGCGTTGAGCTTGTGAGCAGTCAACAAATCAAACAGAATAATGAGCTGTGCCTGAGGCCTGAGCCTGTATTCAAGGTGCTGGCAGTGCTGGCCTCGTACCATGCTCTGGTCAGCTCGCACCTTGAATACAGCGTTCAGTTCTGGGCAGGAGGAGCATCGAGGGCCTGTGGTGCAGCGAAAGGCCACGAGGCTGAGCCATGGGCCGGGATTCTCCTTCAGGATTCCGCCCGACATCAGGCGGGGCTGAGGTGGAAATAACGGGAACTGCGGGCAGTGAGGTCTCCCTGCACTGACTGGGAGTTCCCTCCCCTGTCCCCACCTGCACCACCGCTGGACACCCCTTCCCCGCCTGCTGCACACAATTGGAGGGTCGAGTCTGGGACCAAGATCTCCTGCAGATTCCCTTACTTTTCACCCCAGTTCTCAATGCTTCCTGGTGCTGCCATGGGTGAGGAGGCAGTGGGCCTCAGGAAGCATCAGTAACGACCCTGGGGTCCCCCGGCTTAGGGAGGGGGCTTTGCAGTGGTCTCCTCTCCCTCCCTTCCAGGCCCCACTTACCTTCCTGCGGAGGGCTTGGTCTCAGCCCATCTCTGGGGCACTTCTGATCCTTAATGACCCAGTCGCCTCTGATGGTGCTTGGTCCTGCCGCAGGGCCTGAACCCACAGACAGGGCCTGAACCCACAGACAGGGCCTGAACCCACAGACAGGGCCTGAACCCTCAGACAGGGCCTGAACCCTCAGACAGGGCCTGAACCCACAGACAGGGCCTGAACCCACAGACAGGGCCTGAACCCTCAGACAGGGCCTGAACCCACAGACAGGACCTGAACCCACAGACAGGGCCTGAACCCTCAGACAGGGCCTGAACCCACAGACAGGGCCTGAACCCACAGACAGGGCCTGAACCCTCAGACAGGGCCTGAAACCTCAGACAGGGCCTGAACCCATAGACAGGGCCTGAACCACAGACAGGGCCTGAAACCTCAGACAGGGCCTGAACCCATAGACAGGGCCTGAACCACAGACAGGGCCTGAACCCACAGATGGGGATCTGATCCCAGACAGGGCCTGAACCCACAGACAGGACCTGAACCCTCAGACAGGGCCTGAAACCTCAGACAGGGCCTGAACCCATAGACAGGGCCTGAACCACAGACAGGGCCTGAACCCACAGATGGGGATCTGATCCCAGACAGGGCCTGAACCCACAGACAGGACCTGAACCCACAGATGGGGATCTGATCCCAGACAGGGCCTGAACCCATAGACAGGG
Source organism: Heptranchias perlo (assembly GCF_035084215.1). Taxonomy (NCBI): domain Eukaryota; kingdom Metazoa; phylum Chordata; class Chondrichthyes; order Hexanchiformes; family Hexanchidae; genus Heptranchias; species Heptranchias perlo. The sequence goes on from NC_090360.1 coordinate 23,633,979, forward strand.
CCTGAACCCATAGACAGGGCCTGAACCCATAGACAGGGCCTGAACCCATAGACAGGGCCTGAACCCACAGATGGGGATCTGATCCCAGACAGGGCCTGAACCCACAGACGGGGCCTGAACCCTCAGACAGGGCCTGAACCCTCAGACAGGGCCTGAACCCTCAGACAGGGAATCAAGGGATATGGGGCCGGGGCGGGAAAGTGGAGTTATTGATCTTATGATCAGAGCTGCCCGGATTTCACGGCTGGATAATGGCAGGCTGCCTTCTGGAGGTGAGAATCCTGTCGGGAGCTCGCTGAGCAGACGGCAGTGATTGGGTGGAGGGTGGAACATTGATGCCAGGAGGACAAGCCCAGCCCTAGTTACAGAGGGATCGACTTACTCCAATTCTTCAGCTTAGGAAGGAATGTTACCCGTGCTAAACCTGAGAAAGGAGTTCTCATTCTCTGTGTGTCTGCTTGCTGCGAGGCTCCTGTAAGGGTCTTCGCAGAATGTGAGGCTCACGAAGAGAGACTATTGCTGAACTGTCAGCAAAATCCGTCTGTGGTTTCAGACCTCCTGTCTGTGGGTTCAGGCCCTGTCTGTGGGTTCAGGCCCTGTCTGTGGAATCAGACCTCCTGTCTGTGGGTTCATAAGAACATAAGAAATAAGAGCAGGAGAAGGCCAGACGGCCCCTCGAGCCTGCTCCACCATTCAATAAGATCATAAGATCAATAACTCCACTTTCCCACCCTAGCCCCATATCCCTTGATTCCCTGTCTGTGGGTTCAGGCCCTGACTATGGGCCCAGACCTTGTCTGTGGGTTCAGGCCCTGTCTGGGATCAGATCCCCGTCTGTGGGTTCAGGCCGTGTCTATGGGTTCAGGCCCTGTCTGTGGGTTCAGGCCCTGTCTGTGGGTTCAGGCCCTGTCTGTGGGTTCAGGCCCTGTCTGGGATCAGATCCCTGTCTGTGGGCCCAGACCCTCCCACGTTAGCTGAGTGAAATCAAGGGATTTGCTCCTGTATTCTGTCCCGCGCGGCAATTTTGCGCCATCTTTCCCGGTGTGATGAAAGGATGCTCATTATTGTGGGTCACAGGCTGTTGCATTTACCGACTATTTGAGAATTCTCCTCACATCTCTTCTGGAAGAGTCAGGTTTCAGTGAGCAGCGCATCTTTGCAGGACGGTGCGACCATTTAATGGGCTCTCCCATAAGCAGTGGTCATAACAGATCATCCAGTGCTCAGGGCAATATCCTTCGATTTGTGAATGTACTTTTAGGGTAAATACTGATCCAGTGTCTGAAATGTATAAGATTTACAGTAAGGGCAGCTTCGATCCCTCACACTGATCTTTGCTAACCTGGTGAGCTGCTGTATTGGAGAGGGGCCTGTGGTTGGGGAGCTGTCATCACCACCTGAGCTATCTCCTTCCACCTGGTCCTGGATGCTGAGCTGGTGGGTCTCTTGACTTTCACTCCCACCATTCCATTCCCCGGAGCTAACTTCAGTCAGAATCGAGCTTCCATCGCTCTCTGGGAAGCACCCACTCCGCTCCTTCAAGGTTCCTTTTTGATCCACGGTTTGAAATTGTTGCACGCTGCCACTGTTTGAAGAGCAATCTAACTTTAAGTGTAGCCCCTTCACCAGAGCTCCCAGCGCCCTCTCCCCCTGCGCATGCTCCAGCCTCTCGGTGTAACTGGACAGTCGCTGGCAGGACACGGGCTTTTGTCCTACCAGCAACATTCAAATAGTCTGACCCCGGAATTTAGGAAAGGTCTGGGTCAGGGCCAGGGTCTGGTTCTGGGCCAGGGTCACGGTCAGGGTCTGGGTCTGGGTCTGGGTCAGGGTCTGGGTCAGGGTCAGGGCCAGTGTCAGGGTCACGGTCGGGGACAGGGTCAGGGTCAGGGTCTGGGTCAGGGTCAGGGTCTGGGTCAGGGTCAGGGTCTGGGTCAGGGTCAGGGCCAGTGTCAGGGACAGGCCCGTTGGGAGAGTGGGGTCTCACTCCATCACACTTACGGTTGCAAATAGTGAGACTTGGAATTTCAGGGATGTCATTTTTATTGTAAATATGAGTTCTATTACTGTTAGCTATTTGTTCCTCTTATAAAATAAATGACCTTGATGCTCCGAGTCTGAAACAAGTCGCTTGCAGTGATGCTCTATCATTTTTCATAAACAGGAGGATGTTCCTGTGGAAGGGAAGGATAATCCTAGCCACTAATTCTAGTTGGACTAAAAGCCGATTATTCCCCTGGACCTGATGGCCGACATCCAACGGTTCTAAAAGAGGAGGCTGCAGAGATAGTGGATGCATTGGTTGTGATCTTCCAAAATTACCTAGATTCTAGAACAGTCCCAGTGGATTGGAAGGTAGCAAATGTAACCCCGCTATTCAAGAAAGGAGGGAGAGAGAAAACCGGGAACTACAGACCTGTTAGCCTGACATCAGTCATCGGGAAAATGCTGGAATTGATTATTAAGGAAATGGTAACAGGACACTTAGAAAATTATAATATGATCAGGCAGAGTCAACATGGTTTTATGAAAGGGAAATTGTGTTTGACAAATTTATTAGAGTTTTTGGAGGATGTAACTAGCAGGGTAGATAAAGGGGAACCAGTGGATGTAGTATATTTGGATTTTCAAAAGGCATTCGATAAGGTGCCACACAAAAGGTTGTTACACAAGATAAGGGCTCATGGGGTTGGGGGTAATATATTAGCATGGATAGAGGATTGGTTAACGGACAGAAAACAGAGAGTAGGAATAAATGGGTCATTTTCAGGTTGGCAGGCTGTAACTAGTGGGGTGCCGCAAGGATCAGTGCTTGGGCCTCAGCTATTTACAATCTATATTAATGACTTAGATGAAGGGACCGAGTGTAATGTATCCAAGTTTGCTGACAATACAAAGCGAGGTGGGAAAGTAAACTGTGAAGCAGGCACAGAGGACACTAAATTGGGCCGTGTAGCGCCCGTTGTTTCAGCATTCTGACATTCAAGATGGTGTCTTAGATGCATATGCACATTTCCAGCGTGACGTGCGCTGGATGCCATTTTGGTATAGGAGTTAACGCAGGTGCAAATACCAAACACTGGAAGCGTGTAAAGTAGGGAGAAAATGCATGCAATCAGTGTGCAACACTGATTTAAAGTGATAGACACCATTTTGGACCTTAACGCTCAACTCAACGCACAGTCTTAACCCCGACCATCTGAATGTGTCTTACAGTGCCTGGAGGACACCCCACCAGCACTATCTACAACATTCCTGCCAACCATGGGTGGTCTGCTAGTGCTCCCGGTGGGCACTGAGCATGACTGGGAGCACGCAGAGAGGCCACGTATAGCAGGTCAAGCTGCGAGGAGACGGAGGACGAGGAGGCGCAGTGCACTGAGTAGGAGGCCCTACCCAATGAGGGCCTTCCGGGACTAATTCTCTTACCTCAACATGACCGAGGAGGATTGCATCCAAGGCCTGAGGTTCACCAAGGAAGCCGTGACCGAGATCTGTTAACTGGTGCAGCCTCAGAGCAGGGTGAGGACAGCATTGCCTGTGGCTGTGAAGGTCAGCGTGGTGCTGAATTTCTACGGCTCAGGATCCTTCCAGGCCTCTGCTGGCGACATGTGCAACATCTCGCTGTACGCAGTGCACTGCTGCATAAGGGAGGTCACAGACACACTGTACCAGATGAGGAACAGGTTCATCACCTTCCCTCTCCACAGAGACAAGCAGATCGAGCGAGCATGGTGGTTCGCTCACATTGCTGGCTTCCCCATGGTGCAGGGTGCCATTGACTACACGCACATTGCCCTGCGTGCCCCGCACATCAACTCAGCCGCCTTCATCAACCGAAAGGGCTTCCACTCCCTCAACGTGCAGCTGGTGTGCGACCACACACATTGAATCATGGAGGTCGATGCCCGCTACCCTGGGAGCAGTCACGACGCCTTCGTCATGCGGCAGTCCAATGTGCCAGCTATCTTTCACCCGCCTCAGCAAGTCAAAGGCTGGCTACTGGGCGACAAGGGCTCTCCCCTCACACCATGGCTCATGACACCGGTCAGGAACCCACGCACACATGTACAGCAGACCTATAATGAGAGCCATGCTGCCACACGCAACATCGTGGAGCACACCATAGGCCTCCTCAAACAACACTTCCGCTGCCTCTACCGGTCTGGAGGAGCCCTGCAGCACTCCCCTGAGTGGGTGGGCAGATTCGTGGTGGTCTGCTGCATGCTGCACAACCTCACCATCATGAGGGATCAGCCTTTGCCCCCAATGATTGGAGAAGACCCTGAGCCAGAGGTGGAGGAGGAGGAGGCTGAGGAGGAGGAGGGGGTGGAGGGGGTGGAGCCAGAAGAGGAAGTGGAGGAAGATGCAAGAATGCAGCAGGATCCACACGCCTTGTCTGTAAGGGCTCTGCGTGCTCGCCTGATCCGTGCCCGCTATCAATAATGTGAATTACGTCCCCCAACTCACCTACAGTCCTACACTCCCCACCTTTTCCGCTCCCACAAGACAATCAAATCGCCCTCCATCTGATTACACAGTGGTGTCCCTCTCAGCTCATTGCATAAATAAAAACCACCACCAAATGCAAAATCAAAGTCTCATTTATCAATGCAAACATAACAGAACCATTCCCCCTTGTGTATTCCCTCAGTGCCTGTTGTCCGTGTGCCTTTGTCTATCCTAGTGCTCCTACGAGGTGCTTCCCCAGTGGCTGGAGCATGGGTGGTGGGAGGCTGCTGACCTTCAATGGAGGAGTGTCCAGATGGCCTTCGAGGACGACCTCGAGCAGCTCTGGGCCGGGAGGGCCCGGTTTCAGACTGCACTATCTCAGCATGGGCTGCAGCAGTCTGGCCTGGCTGGCTGATAGGGAACAACTGTGGCACTGGCAGAGTGGCAGGGGTGGGAGCAGGAAGGCTGTGGTCCTGAGAGAGGACAGCAGGTCTGACTGCCAGGTCGCCACTGCAACTCTCCCAGGGCGGCGCCTCAGCAATCCTGGTGATCGGCTGGAGAACAGATTGCTGGAGTGCTGTGACGCCCTGGAAGCCCCGTTGCATAGTGGAACCCAGACCCACGATAGCAGCAGTCTGAGCTTCCAAGGCAGCAGTCAGACCTTGGATGGCAGATGTTTGTGCTGCAATGGAAGCTGTGACATTGGTCATCAGACGCTGCATCATGGTGGGTTCCACAGGTGCGTTGATGGAGGTGACCACCCGTTCCATGTTGGAAAGGATGGGCTCCAAGCTCTGCTCCAAGCCCTGTGCCAAGTTGGTGCTGGACTCCTCCATGCCCCTTCTCATTGTGCGCAGGCTTTCTGGCAGGTTTTCCAGTGCCCCAAGCATTTGTTGGTGTACGCCCATTAGCCGTCTTCTGTAGCCCGGCCCATCGAAGTCCTCATCTGACTCCTCTGCAGCAGAACTAGTGAGTGACCTCGCCCTCCGGTGAGCTGGCACCTGTGGTATCCGTTCCCCCCGCCCCGTTCCTGTGCACTTGTGCTCGGTGTCTCACCACATGCAGATCCCTCCTCTAACCCGGCCTCTAAAGGACGCGCAGTGTCAGTCTCTGAGCTGGTGGAAGCGAGTGTCAGATCGAGTGACGGTGTGGCTACAGTGTCCCCCTCCTCCTCCTCCTCCTCCCCCTCCTCCTCCTCCCCCTCCTCCCCCTCCTCCTCCTCCTCCTCCCCCTCCTCCTCCTCCCCCTCCTCCCCCTCCTCCTCCCCCTCCTCCTCCTCCTCCTCCTCCTCCTCCTCGGACGGTGCCACCACGTGTTCTTGGGTATCTGCAATGACAAAGGGAAACAGGTTGAGTTGTGGAGTGGGGAGAGGAGCAAGTAAGAGGTGTGTGCTGACAGCATCTGCAGCACGTGAGTCAGAAAAGATTATGGGAGGATGGAGATGTGGAAAAGGAGAAGGAGCATTAGAAATGCAGAGACCCCCTTGACCGGGACCTCCAGCGCGGTACGTTGTCATGGCAGCAGCGACGGCCCGCCCAATGATCCGAAGCACTGACTCCTCTAGGGGGGTGAGGACGTGTAGACGTGCCTGTCCACCCTCAGATCCCTGACGGCTATTATGCGCCACCTTCTCCTGCAAGACAGAGGACAGTGTGTCAGTGAGTGTCCTGCAAGGTGTGTGGGTGATGTGCCTGTCATGGTCGAATAGCTGCCAGTTTGTGTGACCTGTGAGTGGTGGTTGTGTGGCCTGCAAGTGTGTTACTACGTGCGGGTGAGATGCAGCATGCCGAGTGCAGCATTGCGTATGGATGGGCAGTGTTTGTTGGTGGGTGGGTGACGGGGAGTGTGATGCTTGGTGCAGTGGTGCAGTTGGTTGGATGTGCCACTTGACACTTGCATTCACTCACCTTGACCACTCGTGTCAAATCATTGAACTTTTTTCGGCACTGCACCCACGTGCATGGTGCAAGTCCTGGCTTTTACTTCCTGCGCCACAGCCTGCCAATGCCTGCGGAGCTGCAGTCTGGAGGGTCTCCGGCCACCCTGCGGGTACACGTTGTCCTTCCACCAGGACCTCCAGAGCATCATCGGAGAAGCGTGGAGCCCTCTCATGTGCCAGTCCTGCTATCCTCATGGCCATCTTTCCCTCCTCCAAGTAAGCTGTGTACCTGCCATTTGAAATGTGCACCTGTTCCTTTAAAAGATGCAGGCTGCTGATGACGTGCGCTGTGCACGCCCCATTTCCAACTTCCTCATTCTCTGTGCAGCCTCTCAGCAGCACGGGTAGCGTTGGCTGCATGGAGATATTGTGGTAAGTAGAAGTTCATGTGCTGCCTGTGTAGGGGCCATCGGACGTGGGGTACTAGTGCATCACGCTACCCCCACCCGAAAATGGCCCTAATCGAATTTTCCCCCAAAGAGTCTGCAAAGGGATATAGACAGGTTAGGTGAGTGGGCAAGAAGGTGGCAGATGGAGTATAATGTGGGGAAATGTGAGGTTATTCACTTTGGTAGGAAGTATATAAAAACAGAATATTTTTTAAATAGTGAGAAATTATTAAATATTGAGAGATTTGGAGAAACTCAAAAAGTTAGCATGCAGGTACAGCAAGTAATTAGGAAGGCAAATGGTATGTTGGCCGTTATTGCAAAGGGGCTGGAATACAAGAGTAAGGAAGTCTTACTATAGTTGTACAGGGCTTTAGTGAGACCTCACCTGGAGTACTGCGTACAGTTTTGATCTCCTTATCCAAGGACATATATACTTGCCTTAGAGGCGGTGCAACGAAGGTTCATTAGATTAATTCCTGGGATGAGAGGGTTGTCCTATGAGGAGAGGTTGAGTAGAATGGGCCCATACTCTCTGGAGTTTAGATGAATGAGAGGTGATCTCATTGAAACGTACAAGATTCTGAGGGGGCTTGACAGGGTAGATGCTGAGAGATTGTCTCCCCTGGCTGGAGAGTCTCGAACTAGGGGGCATAGTCTCAGGATAAGGGGTTGGACAGTTAAGATTGAGATGGGGAGGAATTTCTTCACACAGAGGATTGTGAATCTTTGGAATTCTCTACCCCAGAGGGCTGTGGATGCTCAGTCATTGAGTATATTCAAGGCTGAGATCGACAGATTTTTGGACTCTAGGGGAATCAAGGGATATGTGGATCGGGCGGGAAAGTGGAGTTGAGGTTGAAGATCAGCCATGATCTGATTGAATGGCGGAGCAGGCTCGAGGGGCCGAATGGCCTACTCCTGCTCCTATTTCTTATGTTCTTATGTTCTTAATGTAATTAACAGAAATCCAACACCCAAAGCTTATCCAAATATCAGGGTTAGTGGAGATACTCTCAAGGTCATGTGGAATTGGCCCTCTTCTGTTACCAAGTCTGCCGTGGCTCAGTGAGTAGCTCTCTCACCTCTAACCTAGAAAATTGTGGGTTTAAGCCCCACTCCAGAGACTTGAGCACATTATCCAAATTGACAGTCCAGTACATTACTGAGGGAGTATTGGAGGTGCTATCTTTCAGATAAAACATTAAACCATAGCCCCACCTATCCTCTCATTGGATGTAAAAGATCCCACTGCATTATTTTGCTCCCCAGCGTTCTAGCCAATATTTATCGCTCAACCAATGTCACTAAAACAGATTATCTGGTCATTTATCTCATTGCTGTTTTAGGACCTGTGGTTCTTTGTTCCTTGAGACACCAGCACGACGCTTTGGGATGTCCCGAGGTTGGGAAAGGCGCTATATAAATGCAAGTAGTTTCTTCTTCCCATCTTGTGGTAAACTCCAGCTTCTCCTGTCAGTGACATTCTTGTCCTTCAAAGTTTGAGACTTGAAGATTTCAGACACTGACAGCCAGCTGCTCAATCTGCATCGCAACTTGTGAGTGAATCAATAAACAGGCATCATGCACCTACTTTCTGTAGGAAGCTTGTTCTATGGGCACGACTTTACAGATTGAAGAGCACCATTAATTGTATGTTTCATTGCCACTTACAAGGTTTGTTCTGCAGCAGCCTAAACATGCATGAGCATGAGTGAAAGGACTGAATACTTGTCTGAGTGCTTTCCATGCTGCCTCCGTCAAGTGGCATCAGGTTGAGAGGACACTGTGGCAGGTATTAATGCTTATCATGGCAAAGATGGGTAGGCTTACCATGGCAACAATCCGGAGGCTGGCAAACCATCTCCTCATTTACTCCCACAACCTGCAGGCCCACTAGGCCTCATCTCACCATTCAGTGAGGATTGCTGTACAGTGGTGGCTGATGTGAATCAGGATCAATGATCAGTGGGGAATGATGTGAATCAGGATCATTGATCAGTGGGGAATGATGTGAATCAGGGATCAATGATCAGTGGGGAATGATGTGAATCAGGGATCAATGATCAGTGGGGAATGATGTGAATCAGGGATCAATGATCAGTGGGGAATGATGTGAATCAGGGATCAATGATCAGAGGGGAATGATGTGAATCAGGATCAATGATCAGTGGGGAATGATGTGAATCAGGATCAATGATCAGTGGGGAATGATGTGAATCAGGGATCAATGATCAGTGGGGAATGATGTGAATCAGGGATCAATGATCAGTGGGGAATGATGTGAATCAGGGACTGTGCTTCTCTGGCCTCCCTTGCTGCAGAAACACTTCAGGATCTTCATAATGAACGGTTTGAATGTGAAGTCTTCACTCTTCCATGATCAGATTCCACCAGCTCCACAGGGGCAGCCTGCAACATCACAAGCTTCTTCCCTTTAAACAGCAGCTCTGGCCCTTTAATGGCCGTTGCTGAGCAGGCTGTCCCACCCCTGCGACCATTGAACTCTCACCCACAGGACCAATGTGGGCAGAGTGTAAACTCAGCTCACCTCACTACATCGTGCGAGGCCTGCCTTTGAGAAACGCAGTGAAGCTAATGTCTGCGATGACTGTCCCACCACCTCACTGAGACAGGACATGAGGCCCTCACGTCTCATAGGCCTAGCCTTCGGCCGTTTCTGGGCTGGTACCTTTCTGGGGTCTGTGTCAGATTTTACTGTGTTTCTAGGAAGGCCTGGAGTTAGAGATAATTTTGAAAGTTTGATCAGAGGCCAAAAGCTGATGTGGGACGGGTGGGAGACTGGTCAGGGGGAGTCCCAGATTGAGCTGCCCTAATTAATCTGGCACACATAATCTAACAGAGAAACTTATTTTTTTAACCAAACTGCTACTTCCTGTGGCTTGTGGGTTTCTGCCCCTCACAGCAGTGTTCTGATCGACGCAGAGCTGAGTGATTGCTAACCTTGTGGCCTGTGCCACAGTCACTTCCTGTGTCACAATGTAGTCAGCCAGGAGAGAGAGAGCGAGGGGGGAGGGGGGAAGTGCAAAACCAGGAATATGCGGCAGGTCAGTCAGTTTCTGCGGGAGGGGAGACAAAGGAGAGAGAGAAGAACCTCGAATCTGCCCAACTGAGGACCTCCTCCTAACCCTATGTCACTGAGAAGAAACTCGGGCCTTTCCTCCTTTCTCCCCACGTCAGAAAAAATCTCGCCTCCTTCACCAACCTCCCTTCCAACAACCCGCCTCACCCACCACCACCGCTGAGAAGTAACCCCGTGCCCCCCACAATCTCCCACCCCCTCACAGACAAGGTACTGGAGCCTCGATCCCCGACCGGGCTGAAAACCTGCCCTCTGCAGCCCCCACCCACGGAGAAGCAAGCCCCTCTTTCAGAAGAAAATTACCCCCCTCCACAGAGATGGAAATGGGCCCTGGAGCAGTTCAGCTCCCCCTCCCCCCCCCCCCCCAATGGAGAAGGACATTGTCCAGTGCCACCTACCCTTCCCTGTCCCACGCTGACCCCTCTCCTCCATCCCCTCCCACTGCTCTTCTTCCTCCTCCTCCCCTTCTCCCTCTCCCTCTCCCCATCCACCTCCCCCATCCTCCATCCTCTTAATCTCCTCCTCCTCCTCTCCCCGTCTCCCCCTCCGCCCCTTTCTCCTCCCCCTCCACTCTCTTCCTTCCTCTTCCCCTCCCTCTTTGAATGCCACCTCCCACCTCCCCTGTCCCCACTCTTCTGCCTGAGTCTATTCCCCCCCAACCAACCCCCCCCCAATTCCCCACCCCTCTAACAATGCTTGACCTGAATACTTGGTCTTAACTTCCCGTACACTGTGACATGTCTGTGACCTGGTTTGATGTGATTGCATCACCTTGTTGCAGCATTCGGTGAGCAAGAAATTCTCAATAAACACGGTGACCTCTTTAATAGAAAAAAAGGTGCACAGAGATCACAACTTTACACTCAGCCCTGTAAGAGATTCAGAAGGAGACTGAACCAATACGGTGTGTAGTGAATATATTTTTGAAAGAACACACAGCAGTCACAGAGTTAACAAGCTGACTCACTAGCAAAGCACAATTCTTATGCTCAAGAACGTGATTAATACGACAGACATGGTGTTAGCTGCTCCTGTAGGGAGGAGCGCTGATCTCAGGACAAGTAACATTCGTGCCAGACAAGTGCCAGGCAATGACCATCTCCAACAAGAGAGAGTCTAACCACCTCCCCTTGACATTCAACGGCATTACCATCGCCGAATCCCCCACCATCAACATCCTGGGGGTCACCTTTGACCAGAAACTGGACCAGCCACATAAATACTGTGGCTACAAGAGCAGGTCAGAGGCTGGGTATTCTGCAGCGAGTAACTCACCTCCTGACTCCCCAAAGCCTTTCCACCATCTACAAGGCACAAGTCAGGAGTGTGATGGAATACTCTCCACTTGCCTGGATGAGTGCAGCTCCAACAACACTCAAGAAGCTCGACACCATCCAGGACAAAGCAGCCCGCTTGATTGGCACCCTATCCACCACCCTAAACATTCACTCCCTTCACCACCGGCGCACTGTGGCTGCAGTGTGTACCATCCACGGGATGCACTGCAGCAACTCGCCAAGGCTTCTTTGACAGCACCTCCCAAACCCGCGACCTCTACCACCTAGAAGGACAAGAGCAGCAGGCACAATGGAACAACACCACCTGCACGTTCCCCTCCAAGTTACACACCATCCCGACTTGGAAATATATCGCCGTTCCTTCATCGTCGCTGGGTCAAAATCCTGGAACTCCCTTCCTAACAGCACTGTGGGAGAACCGTCACCACACGGACTGCAACGGTTCAAGAAGGCGGCTCACCACCACCTTCTCAAGGGCAATTAGGGATGGGCAATAAATGCCGGCCTCGCCAGCGACGCCCACATCCCATGAACGAATAATAAAAAAAAGGACTCTTCCTTCTCTGCCTCCACATTTGGAGCTTGTACTGTTTTATACCTTGCCTTATCTTGTTGTTCGTATTCTTTTTAGTCGAGCGATTGTGGAAGATTGATAGCCACTAGATCTAATCAAGGACTTCTTGGCCTGTTGGAGAAGCATGCTGGGATAATTAGCCTTCCCCATTAACATAAAATATCTAAATCAGCATATATGGTGTTCTAGGCTATATCTTACCGCCCATCTAACATCCTTTATAGAAAGCTACCTCCACCATTGCCTAAAAGGGTGGTAGAGGCAGAAACCCTCAACTCATTTGAAAAGTACTTGGAAGTGCATTTAACCTACAGGGCTACGGACCAAGTGCTGGAAAGTGGGATTAAGCTGGATGGCTCTTTTTCGGCTGGCATGGACACGATGGGCCAAATGGCCTCCTCTGTGCCATAACTTTCTATGATTCTATGATTCTATCACTGCCTCTTGAATGAGTCCAGTGTGTTTGCCCACTCCCCTACCCGGAGTATATTTCAGGTATTGATCATTCTGTCTGGGGCTTCCTGAACTTGCCTTTTACCAGTTTGTCCAGCAGTCATGGTTTAACTTGAAATAGTGCTCAGGATGGACCTTTTCTACTCCACTCATTATCTTACACTCCAAAGGGCCCATCGAGACTCCCATCACTACCTCCTTACGAGCAGCAACCCCAACTGTCCCATCCTCCTCTCTCGACACCCTTCCCCGCTGGGGAATATTCTCGGGGAACTCCTTTCTGTCCCGCTCACCCCACCCACCATTACCCCTTGAATTCAGCCACTGGATCAACATTCACTGCCCCTCTCTGCATTTCATTTCACTCGCGAACATGGCCCCTGTCATCCACGACTTATTGTGGATGCTGAAACCTGGCTCACAGGTGAAGACACCTTCCCCCTTACTGAAGCCTCCCCGCCTAGCTATACCTTCCATCACCCGCCGTGGTGGCGGTGAGGCCCTTATCACCAAATCACACCTTGGTCTGTCCCCCTACTCCTCTGGTGCCTTCTCCTCCTTTGGGCACCTCACCTTGTTCCACCCCTCTCGCCTCTCCTTTAAAATCCCTGTTCCCTACCGTCCACCCAGGTACCACACCATGCTTCTCACCGAGATATCTTCACTGCTTTCCTCCCTCAGCCTCTGCACCGAGTGACTTCTCATCCTCAGTGATATCAATCTTTATCTCAACCTCCTTGTCCTCTCTCCTCTGAGTTCACTGCCCTCCTGTCCTCCCTTAAGCTCTCCCTTCATATAAAATCTCCTCGTCATATTCACGGCCACTCCCTCGACCTTGACATCGCACACGGCCTCTTTATCTCCATCATCTCAATCAAAGACAAGGCCATCTCTGAGCACTTCCTTGTATCCCTCACCACTCACATCCCCCTTCCTCCTTCCAATCCCACTTCCTCCTGCATCTGCCCCAGAAAAAAACTCCCCCCCAAGTCACTTACAATGGCCTTTGGCCCTCTGATTGCCACAATATTTCTGCAGCTCTCGATCTGCTCAACCACTCCCTCAATTCCGCCTTTGATCCCCTTGTGCCCAGTAAAACCCTTAATCTTTCTCATCCTGGTCATTCCCCCTGGTACGACCTGCATCTTAGCTCCCTTAAGTCCAAATGGCGCAGACTTGTGCGTATCTAATGTACAACTGGTTTAGCCATTCATCGCCAGATCTGGCTGGACCACATCAAGTGCCAAAATAGCTCACGACTCCAAGATCACCCTGGAGTGAAAAGACTAGCCTGGTTTCTTTTCAGGTTTCTTTCCCAGCAACCTGCCCCCTCCACCCTCACTTCCAACAACATGCAAGGAGCTCATTGCCTTCTATGTTGCTAAGATTGAGACCATCGTTCAGCTGCCTCTGCCACATCTCTCCCTTACCCTTGCCCACCAAGCCAAATTCCCCCCAAGGATCTCCTCGCCCAATTGCCCCTTCTGCTTCCCTCTCCTCAGATACTTTCCCCCTCCCTTTCAAAACTGCCATCATCACCCACCTCCTTAAAGAAACACCCTCAACCCCTCTGTCCTTGCAAACTATTACCTCATCTCCAACCTCCCTTTCCTCCCCAAAGTCCTTGAACATGCCTCTCAAATCCAAGTCAATTTTCCCACAAGTTCATGTTTGAATCTCTCCAATCAGGCTCCTGCCACACCTCTGAAATGGTCTTTATCAAATTACATCCTCTGTGACTGTGACCGTGGTCTGTTATCCCTCCTGACCCTTTTTGACCTGTCTGCAACCTTTGACACAGTTGACCACACCATCTCTTTCAATGCCTCTCCTCCATTGTCCAGTTCAGTGGGACTGACCTCGTCTGGTTCCACTTTTACCTATCCAGTCAGATAGTGGCTTCTCATCTTGCCCCCTCACCGTTACCTCTGGAGTCCCCCAAGGATCTAACCTTGGGCCCCTGTCTCTTCCTCATCCACATGCTGTCTGTAAGAATATAGATACGTTTTTACATTATTTTAATACAGAACAAAGACAGAACAGCCAATGTAGGCAGAATTGGTTTAAATTGCATGCTCACAAATCCTGTCTTTTGATCACAATGACACTGATAACATTGGAGAAAGATGAAACTTTAAGCAATGTTTCAAAATGTCAGGGCTGAAGACATTATACTCTGTAAGGATAGATACATATAGATTCATAAATAGAATCAGCTAATTGGCATTATATAGAATTATATAATATTGAGCTCGAGTTGTTAGGTTAAAATACACCAGAAAGACACACAGATGTACCAGAGATGCTTTTAGCACAGCAGTGTGAAGAAAGAATTTCAATTGCCAGTGTAGATAAAAAAATGTTTCCTTTGCAATAAAGATTGAAAGAGGTGACATCAAAGGTACATACAACAAAAGATAACAGTTAATAAACTAAACGATAGCAACTGTGTCAACAGGATACGCACAGAGAGGTGGTGATGATACACAATACCCACATTTGTCCTATGCAATAAAACCTGTAAGAGTGCAACTCACTGAAGCTCAGTAGAAACTTTGGCTACTTTCAAAGTGGGATTCCACGATAGGCATCACTCACCACTCCCGGGAAGTTCCTCTCACGTAAGTTTCTAGATGTAGGACTGCATGTAACTACTGTATGTAATCTTAAAATGAATGTTTTGAAACAATAATAAGTGCAGCTAATTGTCAGACTGTTGTGGGGTTCAAAACCCCTTTAATAAAAGATATTTGAAGGAAAGGGTTAACTGTACCCCTTTTAAACCACGACATTTGGAAACCTGCAAACACAGTAATAAGGTTCTCGCAAATCCTGTTTTTCCCTCACTGACGCTGATGGCATTGGAGAAGTTTGAGTTTCGGGATCGAAGACATTGTCCTGTGGATAGATATCTAGATTATTAAATACATGAGCTAGGTGGGTAATATTGAGTTTAAAGCATTGTCAGGCTTTCAAAACACATAGGCCTTTGGAAACACAAGCTTTTCAACACAGCAGGGGGTAATGTAAGAAAAGGCAACAAGGACATACATCAAAGGCTTCGGATCAGGGAGGCAATGATAGGTGTGAAAAAGAGCACGGGCCTCTCATTCCTATCTGGTAATCTGTTCAAAAGATCTGGGATTTGTAAAACATCAAACAGTATTGCACCCAACATATGGTCAAATGGTATAAGGAATGGAATTGACGCCATTGAAGTATCAAAATTGGAGACGCAAAAACCATTAGCAATGTTTGGGTACAGAAATGGAAGAAGCCTTTTACAACCCATTGTTTGAACACATGGGGGCCGATTTTCGGGTGGCAGAGCGGGTACGTTGGGGACGGGGGGGGCTCCGAAAATCGCTGAAATGCCAAGTGGGTTCGGAGCCCGGCTCCAACTCACTGACTTCCGGGTTCCCCAGTGACGAGTCCGGGTGTGCGCGCACCTCCTGAACGCAGGAGTCTCACCGGCAATTAAAGCTGGCGGGATGATAATTTGCAGTTTCTCCGATAGTTGAGGTACTTGAACTACTTGATTGACTCGACATTTTAGCAGTTGTGCGATTGTGAAGGATCCTCAGCATGTTTCCCGTGCTGTGGGAAACACTCCCTGTTGCAACAGACGTGTTTCAGTCAGCAGTCAGTGGGAGATGGAAATGATTCTTTGACAGGTGGGGAGAAAACCTCATTTATTGCAGCAGGGCACTCTGTCACTTCAGACAAAGTTTTGGCTACAACACCTTTCTGTTTTCACTCAAAATTCTTACTTTCCACGCAAAACTCTGCTGTTCACACATATTTCACTACTTTGCGGACCCCCTCAAACTCACACCGTCAGGACCGGTGTCTCCATGGCTGCATTCACCACTTCATCCGAGGATGAGCAACATCACCGGCCTCGCCAGGCACACCGTCCACCTCCGCCACGTGGAGCTCCACAACACAGTGCTGCGCCACAGGCACCTGCACAAGAGCACAGAGGGCAACAACAGAGAGAGCGACGTCGCAGGAGGCACTACCCTCGCCACAGGGTCTACAGACCGAGGCTCAGCTTCCTGGACCTCTCTGAGGAGCAGTGCATACGGAGTCTGAGTCAGTCGCCAGGTAGTCGCAGACATCTGCAGCCTCCTTCATGCCGAGCTGCTCCTGGCTGGCCCGAGCAGCATCTCCTTACCTGTCGCTGTCAAAATCACCACTGCCCTCAACTTCTTCGCCTCCGGATCATTCCAGGGTGCCACCGGGGACATCGCCGGGGTCTCTCAGTCGTCTGCACACAAGTGCATGAGGCAGGTCACCGACGGCTTGTTTCGCAGGGCCTCGCACTACGTCAACTTCCCCATGGATGACCCCGGCCAGACGGAGAGGGCAGTGGGATTCCACACTGTGACTGGCTTCCTACGGGTGCAGGGTGTAATCGATTGCACCCATATAGCAATACGAGCACCTCCCCACGAGCCAGGACTGTTCATCAACAGGAAGGGCTATCATTCCATCAACACTCAGCTCGTCTGTGACCACCGCAAGAGATTCCTTCACGTGTGCGCCAGATACCCTGGGAGCTGCCACGATTCCTTCATCCTCCGGGAATCCAACATCCCGCCCCTCTTCCACGCACCCAACACCCGCAAGGGCTGGCTCCTCGGGGACAAGGGATACCCCCTGCACACGTGGCTCATGACACCTCTGAGGAACCCCATCACCGAGCAACAACATTGATATAACAACAGCCACATCGCCACCAGGTCTACAATTGAGCATGTTATAGGGCTGCTCAAGATGCGCTTCAGGTGCCTTGATCGTTCTGGGGGAGCGCTTCAATACGCTCCAGACAGAGTGGGACGCGTTATAGTCGTGTGTTGTGCCCTGCACAACATGGCACAACAGAGAGGGGTGCCGCTTGAGGAGGCCCCATCCACATCTACCACCCACACTGAGGAGGAGGAGGAGGAGGAGGAGGAGGAGCAACCCATGGGCAGAACAGCGGCTCACCTGGCTGCTCGTGAGTCCAGGGAGTCACTGATATGTGAACGGTTCTCCTAACATCAGACAGTGTGAAGAATCCAGTCCTCACCACCTGGACAGAGCAGCGGCCACACCAGCCCCCTCCCCCACCCCTCCCTGCACAAAACAGTCCTGAAACTACACATACACCCACTGTAGGGTGACCCAATGGGTGGCATCAAGTGTGGGCGTTCATGGTGAACCTCATGAAAGGGCCTTATTACAGAAGCCAGTCAAGAATGGCCAAGATGTGGCAGTAGTGGTGACATTAATAATATTTAATGTGTGTTTAACAAATGTGAGTCAAACACCCTTGTGCATCGCCTTCATGCTTACAAAACCTTCACCTTTCTCTTCCAACTACTCCTACATGGTGCCTCCCCTGTGGCTGCAGCAGAGGGAGTGACAGGTTGCTCTTGTTCATGCACTGATAAGATGCTTTGGGCCTACGCCCTCTGGGTTTTGGAGCCCGTGAGGGCCCCTCCAAAGACTGCTCCACCTGCACCTGTGCAGGGGCACACTCGAACACCTGGAGAGGAGGTAGCATTATGGGTACTGGTTGAGAGGGGGGCAATGGGTGAGAGGTGGGAGCGCTTTGAGTGGCGTCCCCACTTCCATGTCCCCTCTCGCCATCATCCCTCTCCGGGCCAGGCCCACATCACTCCTACCACCCTGCTGGACCACAGTTTGGAGGACATGCGTGAAGCCTTGTAAGGCCAGTGCTAGTGTATCTGCCTGCCTGTTTAATGTTGTTCACCCTGAGTCCGAACGGCCGTTGTCAGGGACTGAATGGACTCATTTGCGAGCCGTTCTTGAAGCTCAATGGAGGCTAGCCTTCTCTCCATCGTAGACATTCCTGCACTTAGCTGTGACAGTATCTCAGAGATGCCCCCATGCACCTGTGACACTATCTCAGAGATTCCTTCCTGTACCTGTGCCACCATGCAGGAGTTGGACTCCTCCATCCTCTGCGCAATTGTGGAGAGTGCGCATGGCACCTGTTCCAGCACCTCGCAAATGTGCTGCTGCCCCTCGATCATTCTCCTTTTAAAGGATGGCCCCCAGGGTTCAGCATCTGTGTCCAGCTGAGCAGAGCCTGGAGAGGAGTGCTCCCACCGACACGGACTCTCCACAGCTGCCCCTGCCACCAGTGTCTGCTCGTGCTCACATGCGTGTGGTAACTCATCAGGTGCGACCCCAACGAACTGCGGATTAGGACCCACTGAGGTGTGAGTATCTGCGCTGTTGGATGGTTCACTCAGATGTGACGGTGCCCCCTCAGAAGCTGGCAGGTCCTCTAAGGAATCGCCCTCTGCCGTCTCAGCAGTCGCTGAAGGGCCCATTAGAGAACAGATGGCAATATTAAGCATCATCACAGATGTGTCATGTTGCGATGAGCATATTGAGGTGCTGAAGATGGCAAGGCATGTTAACATCAATTCATATTGTGTGTGCTGAATGTTAAAGTTCTGTCACCAGACGTTTGTCAGGTACCAGTCTCGGCGTCCCCGATGGACAGGCACTCGAGACTGCGGCTCAGCTCCAGCGCCTCCTGCTCCGTGTCTGTGAGTACGACCATCTGTAGCAGCCCCCTCCGGTCCTCACCCTCTCCCGTGCATTCTGGGCTCTCTTCTCCTATAAAGGGAGAAAGTACAGACGCATGAGTGAGTGACGGTGACGTGGCCAACCGATGAATGCATTGGTTTGGGCGAGGCTGACCTTGAAAGAGATGCATCAGAGGGTGAGTATGAATCAGAGCCATGAGATTGGATGAGGATTGGGTTGAGTGGTTGTGGTGGGGTGAGTAATGGGGAGGTGAGGAAGTGGTGAGGAAGTGCAGGTAAGTTAAGGATGAGCTTTGAGTGGGTGTGAGGAGTGATGTGAAAGAGTAGTGTTGGCAGTGCAGAATGAGTTGTGGGGTGGGAGCGGTGATGTGGAAGATGGAGTGTAGGAGAATGAGTAAGTGTACTCACTTTGACTGACCTAGTTAGGTCACTGAAGCGCTTCCTGCACTGGATCCAGGTGCGGGAGACGTTGCTGCCACTGGTGACCTCCTCTGCCACCTCGAGCCAGGCCTTCTTGGTGGCAGAGGCAGGGCACCTCCTCCCGTCTGCTGGATAGAACACATCCCATCCTCCTCCTCACCCCACCCAGTAGCACCTGGAGTGAGGCATCACTAAATCTAGGAGCAGCCTTTTCCCTGGGCTGCTCCATTGTGCTGTGTGGGTGTTTGCTCCAGGAGCAGCCATTGGAGGACTGCCCCTTTAAGTAGAGCTCCTCCAGCTGACAGCCTGTGATGCGGGTGCGCAGCCCGCCCGCTGCGCAGCTTTCGGACGGCAAACCCGGAAGCCACGTTAAGTGGCTCCAATTTACCCCCAATCGCGTGGGGAACGGACCGATTTTATTGGGCGGGTGACCCACACGCCCAAATGCCCCCCCCCACCACTGCCGTCTGCCTCCCGCTAATATCGGGGCCCTGGCCTTTTCTACATCAAAGGGTCTCCAGTCACATGATCTAAACTGTCAATCATTGTTAATGATTGATGCATAGCAACAGGTGGAGATTGGACAAAATAAGTGACCCTCCTCAATCTTACGTAAAATATAATATAAAGAAGAACAGGCTCGCCACCACCCAGCAGTCACAAGGAACGCACACTGGAACTGAACATCACATAAGAAGAAGAGGACCTCCAGTTCTGAGTTTAAAGGTTTATGTATTAATGATTTGCCTGGTGTGTGTATGAATCGTTAAGTCATTTCATAATAACATTGCGAATTATTAAGTGTCTAACGGGATTTTATGGAGGAAAGTCATATGTCTGGTTTGATTTTGCTTCATGAATGCTCGTATGAATGATAACATCATTAAATAATTACTGTTGATTAATGAAACTACCATGAGTGAGGGTGGCTTTCTTTACTTGACTATTCATCCAGTGTCCAAGAATCACACAAAATAAGGAATTCTCTACACTGTCTGTAGCTTTTCGAATGTTATTAAAAAGGATAAGGATTATTGCACACTGCTCCTTGACATCATCCGAAGACATCAGGTCAGGTTCCACATGTACGCTGCCAATATCCAGCCCTACCTCACCACCACCTCTCTCGACCTCTCCGCTGCCTCTGTGTTGTCAGACTATATTCAGTCCTGGATGAGCCGCAATTTCCTCCAATTAATTATTGGGACGACCAAAGCCATCTTCTTCAGTCCTCACTACAACCACCGTTCCAGAACCACCAATTCCATCCTCCTCCGTGGCCACTGTCTCACGTTTCACCAGATGTTGTTTGCAACCTCAGCATCCCAGTTTGACCCTGAGCTGAGCTTCTAACCCCATGTCTTCTCCATCACAAAAACTATCTATCTCCACCTTCGTGGTATCACCCATCTCTGCGCCTGCCTCAGCTCAACTGCTGCTGCTGAAACCCTCATCCATGCTTTTGATACCTTGACTATTCCAATGCTCTCCTGGCCGGCCTCCCATCTTCCACCCTCCATAAACTTGAGCGCATCTAAAACTCTGCTGCCCGTATCCTAACTCACACCAAGTCCCGTTCACCCATCGATCGCTGACCTACATTGACTCCGGGTCCACCAACACACCAAATTTAGACTTCTCATCCCCGTGTTCAAATCTCTTCATGTTCTCGCCCCTCCCTATCTCTGTAACCTCCTCCAGCCCTAGAACAACAACAAATTGCACTTATATAGTGCCTTTAATGTAGTAAAACATCCCAAGATGCTTCACAGGAGCATCATCAAACAAATATTGACACTGAGACTGAGGAGATATTAGGACAGATGACCAAAGAGGTAAGTTTTAATGAGCGTCTTAAAGGAGGAAAGAGAGGTAGAGGGACAGAGAAGTTTAGAGTGGGAATTCCAGAGCTTAGGGCCTAGGCAGCTAAAGGCACGGCCACCAGTGGTGGAGCGATTAAAATTGGGGATGGCCAAGAGGCCAGAATTGGAGGTGTGCAGAGATCTTGGAGGGTTGGAGGAGGGTACAGAGATAGGGAGGTGCGAGGCCATGGAGGGATCAGTCTCGTGGTCTTTCTCTGTACCAGCTCTAGGGTTTGGATGGTCTCCCTGTGCCTCGGTGACCAGAAATGAACGCCGTATTCACGGTGCGGCCTAACCAGAGCACGGTACAGCCTCAGCACTCAGATTTAATCTTTACTGATTGGGCAACGTAGCGATCATGCCGCAGATTCCTTCTGCCATTTCCCTATCTGGTTCGTTGAGTTTGAATGCCCCCACCTCCATTTTCTTCTTTCAATTTGTTACACCTGGCACTTACCTACATTAAATTTCATTTGTTGCTGTTTGTCCACTTGCAAATATTTTCTAGATCATTTTTCATTTCTTTGGCTGCTTTGTCAGACTGCTCCCACCCAGTATCGTGGAAAATTTGACCATTGTATTTTTGAATTTAGGTCTTTTACAAAGATCAGAAACTATAGTGACCCTCATCACTGGCTCCTGGGATGCTCCACTTAGTACATCTGGGACTCCAACATCACTCCCCTAAACAACACTACTCTTTTGGCCAACTCCTTACACACCTCCAAGTTTTACCTGGGACACCCATTGCCTTAAGCCTGTGTAACAGCCTTTCATGTGGAAATTTATCAAAGGCCTTCTGGAAAACAATATCCGATATCCACTGGGGATGTCGGGGAGATTGTTGGTCAGGCAGGATCTGCCCCTTCTGATCCTGTGTTGGCTGCCATTTACCAGGCTAGTTTCATAAAAGCGTCACTAAACTTTTCCTAAGGATCAGTTCCATTATTTCGCCACATATCAATCCAAGACAATTTGGTCTGCAGTTACCCAGTTTAATAATTTTGAATATAGTGCCATATAAATACTGTGGCGACGAGAGCAGGTCAGAGGCTGGGTATTCTGCGGCGAATGACTCACCTCCTGACTCCCCAAAGTCTTTCCACCATCTACAAGGCACAAGTATGTCCTGTCCACAAAAAGTAAGACAAATCCAATCCGGCCAATTACCGCCCCATCAGTCTACTCTCAATCATCAGCAAAGTGATGGAAGGTGTCGTCGACAGTGCTATCAAGCGGCACTTACTCACCAATAACCTGCTCACCGATGCTCAGTTTGGGTTCCGCCAGGACCGCTCGGCTCCACACATCATTGGTCCAAACATGGACAAAAGAACTGAATTCTAGAGGTGAGGTGGGAGTGACTGCCCTTGACATCGAGGCAGCGTTTGACCGAGTGTGGCACCAAGGAGCCCTAGTAAAATTGAAGTCAATGGGAATCAGGGGGAAAACTCTCCAGTGGCTGGAGTCATACCGAGCACAAAGGAAGATGGTAGTGGTTGTTGGAGGCCAATCATCTCGGCCCCAGGACATTGCTGCAGGAGTTCCTCGGGGCAGTGTCCTAGGCCCAACCATCTTCAGCTGCTTCATCAATGACCTTCCCTCCATCATAAGGTCAGAAATGGGGATGTTCGCTGATTCTTGCATAGTGTTCAGTTCCATTCGCAACCCCTCAAATAATGAAGCAGTCCGAGCCCGCATGCAGCAAGATCTGGACAACATCCAGGCTTGGACTCATAAGTGGCAAGTAACATTCGCACCAGACAAGTGCCAGGCAATGACCATCTCTAACAAGAGAGAGTCTAACCACCTCCCCTTAACATTCAACGGCATTATCATCACCGAATCCCCCACCATCAACATCCTGGGGGTCACCATTGACCAGAAACTTTACTGGACCAGCCATATAAATACTGTGGCTACAAGAGCAGGTCAGAGGCTGGGTATTCTGCGGCGAATGACTCACCTCCTGACTCCCCAAAGCCTTTCCACCATCTACAAGGCACAAGTCAGGAGTGTGATGGAATACTCTCCACTTACCTGGATGAGTGCAGCTCCAACAACATTCAAGAAGCTCAACACCATCCAGGACAAAGCAGCCCGCTTGATTGGCACCCCATCCACCACCCTAAACATTCACTCCCTTCACCACCGGCGCACTGTGGCTGCAGGATGCACTGCAGCAACTCGCCAAGGCTTCTTCGACAGCACCTCCCAAACCTGCAACTTCTACCACCTAGAAGGACAAGGGCAGCAGGAACATGGGAACAAGACCACCTGCACGTTCCCCTCCAAGTCACACACCATCCCGACTTGGAAATATATCGCCGTTCCTTCATTGTCGCTGGGTCAAAATCCTGGAACTCCCTTCCTAACAGCGCTGTGGGAGAACCTTCACCACACGGACTGCAGCGGTTCAAGGTGGCAGCTCACCACCACCTTCTCAAGGGGCAATTAGGGATGGGCAATAAATGCCAGCCTCGCCAGCGACGCCCACATCCCATGAACGAATAAAAAATAAATCCAATGCAGCAGGAGCTCCCCTGATTCCCTCTTGACAACTGTTAGCACTTTGTAGTTTTAATTCCCAATTTCATTCACCACTCTCCGGCATAGACCAGTTTCTGTGCTGTACATTCTATGTAATTCTACAGAGGAACGACGGAGAAGGAAATAGGATGAAATAGAGTCAAATCAGGTACAGAAAGGGAAATAAAGAGAGGGAAAGAAAGATTAGAGAGAGAAAAAAAAACAAAGGAAAAGTAAGAAAAAAATAAAAATATTTTAAATTGACATTTTTAAAATTTCTAACAACAATTCACCACCTGAAAGGATGAGAGTGAATGGTTTCAATTGTTCAATTTCTGGGACAGAGATGTTGATTATTTAACAATTATCATGTTGTTGAAAAGGTACTTTCACTGTTAATTACCAGACTTAACTTTCTGCAATGAGTTTAATGGGCAATTAATATGCAAATCCAGCAAGTTCGTAAAAATAATGGGGAGGCTCAGGGCAAGATGCCATTTGTGTGAAGCAAATGGGGGAGTGGCTTAAATCGACGGGCAAATTCTGGAGATTCACAGCATTTCTCTTAAAGCCCTGAACTTGCTGGCCGATTTGCGCACTAACGATGGCGTGTCTCGTTAACACGCCGTTATTTTACCAGCGAGATCCCACCCATTGTTTACCGTGATGTTAATGTTGCTGCTCAGATCTTGTACGTCAGGTCATTGCATAGATGTCAGCTCACCTATCCATCCCTTGACTTCCGATTCATTCGGCCTCTGACACAGAACAGCGAGGGTCTTTCATAGAGATGGCAGAGAGAAGCTGCAAGAAACAGGAGGTGTTCCAGGTGGACCGATACCTTGTTAATCCCCTCCACCTGGTGGGAATGGTGCGTGCAAGGAGTAAGATGGAGGGGGGGGCGTTCAGATAGAATTACATAGAATGTACAGTGCAGAAACAGGCCATTCGGCCCACCGGATCCATGCTGGTGTTCATGCTCCACCTGAGCTTCCTCCCACCTTACTTCATCTAACCTTATCTACATATCCTTCTATTCCTTTCTCCCTCATGTGTTTATCCAGCTTCCTCTTAAATGCATCCATGCTATTCGCCTCAACTACTCCTTGTGATAGCGAGTTCCACGTTCTAACTGCTTTCTGAGTATAGAAATTTCTCCTGAATTCCTTATTGGATTTATTAGTGACTATCTTATATTTGTGGCTCCTAGTTCTGGACTCCCCCACAAGTGGAAACATCTTCTCTACGTTTACTCTAACGGATCCTTTCATAATCTTAAAGACCTCTAATAGGTCACCCCTCAGCCTTCTCTTTTCTGTTCGATCTTTCCTGAGAGATATAACCTCTCAGCTCTGGTATCATCCTTCTAAATCTTTTTTGTACTTTCTCCAGTGCTTCTATGTCCTTTTTATAACATGAAGTACAGAACAGTACTTTTAAGTGTGGTCAAACCAAGATTTAAATTCAACATAAATTCTCTGCTTTTGAGTTCTATTCGTCTAGAAATGAACCCCAGTGCTTTGTTTGCATTTTTTATGTAAGGAGTCTTACAACACCAGGTTATAGTCCAACAGTTTTTATTGAAATCACAAGCTTTCGGAGGCTTCCTCCTTCGTCAGTTGAGTGTGGGATTCCATAAAAATACCGCATATATAGTCAGAGAACAATGCCTGGTGATTACAGATAATCTTTCCAACAGCCTGTTATCAAAGCAATCAAAGGACTTGAATGGTGTTCAGACAGGGAAACATTACATACAAGACTACCGAATACACAAACGGTCACAACACAAAGACAGAAAGAGAAAGAGAGAGAGAGAGACACACACCCTAAAGGCAGAGAAAGAGATAGAATGACCAGTTGTATTAAAAACAGATAACTTTTTTTTCCTGCTGGTGGGGTTACATGTAGCGTGACATGAACCCAAGATCCCGGTTGAGGCCGTCCTCATGGGTGCGGAACTTGGCTATCAATTTCTGCTCGACGATTTTGCGTTGTCGTGTGTCTCGAAGGCCGCCTTGGAGAACGCTTACCCGAAGATCGGAGACTGAATGTCCATGACTGCTGAAGTGTTCCCCGACTGGGAGGGAACCCTCCTGTCTGGCGATTGTTGCGCGGTGTCCGTTCATCCATTGTCGCAGCGTCTGCATGGTCTCGCCAATGTACCATGCCCCGGGGCATCCTTTCCTGCAACGTATGAGGTAAACAACGTTGGCCGAGTCACAGGAGTATGAACCATGTACCTGGTGGGTGGTGTCCTCTCGTGTGATGGTGGTATCTGTGTCAATGATCTGGCATGTCTTGCAGAGGTTGCTGTGGCAGGGTTGTGTGGTGTCGTGGATGCTGTTCTCCTGAAGGCTGGGTAATTTGCTGCGAACGATGGTCTGTTTGAGGTTAGGTGGCTGTTTGAAGGCGAGTAGTGGAGGCGTGGGGATGGCCTTAGCAAGGTGTTCGTCGTCATCAATGACATGTTGAAGGCTGCGGAGAGCATGGCGTAGTTTCTCCGCTCCAGGGAAGTACTGGACGACGAAGGGTACTCTGTTGGTTCTGTCCCGTGTTTGTCTTCTGAGGAGGTCTATGCGATTTTTCGCTGTGGCCCGTCGGAACTGTCGATTGACGAGTCGAGCATCATATCCCGTTCTTACAAGGGCGTCTTTCAGCGTCTGTAGGTGTCCATCGCGTTCCTCCTCGTCTGAGCAAATCCTGTGTATTCGCAGGGCCTGTCCATAGGGGATGGCCTCTTTGACGTGGTTAGGGTGGAAGCTGGAAAAGTGGAGCATCGTGAGGTTGTCCGTGGGCTTGCGGTAGAGTGAGGTGCTGAGGTGCCCGTCTTTGATGGAGATTCGTGTGTCCAAGAATGAAACCGATTCTGAGGAGTAGACCATGGTGAGCTTGATGGTGGGATGGAATTTGTTGATGTTATCGTGTAGTCTCTTCAGTGATTCTTCGCCGTGGGTCCATAGGAAGAAAATGTCGTCGATGTATCTGGTGTATAGCGTTGGTTGGAGGTCCTGTGCAGTGAAGAAGTCCTGCTCGAACTTGTGCATGAAAATGTTGGCGTATTGGGGTGCAAATTTGGCCCCCATGGCTGTTCCGTGTGTTTGGGTAAGGAACTGGTTATCGAAGGTAACGGGACACAACCAACAGAGTACCCTTCATCGTCCAGTACTTCCCCGGAGCGGAGAAACTACGCCATGTTCTTCGCAGCCTTCAACATGTCATCGATGACGACGAACACCTCGCTATGGCCATCCCCACGCCTCCATTACTCGCCTTCAAACAGCCACCTAACCTCAAACAGGCCATTGTTCTGAGCAAATTACCCAGCTTTCAGGAGAACAGCGTCCACGACACCACACAACCCTGCCACGGTAACCTCTGCAAGACATGCCAGATCATCGACACAGATACCACCATCACACGAGAGGACACCACCCACCAGGTACATGGTTCATACTCCTGTGACTCAGCCAACGTTGTCTACCTCATACGTTGCAGGAAAGGATGCCCCGGAGCATGGTACATTGGCGAGACCATGCAGACACTGCAACAATCGCCAGACAGGAGGGTTCCCTCCCAGTCGGGGAACACTTCAGCAGTCAAGGACATTCAGCCTCCAATCTTCGGGTAAGCGTTCTCCAAGGCAGCCTTCGAGACACACGACAACGCAAAATCGTCGAGCAGAAATTGATAGCCAAGTTCCGCACCCATGAGGACGGCCTCAACCGGGATCTTGGGTTCATGTCACGCTACACGTAACCCCACCAGCGAACAAATGTTATCTGTTTTTAATACAACTGGTCATTCTATCTCTTTCTCTTCCTTTCGGGTGTGTGAGTCTCTCTCTCTCTATCTATCTTTGTGTTGTGACCATTTGTGTATTCGGTAGTCTTGTATGTAATGTTTCCCTGTCTGAACACCATTCAAGTCCTTTGATTGCTTTGATAACGGGCAGTTGGAAAGATTATCTGTAATCACCAGGCATTGTTCTCTGACTATATATGCGGTACTTTTATGGAATCCCACACTCAACTGACGAAGGAGGAAGCCTCCGAAAGCTTGTGATTTCAAATAAAACTGTTGGACTATAACCTGGTGTTGTAAGACTCCTTACATTTGTCCACCCCAGTCCATCACCGGCATCTCCACATCCTGCATTTTTTATGGCTTTGCTAACCTGCTTTGCTACTTTTAGTGATTTGTGTATCTGTACCCCCAGATCCCTCTGCTCCTCTATCCCATTTAGACTCTTATTATCCGAGCAGTATGTGGCTTCCTTATTCTTCCTACCAAAATGCACCAACTCACACTAATCTATATTGAAATTCATTTGCCAATTACACGCCCATTCTGCATGTTTATTAATGTCCTCTTGTATTTTGTCACAATCTTCCTCCGAACGAATTATATCTCCTAATTTGGTGTCGGCAGCAAATTTTGAAATTGTACTTCTGATCCCTGAGTCCAAATCATTGATGTAAATTGTGAACAACAGTTCACTAGCACAGATCCCTGTGGAACACCACTTCCCACCTTTTGCCAGTCTGCATAACTACCTTTAACCCCTACTCTCTGTTTTTGTAGCCAGCTTGCTATCCATTCTACTACTTGTCCCCTGACTCCACATGATCTGACTTTAGTCATGGGTCAATGGTCTACTATGCTGTACCTTTTCGAAGACCTTTTGAAAATGCAATAATATTACATTTAATACATTACCCTTGTCTACTCTTTCTGTTACTTCTTCAAGGAATTCAATAAGGCTGGTCAAGCATGACTTTCCCTTCTGAAATCCGTGCTGACTATTCTTTCTTATTTTTGGTTTCTAGATGTTTTTCTATTACATCTTTGAGTAAAGATTCCATTATTTTTCCTAACTCCGACGGATCCTGTCCTGTTCCCGATGAGTTCCCAGCCTCCACCATTTTTACTTTCCTTACTTCAGGCATGGGAAGGCTGCCTGTCCCAGAGGAGCTGGGGCCTAATGGCAGTATCGCATCCCCATGACCTCATCAGGATGTGCCCGCCATTTTATCCTGTTTTCCGTGGGTCCCCGGTGGCAGACTGAACTCCCACCAGTATTGGCTCCCACTCACCGGCACTGGCTTCGAGTGGGAGTCAGAGTCGGGCAATGCTAATGAGGCCCGGGAGTAAAAATCTCTCAGGCCTCATAGTCCAGGGGAGCCAGACGGTTCGTCACCCGCTTCAGCCCCCACTCCCCCGCCCCCACCCACAAGTTAAAATCGGCCCTTGTAATGTCTGGTCCCCCCTCCCGTTGTGATGCCCCCGGTTTTCCTGGGGCTGTTCCAGTGCACATAAACGGGCCTGTTCCTGCAGTGGTCGGGTAGGCCCAGCTTTAGAGTGACGATGAGATGGGAATGGGCACACTCAGCCACCTGCTTCAGCTTCCTCTGGCTGTGGTTAGTGGATGCCCCAGCCTGGGAACGTCTGAAGAAGGCTGCCACAGGAGCCTGCCCTGCGACCCCTGCAGACCAGAGGGTATTCAGGGTCCCAGGGG
Source organism: Heptranchias perlo (assembly GCF_035084215.1). Classification (NCBI taxonomy): domain Eukaryota; kingdom Metazoa; phylum Chordata; class Chondrichthyes; order Hexanchiformes; family Hexanchidae; genus Heptranchias; species Heptranchias perlo. Next base: position 23,663,082 of record NC_090360.1, read on the forward strand.
CAGGCTCGAGACGTCTCAGACAATGCTTAACATTTTTTGTAACCTGCTCCAGGACAATCTGACGGCTTCGGAACCTTAGGGCTGAAGTTCTCCAGCACTGACCAACGATTGATCTCCTGCAGTCGGCATAAGTGCAGCTGGAGGCCTCTCTGACCTGTACTCTTGCTCAGTCCCCAGCCTGTGCCTAGAATGTTCCTGAGTAATGACAGGTGTAGACCACCTGAGGTATCTCAGCAGCCACTCATTGAGGGAATCAACTTAAAACATTAAAGCCTGTTTGTGCACAGGGTAAGTTTGATTATTGTACTCTACAGTTTGTACTCTACTCTTCATGAGGAAAAAAATGGTGGGGGCCTGGAACTCATTGCCTGAAGGGGTGATAGAGACAGAAACCCTCATTGCATTTAAAAGGTGCTTGGATGTGCCCTTGAAGTGCTGTAACCTACAGGGCTACGGACCATGAGCTGGAAAGTGGGATTAGGCTCGATAGCTCTTTTTCACCTGGCACAGACATGATGGGCCGAATGCCCTCCTTCTGTGCCGTAAATTTCTATGATTCTATGGTTCTGGACCTCACCTGTGTATTTTTTCTTCTGTGTGATCTTTTTCTTGTAAATAAATTTGAACAATGGCTTTAGCCTCCACACATGACATTTTCTACCATTCAGCAGAATATGATGGACATGCTACATAATCTCCAGTGAGCAACATGATTCGGGTTAGATGTTAGACCTGGGCTGTACTAACCCAAACACGGCACAGAATAAGAATACGGATTTCAGTTGCTAGAAGACTCCGTCTGCTTATGGCCACTGATCCAGTCAGTTACACAAGTAAAGGTGTTGAAAAAAGACGGAATTCAGTTCTGGGCTGCCACATCCACAGGGAAAGTCTTGAAACCCAGGGATCAGCGGCTGTGGGACAGGACAGTATTGACAAGAATAAGCACAGGAAGCTAAGATGCTATTTACAAACGCAGGGAATGTGCCCCATGCATCGTAAAGCAGCAAATGTACGTGTGGACCTCAGATCCATTACACTGACCGCTGACCACAGGCCGTACACACAACTGTGAGCGTCCAACTACTCAACATCACTGATCTGTCCACTGTATCAGCACAGGAACGTTCCCTTCTCACATCGTACTTTATTGTGTTTTTAAAATAAAACTTCAGTTACGTAGAGAGACTAGAGAAGCTGGGGTTGTTCTCCTTAGAGCACAGAAGGGGAGATTTAACAGAGGTGTTCAAATTATGAGGGGTTTTGATAGAGTAAATAAGGAGAAACTGATTCCTCTAGTAGGAGGGTCAGTAACCAGAGGACACAGATTTAAAATAATTGCCAAAAGAACCAGAGGGAAGATGAGAAGAATTTTTTTTTACGCGGCAAGTTGTGATGATCTGGAATGAAAGGGCGGTGGAAGCAGATTCAATAATAACTTTCAAAACGATATTCCATATAAACTTCAAAAGGAAAAGTTTACAGGGCTACGGGGAAAGGGCAGGGGAATGGGACTAATTGGATAGCTCTTTCAAAGAGCTGGCACAGGCACGATGGGCCGAATGTGCTGCATGATTCTCTGATTCTAAGAAACCACGTCCCCAGGAAGGTGCCAATAATACCACAAGCTCTTCTGCTTAAGAAATTTCCCGAAAAATGCACAGTATGAAATTTCACAATTTCCGTCAATGTGCCCAGACAGACCGATTCTCACAAGTGCCATTTGAGGCTGGTCAGCCTGTAGCCTGCAATATTCCTCCAAGCTTTGAGCAAACGTGGTCAACTTATAACTCTACATCAGTGACAGACTTTCCGAGAGGAGCCCAACAGTAAGATAGACCTGGTAGAGCCAGGCACTCAGTGGGACCAGCTGTAGAACTGCAGCACTTCAACAAGGCAACAGGGGGCGCAGCCTTCAGCAAGTGAAACCATTATGGTCTGGATTCTAACCAGCTCCCACAATCTGTAAATATGGAGACAACAGGATTCAAATATTAGTAATCTAGAAGGAGGGAGGAAGGAAGGATTCACTTTTTAGAATCATAGAATGGTTACAGGACAGAATGAGGCCATTTGGCCCCATCAAGTTGACTCCTTGTAAGAGTAATCCAGTTAGTCCCATTCCCCCGCTCTTTCCCTGTAGCCCTGCAAATTTTTTCCCTTCAAGTATTTATCCAGTTCCTTTTTGAAAGCCACGATTGAATCTGCCTCCACCACCCTTTCAGGCAGCTCATTCCAGATCAGAACTACTCGCTGCGTAAAAAAATTTTTCCTCATGTCGCCTTTGGTTCTTTTGCCAATCACCTTAAATCCGTGTCTTCTGGTTCACGACCCTTCTGCCAATATTTAGACTCCAGGTTTTCGGTGTTAAAATGCCACTCCACCGACACTGTGCCACTGCACTCTGCCCAGTAACGTCTGCCAATCTGAGGACTTGTTTCCTGAGTGTCGGCCAGTGGGCCCTTCACATACTCAACTCTCACTGCCCCGGGAACCCAGCATCTTTCTGATCAGCAAGGGTATAGCTCCCAGTCAGGGGAGCATCCACTCACCCAACTCTCACCCTTTAGCTTCCATTTTCCTCCTGTTGGCCTATTTCACCGCAATTGGAGATTTTCCATTAGTCGGAGGTGAGGAGAGAAAGAAAAACTGAGTGATCGATAGAGAGGGATTAATTTTTGGGAACAGCAAGACGGACTGAGTCTATTCCACTCCTGTACTCGGGATTATTTCCCATGACCAATGCAACAGGACAAGTGATGTTTCCAGGCACAGACCATAAGAAAGTTGGACCTGATATTTCCTACTTGCCCCTTTAATGACCTTTGCACTGGCACAGCCAAGCTGATAAAGCCCAGTTTATCCATCGATGCTTTGTACCTTCCTTAGGACCAGTGCTAAAATTACCCAGCGGGTGATATGATGTCACATACCAGTCATTCTAAAGGCATTAGAATCACCACTTTCAGATGGGTAGTTTGCCTGGTCAGAAGGGGTTGAGAGTGGTTTATTTAAGGATGGGTTAAGATGGTCATTTTTAAAGGGAGAAGGGTATTGCCTGAGGAGAGGGAACCAGTTCAGCAAGTATGGGGACCAGGAAGGGTATCTGGGTTGTCAGCGGTATGGTGGGAATGGGGTCAAGGTAGAAGGAGGTGGGTCTCATGGGCAGCATGAATTCCGAGAGGGCATGAGGAGAGAAACTAGAGACGTTCCCAGACGGACAGAGAGTCAGACTGAGGGTCACCCAGGGTGACACAGGACATCCTTCCATCCCCTTCATTCTCCGGTCTCTGCCTCACTACGGCCAGTCTTGTGGATCGGCTACAGAATAAATTCCAGAAACGCGACCGGGCAGCGGAAATGTCAGTTTGTCTGGATTTCTGAAAAAAAACTCTTCCTTCTGTTTTTTAGTTGTTGACTTCTTCTTTTCTGGTTTCCAAAGGTCCTTGAGTAACAAAGGGTCTATATTCTCGCAATGACTTAAACTATGTGACATCTTGTGACTCAGTGGCTCCCATCCTACTTTTCAGTCCAATTGTAAGCACACTCATCCCCTCTCCCCCTTCCCCTCCCCCTGCTCCCACTCCCCCTCCCCTCGCCGCCTCCTGCACCTCCCACTCACCCCTCCCCTCTCCCCCTCTTCCCACACCCCTCTCCACCTCCTGCACCTCCCCCTCACCCCTCCCTTCTCTTCCCTCCCCCAACCTTCCCCTCCTCCCCCTCCCAGCCTCCTGCACCTCCCCCTCCTCCCTGCCTCCTGCACCTCCCCCTCAGCCCTCCCCCTCTTCCCCTCCCCTCCTCCCACTCCCCCTCCCCCCACTCCCCCTCCCCAACCTCCGCCACTCCTTCCTCCTCCTCCCTGCCTCTTGTACCTCCCCCTCACCTCTCCCCTCCCCCTCCTGCTCCTCCCCCCCCCCTCGCCAACCTCATTCCCCACCCCGTCCCCTCCTCCAACCCCACCCCCTACCCTCATACCCCACCCCCCTCTCCCTCCCCACACCCTCTTCCCATCCCCCTCCTCCACACACCCTCCTGTCCCCCTCCCCTCATCGCCCCCTCCACCTCCCCAACCCCTCCTCCTCCCTCCTCCCCACCCACTCCACCATCATCCTCCCCCTTCCCCTCCTCCTTCTCTCTCCCTCCCTTCTCCTTCCCACAGCCCTCCCCTCTCCTCCTCCCCCCTCCCCACCAGCATTAATCTCACAGGGATGTAGAATTTCTGTACAGGGACTCATTCACAATCTACTGAATTTACATTCCGCACAGGCTCATGTGTGAATGAAAGGAAATACGGTGCGTGCAAAGTTTCAATTAAATGGAGATGATGAGAAATGTTGTCTTGGAGAATAGGGCAACACTTTGCAACAGCGGCGAGCCCAATCCTGGTTACGTTCATTTTGATTTTGTTTTCAGGATCTTTGTTCCAGCAGAGGGAGCATCAAGCTGCACGAATTCAAACTCGACAAAGAGCAGTCAGTGTGTCAGCTCAACCACTCTCTACAGCACTCACAGGTCAATGGATCAGCTCTTACACCAATTTGCAAAACGTAACTGAAGCAAATTTTTAAAATTCATTCTTAGGATGCGGGCATCACTGGCGAGGCCGGCATTTATTGCCCATCCCGAGTTGCCCCTTGAGAAGGTGGTGGTGAGCCGCCTTCTTGAACCGCTGCAGTCCGTGTGGTGAAGGTTCTCCCACAGTGCTGTTAGGGAGGGAGTTCCAGGATTTTGACCCAGCGACGATGAAGGAACGGCCGATATATTTCCAAGTCGGGATGGTTTGTGACTTGGAGGGGAACTTGGAGATGATGGTGTTTTCATACACCTGTTTGGACAAGGAAGGTGCAGTGTTGAATTTGCAGAAAAAGGCAGAGGTTGTGTATGCTCGTTACCTTCAGAACAGGGGAGCTACTCCTGGGGAGGAAACACAGGCAGTCAGAGTAAAAGAGGTCAGACCGGGAGATGCACCTCCTGGAGTGCAAGATCGGCCTGGGTACAGCCGACAATGCAATGATTGCAGTACCTGGAGAAGTGGCCGTGAGGTAATAGAGGGCGTCCTGATTACAATTACTTGGGTTTATACAGCGCCTTTAACGTAGTAAAACGTCCCAAGGCGCTTCACAGGAGCGATTATCAAACAAAATTTGTCACTGAGTCACGTAAGATATTCAGACAGGTGATCAAAAGCTTGGTCAAAGAGGTAGGTTTTAAGAAGTATCTGAGAGGAGGAGAGAGAGGCGGAGAGGTTTAGTGACGGAATTCCAGAGCTTAGGGCCTAGGCAGCTGAAGGCACGGCCGCCAATGGTGGAGCGATGAAAATCAGGGATCATAATCATAGAATCTGACAGCACAGAAAGAGGCCATTTGGCCCATCGTGCCTGTGCCGGCTCTTTGAAAAAACTATCCAATTAATGCCACTCCTCTGCTCTTTCCCCATAGTCCTGCAAATTTTTCCCCTTCAAGCATTTATCCAATTCCCTTTTGAAAGTTGCTATTGAATCTGCTTCCACAACCCTTTCAGATCATAACAACTCATCTCTGTCGCCTCTGGCTCGTTTGCCAATTACCTTAAATCTGTGTCCTCTGATACGCGGTCCTTCTGCCACTGGAAACAGTTTCTTCTTATTTACTCTATCGAAAACTGTCATGATTTTGAACCCCTCAATCAAATCTCCCCATAACCTTATAAGGAGAACAACCCCAGTTTCTCTAGTCTATCCACATAACTGAAGTCCCTCATCCCTGGTACCATTCTAGTAAATCTTCTCTGCATCCTTCTCTAAGGCTTTGACATCCTTCCTAAAGTGTGGTGCCCAGAATTGGACTCAATATTCCAGTTGAGGCCTATCCAGTGTTTTATAAAGGTTCAACATAACTTACTTGTTTTTGTACTCTATGCCTCTATTAATAAAGCCCAGGATCCCGTATGCCTTTTTAACATCCTTCTCAACTTGTCCTGCCACTTTCAAAGATTTGTGTACAAACACCCCCAGGTCTCTCTGTTCCTGTCTCCCTTTAAAATTGTACCATTTAGTTTATATTGCCTCTCCTCGTTCTTCATATCAAAATGAATCACTTCACACTTCTCTGCACCTGTGTTAATTTAGCCAGGGTGACGCTGCCCTGCCATCTGATGTCTAAACAGCTGACAAAGGACAGAAAGATATGAGCAGAGAGGTCTGGGAGAATGGTTAGGTACATTAGCTGCTGCAGAATGGAACTGGATAGACACAGAAACCATGTGGGAACACCATGAGGCTAGGCCAAAGCAAATGACAGGAGTACTCAAGGGAACAAACAGTCTGGAGATTTGATTGGGGAACAACAAACACATCAGTGAAGGAAATATCAGGGGAGATGGAGAAGGTTCAGGATAAGATTAATGAAACCATTAAACTAAACAGTGGTGGAGTTAAAGGCCAGAACATATCAAAAGCCATAACGTTCAGTCTGTATGGAGGGTTTCTCTTGAATCAGGTCCAAAAAGGGTAAATAACGGCTGGAGTAATCAGACCCAATATCAGTGTAAAACAAGACGGTATGGGGCATTCTGCCCAGACAGCTTGTAGCCAGGTCAGTGATGCAAACAGACTATTAGGGAGAGTGGTGTCCCTCCCACTGCTGGCTGGAAACGATAAACCTATGGAAATGTTTAAAGTGGAATCGATCGGAGTATTGGAGAATTCCCGGCTGTCCACCCTTCTGAAACAGGATGTTAATCATCCAACAACACTGGCGAGAGGAAATCTGGAAAACCCTAGATACCTCCTGCTGTCCCAGGTGGACCATGGCTGTGCCGCTGTGATGAGCTGCAGAGCTTGTGGCTTCACTCTGGATGAAGAAATCCCCCCAGCTGGACTGTACAAGTTGTGAAATGGGGCCCAAAATGAAGAATAGGGCTGATCTAGAGTGGGGAAAATATTGTGTCACCATTACTCTGACACACTTTCAGTATGGGGCGACCAGCCTCCGCAGTCGCTCAAACTGGGGATAAGGTATCGGTGCCCGATCAGGCCCACGATGTAACAGAGATTCAGGTAAACCTCACCCTTTGAACAGAAGCATTTAGAGCAGTGGTTGGATTTGGCCCCCCAATACCCCCACTATCACTAAATCTCAGATCGATCCTGGATTCAAAGTAGCAATTCTCAAAAACATTTGGTGCATGTGAAACAACAGAATGCCAACAGTGAACAGTTTATAGCTCACCTTGGGACCATGAGTATAATGTGGGGCAGAACCCATGGATTCGTAATATGTCTGTGTTCCTTATTATCCCCCAAGAGTAATTTTGATGGTTTTGATTACAATGGTCTGTGCAGCAAAAAGCACTTTGAACAGAGTGAAAGACAGGAAAAATCTCGTGGAAATGTTAGCCTTAGCAAAGAGTTAGATTATGAAATTGCAATGACAGTAGTATTTCCAGTCTCAAAGTGGGGGCAACTGTAACCTGGAGTGATCCACATTCCACGAATAAAGGCTTGAAACCCTGAAGTCAGATCAACTTAACTGAAATTTTATTGGACAGCACACATGAGTAATACAAGCAAGCGATATGTCTATATACTCACCAGCAGGAGGCCCACCAGGAGCTAGGAACATCACCACTCAAGAGTGTTGCGAACAGTGACTTCACCTGACAAGGAGTTTCGTCCCATCTTTATACCTTTCTTGAATCACAGCGACATGTACAGTTTCTTTGTCTACAACTGTCACTCACCCAATCTCAGCAGATGTAATATGGAAAGAAAGAACTTGCATTTATAACGTTTTTCACAACCTCAGGATGTCCTAACACCTTATCATCCATTGCATATTCTCGTTTAGCTGGTCAGTACCCTATCAATGGGAACCTGGCAGATCTGAAATGTTTTCCTTAATTGTCCATCAATTTTGGAACCAATGCATCTGTTCCCATCCACTTGTAATAGTGTCCCTTTGTTCCAATGTACTTCCATTTTGGCATCACACTATCATGTTATCAGACAACAGCTGAGAATTACCATTACGAACGGCGAATGAACTTTCCCAGATTTACAGAATGTCGGCTGTTGTTGCCATGGTGAACCATTCTCAGAGTCACTTTTACTTTCATTTTATATTATTTTCTACATTAGATACAGTGCGTAATGGACAGTACATTAAATACAGTGCATAAGGTGCAGTACATTAAATACAGAGCATAACGTGCGGTACATTAGATACAGTGCGTAAGGGGCAGTACATTAGATACAGTGCATAAGGGGCAATACATTAAATACAGTGCATAACGTGCAGTACATTAAATACAGTGCATAAGGGACTGTACATTAGATACAGTGCGTAAGAGACTACATTAGATACAGTGCGTAAGAGACTGTACATTAGATACAGTGCGTAAGAGACTGTACATTAGATAAAGTGCGTAAGAAACTGTACATTAGATACAGTGCGTAAGAGACTGTACATTAGATACAGTGCGTAAGGGACTGTACATTAGATACAGTGCGTAAGAAACTGTACATTAGATACAGTGCGTAAGAGACTGTACATTAGATACAGTGCGTAAGAGACTGTACATTAGATACAGTGCGTAAGAGACTGTACATTAGATACAGTGCGTAAGGGACAGTACATTAGATACAGTGCGTAAGAGACTGTACATTAGATACAGTGCGTAAGGGACAGTACATTAGATACAGTGCGTAAGAGACTGTACATTAGATACAGTGCGTAAGGGACAGTACATTAGATACAGTGCGTGAGGGACAGTACATTAGATACAGTGCGTAAGGGACAGTACATTAGATACAGTGCGTAAGAGGAAGTACATTAGATACAGTGCGTAAGAGGAAGTACATTAGATACAGTGCGTGAGGGACAGTACATTAGATACAGTGCGTGAGGGGCAGTACATTAGATACAGTGCGTAAGGGACAGTACATTAGATACAGTGCGTAAGAGGAAGTACATTAGATACAGTGCGTAAGGGGCAGTACATTAGATACAGTGCGTAAGGGACAGTACATTGATACAGTTAGTAGTTGGAAGTACATTTGACACCGAGCGTATCAGTACATTTGATACAGTGCGTAGGGGGGAGCATATTATATACAGTGCGTAAGGGACAGTACATTAAATAGAATTCTAAAGGGGCAGTACATTAGATACAGTGCATAAGCGGAAGTACATTAAATAGAATTCTAAAGGGGCAGTACTTTAGATACAGTGCCGAAGGGACAGTACATTAAATACAGTGCGTAAGGGACAGTAGATCAGATACACTGCGTAAGGGGCAGTACATTAGCGACAGTGCATAAGCGGAAGTACATTAAATACAGTGCCTAAGGGACAGTACATTATATACAGTGAATAAGAGGAAGTACATTAAGTACAGTGCGTAAGGGGCAGTACATTAGATAGAGTGCGTAAGGGACTGTACATTAGATACAGTGCGTAAGGGACTGTACATTAGATACAGTGCGTAAGGGACAGTACATTAGATACAGTGCGTAAGGGACTGTACATAAGATTTCGTGCTTAAGGGTCAGTACCTTCGTTACAGTGCATAAGGGACAGTAAATTAGATGCACTGCTAAAGGGGCAGTACATTAGATACAGTAAGTAGGCGGAAGTACATTAGATACAGTGCGTAAGGGACAGTACATTAGATACAGTGCGTAAGAGGAAGTACATTAGATACAGTGCGTAAGGGACAGTACATTAGATACAGTGCGTAAGAGCACGTACATTAGATACAGTGCGTAAGAGGAAGTACATTAGATACAGTGCATAAGAGGAAGTACATTAGATACAGTACGTGAGGGGCAGTACATTAGATACAGTGCGTAAGAGGAAGTACATTAGATACAGTGCGTAAGGGACAGTACATTAGATACAGTGCGTAAGGGACAGTACATTAGATACAGTGCGTAAGAGGAAGTACATTAGATACAGTGCGTAAGAGGAAGTACATTAGATACAGTACGTGAGGGGCAGTACATTAGATACAGTGCGTAAGGGACAGTACATTAGATACAGTGCGTAAGGGACAGTACATTAGATACAGTGTGTAAGGGGTAGTACATTAGATACAGTGCGTAAGAGGAAGTACATTAGATACAGTGCGTAAGGGACAGTACATTAGATACAGTGTGTAAGGGGCAGTACATTAGATACAGTGCGTAAGGGACAGTACATTAGATACAGTGCGTAAGGGACAGTACATTAGATACAGTGCGTAAGGGACAGTACATTAGATACAGTGCGTAAGGGACAGTACATTAGATACAGTGTGTAAGGGGCAGTACATTAGATACAGTGCGTAAGGGACAGTACATTAGATACAGTGCGTAAGGGACAGTACATTAGATACAGTGCGTAAGGGACAGTACATTAGATACAGTGCGTAAGAGGAAGTACATTAGATACAGTGCGTAAGAGGAAGTACATTAGATACAGTACGTGAGGGGCAGTACATTAGATACAGTGCGTAAGGGACAGTACATTAGATACAGTGCGTAAGAGGAAGTACATTAGATACAGTGCGTAAGGGACAGTACATTAGATACAGTGCGTAAGAGGAAGTACATTAGATACAGTGCGTAAGGGACAGTACATTAGATACAGTGCGTAAGAGGAAGTACATTAGATACAGTGCGTAAGGGACAGTACATTAGATACAGTGCGTAAGAGGAAGTACATTAGATACAGTGCGTAAGAGGAAGTACATTAGATACAGTACGTGAGGGGCAGTACATTAGATACAGTGCGTAAGAGGAAGTACATTAGATACAGTGCGTAAGGGACAGTACATTAGATACAGTGCGTAAGAGGAAGTACATTAGATACAGTGCGTAAGGGACAGTACATTAGATACAGTACGTAATGGACAGTACTTTAGATACAGTGCGTAAGATGAAGTACATTAGATACAGTGCGTAAGGGGCAGTACATTAGATACAGTGCGTAAGGGGCAGTACATTAGATAAAGTGCGTAAGGGACAGTACATTAGATACAGTGCGTAAGAGGAAGTACATTAGATACAGTGCGTGAGGGGCAGTACATTAGATACAGTGCGTAAGGGGCAGTACATTAGATACAGTGCGTAAGGGACAGTACATTAGATACAGTGCATAAGAGGAAGTACATTAGATACAGTGCGTAAGAGGAAGTACATTAGATACAGTGCGTGAGGGGCAGTACATTAGATACAGTGCGTAAGAGGAAGTACATTAGATACAGTGCGTGAGGGGCAGTACATTAGATACAGTGCGTAAGGGGCAGTACATTAGATACAGTGCGTAAGGGGCAGTACATTAGATACAGTGCGTAAGAGGAAGTACATTAGATACAGTGCGTAAGGGACAGTACATTAGATACAGTGCGTAAGGGACAGTACATTGATACAGTTAGTAGTTGGAAGTACATTTGACACCGAGCGTATCAGTACATTTGATACAGTGTGTAGGGGGGAGCATATTATATACAGTGCGTAAGGGGCAGTACATTAGATACACTGCGTAAGGGGCAGTACATTAGCTACAGTGCATAAGCGGAAGTACATTAAATACAGTGCCTAAGGGACAGTACATTATATACAGTGAATAAGAGGAAGTACATTAAGTACAGTGCGTAAGGGGCAGTACATTAGATACAGTGCGTAAGGGACAGTAGATCAGATACAGTGCGTAAGGGACTGTACATAAGATTTCGTGCTTAAGGGTCAGTACCTTCGTTACAGTGCGTAAGGGACAGTAAATTAGATGCACGGCTAAAGGGGCAGTACATTAGATACAGTAAGTAGGTGGAAGTACATTTGATACAGTGCGTAAGAGGAAGTACATTAGATACAGTGCGTAAGGGATAGTACATTAGATACAGTGCCTAAGGGACAGTACATTAGATACAGTGCGTAAGAGGAAGTACATTAGATACAGTGCGTAAGGGATAGTACATTAGATACAGTGCGTAAGGGACAATACATTAGATACAGTGCGTAAGAGGAAGTACATTAGATACAGTGCGTGAGGGGCAGTACATTGGATACAGTGCGTAAGGGACAATACATTAGATACAGTGCGTAAGGGACAGTACATTAGATACAGTGCGTAAGAGGAAGTACATTAGATACAGTGCGTGAGGGGCAGTACATTGGATACAGTGCGTAAGGGACAATACATTAGATACAGTGCGTAAGGGACAGTACATTAGATACAGTGCATAAGGGGCAGTACATTAGATGCAGTGCGTAAGGGGCAGTACATTAGATACCGTGCGTAAGAGGAAGTACATTAGATACAGTGCATAAGAGGAAGTACATTAGATACAGTGCGTAAGGGGCAGTACATTAGATACAGTGCGTAAGGGACAGTACATTAGATACAGTGCGTAAGGGACAGTACATTAGATACAGTGCGTAAAGGGCATTACATTAGATACAGTGCGTAAGGGACAGTTCATTAGATTCAGTGCGTGAGGGACAGTACATTAGATACAGTCCGTAAGAGGAAGTACATTAGATACAGTGCGTAAGGGACAGTACATTAGATACAGTGCGTAAGGGGCAGTACATTAGATACAGTGCGTAAGAGGAAGTACATTAGATACAGTGCGTAAGGGACAGTACATTAGATACAGTGCATAAGGGACAGTACATTAGATACAGCGCGTAAGATGAAGTACATTAGATACAGTGCGTAAGGGGCAGTACATTATATACAGTGCGTAAGGGACAGTACATTAGATACAGTGCGTGAGGGGCAGTACATTAGATACAGTGCGTAAGGGACAGTACATTAGATACAGTGCGTAAGAGGAAGTACATTAGATACAGTGCGTAAGGGGCAGTACATTAGATACAGTGCGTAAGGGGCAGTACATTAGATACAGTGCGTAAGAGGAAGTACATTAGATACAGTGCGTGAGTGGCAGTACATTAGATACAGTGCGTAAGGGACAGTACATTAGATACAGTGCGTAAGAGGAAGTACATTAGATACAGTGCGTGAGGGGCAGTACATTAGATACAGTGCGTAAGAGGAAGTACATTAGATACAGTGCGTAAGGGACAGTGCATTAGATACAGTGCATAAGGGACAGTACATTAGATACAGTGCGTAAGAGGAAGTACATTAGATACAGTGCGTAAGGGACAGTACATTAGATACAGTGCGTAAGGGACAGTACATTAGATACAGTGCGTAAGAGGAAGTGCATTAGATACAGTGCGTAAGAGGAAGTACATTAGATACAGTGCGTAAGGGGCAGTACATTAGATACAGTGCGTAAGGGACAGTACATTAGATACAGTGCGTAAGGGACAGTACATTAGATACAGTGCGTAAGGGACAGTACATTAGATACAGTGCGTAAGGGGCAGTACATTAGATACAGTGCGTAAGGGACAGTACATTAGATACAGTGCGTAAGGGACAGTACATTAGATACAGTGCGTAAGGGACAGTACATTAGATACAGTGCGTAAGGGGCAGTACATTGATACAGTGCGTAAGAGGAAGTACATTAGATACAGTGCGTAAGGGACACTACATTATGTACAGTGCGTAAGGGACAGTACATTAGATACAGTGCGTGAGGGGCAGTACATTGATACAGTGCGTAAAAGGAAGTACATTAGATACAGTGCATAAGGGACTGTACATTAGATACAGTGCGTAAGGGACAGTACATTAGATACAGTGCGTAAGGGACAGTACATTAGATACAGTGCGTAAGAGACTGTACATTAGATACAGTGCGTAAGGGACAGTACATTAGATACAGTGCGTAAGGGGCAGTACATTGATACAGTGCGTAAGAGGAAGTACATTAGATACAGTGCGTAAGAGGAATTACATTAGATACAGTGCGTAAGAGGAAGTACATTAGATACAGTGCGTAAGAGGAAGTACATTAGATACAGTGCGTAAGGGACAGTACATTAGATACAGTGCGTAAGGGACAGTACATTAGATACAGTGCGTAAGAGGAAGTACATTAGATACAGTGCGTAAGAGGAAGTACATTAGATACAGTGCGTAAGAGGAAGTACATTAGATACAGTGCGTAAGGGACAGTACATTAGATACAGTGCGTAAGGGACAGTACATTAGATACAGTGCGTAAGGGACAGTACATTAGATACAGTGCGTAAGGGACAGTACATTAGATACAGTGCGTAAGAGGAAGTACATTAGATACAGTGCGTAAGGGACAGTACATTAGATACAGTGCGTAAGAGGAAGTACATTAGATACAGTGCGTGAGGGGCAGTACATTAGATACAGTGCGTAAGGGATAGTACATTAGATACAGTGCGTAAGAGGAAGTACATTAGATACAGTGCGTAAGGGGCAGTACATTAGATACAGTGCGTAAGGGATAGTACATTAGATACAGTGCGTAAGGGGCAGTACATTAGATACAGTGCGTAAGGGAGAGTACATTAGATACAGTGCGTAAGAGGAAGTACATTAGATACAGTGCGTAAGAGGAAGTACATTAGATACAGTGCATAAGGGACAGTACATTAGATACAGTGCGTAAGGGATAGTACATTAGATACAGTGCGTGAGGGGCAGTACATTAGATACAGTGCGTAAGGGATAGTACATTAGATAAAGTGCGTAAGAGGAAGTACATTAGATAAAGTGCGTAAGGGGCAGTACATTAGATACAGTGCGTAAGGGATAGTACATTAGATACAGTGCGTAAGGGGCAGTACATTAGATACAGTGCGTAAGAGGAAGTACATTAGATACAGTGCGTAAGGGGCAGTACATTAGATACAGTGCGTAAGAGGAAGTACATTAAATACAGTGTGTAAGGGATAGTACATTAGATTCAGTGCGTAAGGGGCAGTCCATTAGATACAGTGCGTAAGAGGAAGTACATTAGATACAGTGCGTAAGGGGCAGTACATTAGATACAGTGCGTAAGGGATAGTACATTAGATACAGTGCGTAAGGGGCAGTACATTAGATACAGTGTGTAAGGGATAGTACATTAGATTCAGTGCGTAAGGGGCAGTACATTAGATACAGTGTGTGAGGGGCAGTACATTAGATACAGTGCGTAAGGGGCAGTACATTGATACAGTGCGTAAGGGACAGTACATTAGATACAGTGCGTAAGGGACAGTACATTAGATACAGTGCGTAAGGGGCAGTACATTGATACAGTGCGTAAGAGGAAGTACATTGATACAGTGCGTAAGGGACAGTACATTAGATACAGTGCGTAAGGGACACTACATTAGATACAGTGCGTAAGGGACAGTACATTAGATACAGTGCGTGAGGGGCAGTACATTGATACAGTGCGTAAGAGGAAGTACATTAGATACAGTGCGTAAGGGGCAGTACATTGATACAGTGCGTAAGGGACAGTACATTAGATACAGTGCGTAAGGGGCAGTACATTAGATACAGTGCGTAAGGGGCAGTACATTGATACAGTGCGTAAGGGACAGTACATTAGATACAGTGCGTAAGGGACAGTACATTAGATACAGTGCGTAAGGGGCAGTACATTGATACAGTGCGTAAGAGGAAGTACATTGATACAGTGCGTAAGGGACAGTACATTAGATACAGTGCGTAAGGGACACTACATTAGATACAGTGCGTAAGGGACAGTACATTAGATACAGTGCGTGAGGGGCAGTACATTGATACAGTGCGTAAGAGGAAGTACATTAGATACAGTGCATAAGGGACTGTACATTAGATACAGTGCGTAAGGGACAGTACATTAGATACAGTGCGTAAGGGACAGTACATTAGATACAGTGCGTAAGAGACTGTACATTAGATACAGTGCGTAAGGGACAGTACATTAGATACAGTGCGTAAGGGGCAGTACATTGATACAGTGCGTAAGAGGAAGTACATTAGATACAGTGCGTGAGGGGCAGTACATTAGATACAGTGCGTAAGAGGAAGTACATTAGATACAGTGCGTAAGGGACAGTACATTAGATACAGTGCGTAAGGGACAGTACATTAGATACAGTGCGTGAGGGACAGTACATTAGATACAGTGCGTAAGGGACAGTACATTAGATACAGTGCGTAAGAGGAAGTACATTAGATACAGTGCGTAAGGGGAAGTACATTAGATACAGTGCGTTAGAGGAAGTACATTAGATACAGTGCGTAAGAGGAAGTACATTAGATACAGTGCATAAGGGACAGTACATTAGATACAGTGCGTAAGGGATAGTACATTAGATACAGTGCGTGAGGGGCAGTACATTGGATACAGTGCGTAAGGGATAGTACATTAGATACAGTGCGTAAGAGGAAGTACATTAGATACAGTGCGTAAGGGGCAGTACATTAGATACAGTGCGTAAAGGATAGTACATTAGATACAGTGCGTAAGGGGCAGTACATTAGATACAGTGCGTAAGGGACAGTACATTAAATACAGTGCGTAAGAGGAAGTACATGAGATACAGTGCGTAAGAGGAAGTACATTAGATACAGTGCATAAGGGACAGTACATTAGATACAGTGCGTAAGGGATAGTACATTTGATACAGTGCGTGAGGGGCAGTACATTAGATACAGTGCGTAAGGGATAGTACATTAGATACAGTGCGTAAGGGGCAGTACATTAGATACAGTGCGTAAGAGGAAGTACATTAGATACAGTGCGTAAGGGGCAGTACATTAGATACAGTGCGTAAGAGGAAGTACATTAGATACAGTGTGTAAGGGATAGTACATTAGATTCAGTGCGTAAGGGGCAGTCCATTAGATACAGTGCGTAAGAGGAAGTACATTAGATACAGTGCGTAATGGGCAGTACATTAGATACAGTGCGTAAGGGATAGTACATTCGATACAGTGCGTAAGGGGCAGTACATTAGATACAGTGTGTAAGGGATAGTACATTAGATTCAGTGCGTAAGGGGCAGTACATTAGATACAGTGCGTGAGGGGCAGTACATTAGATACAGTGCGTAAGGGGCAGTACATTGATACAGTGCGTAAGAGGAAGTACATGAGATACAGTGCGTAAGGGGCAGTACATTAGATACAGTGCGTAAGGGGCAGTACATTAGATACAGTGCGTAAGAGGAAGTACATTAGATACAGTGCGTAAGAGGAAGTACATTAGATACAGTGCGTGAGGGGCAGTACATTAGATACAGTGCGTAAGAGGAAGTACATTAGATACAGTGCGTAAGAGGAAGTACATTAGATACAGTGCGTAAGGGGCAGTACATTAGATACAGTGCGTAAGAGGAAGTACATTAGATACAGTGCGTAAGGGACAGTACATTAGATACAGTACATAAGGGACAGTACATTAGATACAGTGCGTAAGATGAAGTACATTAGAAACAGTGCGTAAGGGGCAGTACATTATATACAGTGCGTAAGGGACAGTACATTAGATACAGTGCGTGAGGGGCAGTACATTAGATACAGTGCGTAAGGGACAGTACATTAGATACAGTGCGTAAGAGGAAGTACATTAGATACAGTGCGTGAGCGGAAGTACATTAGATACAGTGCGTAAGGGGCAGTACATTAGATACAGTGCGTAAGGGGCAGTACATTAGATACAGTGCGTAAGAGGAAGTACATTAGATACAGTGCGTGAGGGGCAGTACATTAGATACAGTGCGTAAGGGACAGTACATTAGATACAGTGCGTAAGAGGAAGTACATTAGATACAGTGCGTGAGGGGCAGTACATTAGATACAGTGCGTAAGAGGAAGTACATTAGATACAGTGCGTAAGGGGCAGTACATTAGATACAGTGCGTAAGGGACAGTACATTAGATACAGTGCATAAGGGACAGTACATTAGATACAGTGCGTAAGAGGAAGTACATTAGATACAGTGCGTAAGGGACTGTACATTAGATACAGTGCGTAAGGGACAGTACATTAGATACAGTGCGTAAGAGGAAGTACATTAGATACAGTGCGTAAGGGGCAGTACATTAGATACAGTGCGTAAGGGACAGTACATTAGATACAGTGCGTAAGTGACAGTACATTAGATACAGTGCGTAAGGGACAGTACATTAGATACAGTGCGTAAGGGGCAGTACATTAGATACAGTGCGTAAGGGACAGTACATTAGATACAGTGCGTAAGGGACAGTACATTAGATACAGTGCGTAAGGGACAGTACATTAGATACAGTGCTTAAGAGGAAGTACATTAGATACAGTGCGTAAGAGGAAGTACATTAGATACAGTGCGTAAGGGGCAGTACATTAGATACAGTGCGTAAGGGACAGTACATTAGATACAGTGCGTAAGGGACAGTACATTAGATACAGTGCGTAAGGGGCAGTACATTGATACAGTGCGTAAGAGGAAGTACATTAGATACAGTGCGTAAGGGACACTACATTAGATACAGTGCGTAAGGGACAGTACATTAGATACAGTGCGTGAGGGGCAGTACATTGATACAGTGCGTAAGAGGAAGTACATTAGATACAGTGCGTAAGGGACAGTACATTAGATACAGTGCGTAAGGGACAGTACATTGGATACAGTGCGTAAGAGACAGTACATTAGATACAGTGCGTAAGAGGAAGTACATTAGATACAGTGCATAAGGGACAGTACATTAGATACAGTGCGTAAGGGATAGTACATTAGATACAGTGCGTGAGGGGCAGTACATTGGATACAGTGCGTAAGGGATAGTACATTAGATACAGTGCGTAAGAGGAAGTACATTAGATACAGTGCGTAAGGGGCAGTACATTAGATACAGTGCGTAAAGGATAGTACATTAGATACAGTGCGTAAGGGGCAGTACATTAGATACAGTGCGTAAGGGACAGTACATTAAATACAGTGCGTAAGAGGAAGTACATGAGATACAGTGCGTAAGAGGAAGTACATTAGATACAGTGCATAAGGGACAGTACATTAGATACAGTGCGTAAGGGATAGTACATTAGATACAGTGCGTGAGGGGCAGTACATTAGATACAGTGCGTAAGGGATAGTACATTAGATACAGTGCGTAAGGGGCAGTACATTAGATACAGTGCGTAAGAGGAAGTACATTAGATACAGTGCGTAAGGGGCAGTACATTAGATACAGTGCGTAAGAGGAAGTACATTAGATACAGTGTGTAAGGGATAGTACATTAGATTCAGTGCGTAAGGGGCAGTCCATTAGATACAGTGCGTAAGAGGAAGTACATTAGATACAGTGCGTAATGGGCAGTACATTAGATACAGTGCGTAAGGGATAGTACATTCGATACAGTGCGTAAGGGGCAGTACATTAGATACAGTGTGTAAGGGATAGTACATTAGATTCAGTGCGTAAGGGGCAGTACATTAGATACAGTGCGTGAGGGGCAGTACATTAGATACAGTGCGTAAGGGGCAGTACATTGATACAGTGCGTAAGAGGAAGTACATGAGATACAGTGCGTAAGGGGCAGTACATTAGATACAGTGCGTAAGGGGCAGTACATTAGATACAGTGCGTAAGAGGAAGTACATTAGATACAGTGCGTAAGAGGAAGTACATTAGATACAGTGCGTGAGGGGCAGTACATTAGATACAGTGCGTAAGAGGAAGTACATTAGATACAGTGCGTAAGAGGAAGTACATTAGATACAGTGCGTAAGGGGCAGTACATTAGATACAGTGCGTAAGAGGAAGTACATTAGATACAGTGCGTAAGGGACAGTACATTAGATACAGTACATAAGGGACAGTACATTAGATACAGTGCGTAAGATGAAGTACATTAGAAACAGTGCGTAAGGGGCAGTACATTATATACAGTGCGTAAGGGACAGTACATTAGATACAGTGCGTGAGGGGCAGTACATTAGATACAGTGCGTAAGGGACAGTACATTAGATACAGTGCGTAAGAGGAAGTACATTAGATACAGTGCGTGAGCGGAAGTACATTAGATACAGTGCGTAAGGGGCAGTACATTAGATACAGTGCGTAAGGGGCAGTACATTAGATACAGTGCGTAAGAGGAAGTACATTAGATACAGTGCGTGAGGGGCAGTACATTAGATACAGTGCGTAAGGGACAGTACATTAGATACAGTGCGTAAGAGGAAGTACATTAGATACAGTGCGTGAGGGGCAGTACATTAGATACAGTGCGTAAGAGGAAGTACATTAGATACAG
The DNA here is from genome assembly GCF_035084215.1 of Heptranchias perlo. NCBI lineage: Eukaryota > Metazoa > Chordata > Chondrichthyes > Hexanchiformes > Hexanchidae > Heptranchias > Heptranchias perlo. The sequence continues at coordinate 23,683,216 of NC_090360.1, forward strand.
TGCGTAAGGGGCAGTACATTAGATACAGTGCGTAAGGGACAGTACATTAGATACAGTGCATAAGGGACAGTACATTAGATACAGTGCGTAAGAGGAAGTACATTAGATACAGTGCGTAAGGGACTGTACATTAGATACAGTGCGTAAGGGACAGTACATTAGATACAGTGCGTAAGAGGAAGTACATTAGATACAGTGCGTAAGGGGCAGTACATTAGATACAGTGCGTAAGGGACAGTACATTAGATACAGTGCGTAAGTGACAGTACATTAGATACAGTGCGTAAGGGACAGTACATTAGATACAGTGCGTAAGGGGCAGTACATTAGATACAGTGCGTAAGGGACAGTACATTAGATACAGTGCGTAAGGGACAGTACATTAGATACAGTGCGTAAGGGACAGTACATTAGATACAGTGCTTAAGAGGAAGTACATTAGATACAGTGCGTAAGAGGAAGTACATTAGATACAGTGCGTAAGGGGCAGTACATTAGATACAGTGCGTAAGGGACAGTACATTAGATACAGTGCGTAAGGGACAGTACATTAGATACAGTGCGTAAGGGGCAGTACATTAGATACAGTGCGTAAGGGACAGTACATTAGATACAGTGCGTAAGGGATAGTACATTAGATACAGTGCGTAAGGGACAGTACATTAGATACAGTGCGTAAGGGGCAGTACATTGATACAGTGCGTAAGAGGAAGTACATTAGATACAGTGCGTAAGGGACACTACATTAGATACAGTGCGTAAGGGACAGTACATTAGATACAGTGCGTAAGGGACAGTACATTAGATACAGTGCGTAAGGGACAGTACATTAGATACAGTGCGTGAGGGGCAGTACATTGATACAGTGCGTAAGAGGAAGTACATTAGATACAGTGCGTAAGGGACAGTACATTAGATACAGTGCGTAAGGGACAGTACATTAGATACAGTGCGTAAGAGACAGTACATTAGATACAGTGCGTAAGGGACAGTACATTAGATACAGTGCGTAAGGGGCAGTACATTAGATACAGTGCGTAAGAGGAAGTACATTAGATACAGTGCGTAAGAGGAAGTACATTAGATACAGTGCGTAAGAGGAAGTACATTAGATACAGTGCGTAAGGGGCAGTACATTAGATACAGTGCGTAAGAGGAAGTAAATTAGATACAGTGCGTAAGGGGCAGTATATTGATACAGTGCGTAATGGACAGTACATTAGATACAGTGCGTAAGGGACAGTACATTAGATACAGTGCGTAAGGGACAGTACATTAGATACAGTGCGTAAGGGACAGTACATTGATACAGTGCGTAAGGGACAGTACATTAGATACAGTGCGTAAGGGACAGTACATTAGATACAGTGCGTAAGGGACAGTACATTAGATACAGTGCGTAAGCGACAGTACATTAGATACAGTGCGTAAGAGGAAGTACATTAGATACAGTGCGTAAGGGGCAGTACATTAGATACAGTGCGTAAGAGGAAGTACATTAGATACAGTGCGTAAGAGGAAGTACATTAGATACAGTGCATAAGGGACAGTACATTAGATACAGTGCGTAAGGGATAGTACATTAGATACAGTGCGTGAGGGGCAGTACATTAGATACAGTGCGTAAGGGATAGTACATTAGATACGGTGCGTAAGGGGCAGTACATTAGATACAGTGTGTAAGGGACAGTACATTAGATACAGTGCGTAAGAGGAAGTACATTAGATACAGTGCGTAAGAGGAAGTACATTAGATACAGTGCGTAAGGGACAGTACATTGATACAGTGCGTAAGGGACAGTACATTAGATACAGTGCGTAAGGGACAGTACATTAGATACAGTGCGTAAGGGACAGTACATTAGATACAGTGCGTAAGGGACAGTACATTAGATACAGTGCGTAAGGGACAGTACATTAGATACAGTGCGTAAGAGGAAGTACATTAGATACAGTGCGTAAGGGGCAGTACATTAGATACAGTGCGTAAGAGGAAGTACATTAGATACAGTGCGTAAGAGGAAGTACATTAGATACAGTGCATAAGGGACAGTACATTAGATACAGTGCGTAAGGGATAGTACATTAGATACAGTGCGTGAGGGGCAGTACATTAGATACAGTGCGTAAGGGATAGTACATTAGATACGGTGCGTAAGGGGCAGTACATTAGATACAGTGTGTAAGGGACAGTACATTAGATACAGTGCGTAAGAGGAAGTACATTAGATACAGTGCGTAAGAGGAAGTACATTAGATACAGTGCATAAGGGACAGTACATTCGATACAGTGCGTAAGGGATAGTACATTAGATACAGTGCGTGAGGGGCAGTACATTAGATACAGTGCGTAAGGGATAGTACATTAGATACAGTGCGTAAGAGGAAGTACATTAGATACAGTGCGTAAGGGGCAGTACATTAGATACAGTGCGTAAGGGATAGTACATTAGATACAGTGCGTAAGAGGAAGTACATTAGATACAGTGCGTAAGGGGCAGTACATTAGATACAGTGCGTAAGAGGAAGTACATTAGATACAGTGCGTAAGGGGCAGTACATTAGATACAGTGCGTAAGAGGAAGTACATTAGATACAGTGTGTAAGGGATAGTACATTAGATTCAGTGCGTAAGGGGCAGTACATTAGATACAGTGCGTAAGAGGAAGTACATTAGATACAGTGCGTAAGGGGCAGTACATTAGATACAGTGCGTAAGGGATAGTACATTAGATACAGTGCGTAAGGGGCAGTACATTAGATACAGCGTGTAAGGGATAGTACATTAGATTCAGTGCGTAAGGGGCAGTACATTAGATACAGTGCGTGAGGGGCAGTACATTAGATACAGTGCGTAAGGGGCAGTACATTGATACAGTGCGTAAGAGGAAGTACATTAGATACAGTGCGTAAGGGGCAGTACATTAGATACAGTGCGTAAGAGGAAGTACATTAGATACAGTGCATAAGGGACAGTACATTAGATACAGTGCGTAAGGGATAATACATTAGATACAGTGCGTGAGGGGCATTACATTAGATACAGTGCGTAAGGGATAGTACATTAGATAAAGTGCGTAAGAGGAAGTACATTAGATAAAGTGCGTAAGGGGCAGTACATTAGATACAGTGCGTAAGGGATAGTACATTAGATACAGTGCGTAAGGGGCAGTACATTAGATACAGTGCGTAAGAGGAAGTACATTAGATACAGTGCGTAAGGGGCAGTACATTAGATACAGTGCGTAAGAGGAAGTACATTAAATACAGTGTGTAAGGGATAGTACATTAGATTCAGTGCGTAAGGGGCAGTCCATTAGATACAGTGCGTAAGAGGAAGTACATTAGATACAGTGCGTAAGGGGCAGTACATTAGATACAGTGCGTAAGGGATAGTACATTAGATACAGTGCGTAAGGGGCAGTACATTAGATACAGTGTGTAAGGGATAGTACATTAGATTCAGTGCGTAAGGGGCAGTACATTAGATACAGTGCGTGAGGGGCAGTACATTAGATACAGTGCGTAAGGGGCAGTACATTGATACAGTGCGTAAGGGACAGTACATTAGATACAGTGCGTAAGGGACAGTACATTAGATACAGTGCGTAAGGGGCAGTACATTGATACAGTGCGTAAGAGGAAGTACATTAGATACAGTGCGTAAGGGACACTACATTAGATACAGTGCGTAAGGGACAGTACATTAGATACAGTGCGTGAGGGGCAGTACATTGATACAGTGCGTAAGAGGAAGTACATTAGATACAGTGCATAAGGGACTGTACATTAGATACAGTGCGTAAGGGACAGTACATTAGATACAGTGCGTAAGGGACAGTACATTAGATACAGTGCGTAAGAGACTGTACATTAGATACAGTGCGTAAGGGACAGTACATTAGATACAGTGCGTAAGGGGCAGTACATTGATACAGTGCGTAAGAGGAAGTACATTAGATACAGTGCGTAAGGGACAGTACATTAGATACAGTGCGTAAGAGGAAGTACATTAGATACAGTGCGTAAGGGACAGTACATTAGATACAGTGCGTAAGGGACAGTACATTAGATACAGTGCGTGAGGGACAGTACATTAGATACAGTGCGTAAGGGACAGTACATTAGATACAGTGCGTAAGAGGAAGTACATTAGATACAGTGCGTAAGGGGAAGTACATTAGATACAGTGCGTTAGAGGAAGTACATTAGATACAGTGCGTAAGAGGAAGTACATTAGATACAGTGCATAAGGGACAGTACATTAGATACAGTGCGTAAGGGATAGTACATTAGATACAGTGCGTGAGGGGCAGTACATTGGATACAGTGCGTAAGGGATAGTACATTAGATACAGTGCGTAAGAGGAAGTACATTAGATACAGTGCGTAAGGGGCAGTACATTAGATACAGTGCGTAAAGGATAGTACATTAGATACAGTGCGTAAGGGGCAGTACATTAGATACAGTGCGTAAGGGACAGTACATTAAATACAGTGCGTAAGAGGAAGTACATGAGATACAGTGCGTAAGAGGAAGTACATTAGATACAGTGCATAAGGGACAGTACATTAGATACAGTGCGTAAGGGATAGTACATTAGATACAGTGCGTGAGGGGCAGTACATTAGATACAGTGCGTAAGGGATAGTACATTAGATACAGTGCGTAAGGGGCAGTACATTAGATACAGTGCGTAAGAGGAAGTACATTAGATACAGTGCGTAAGGGGCAGTACATTAGATACAGTGCGTAAGAGGAAGTACATTAGATACAGTGTGTAAGGGATAGTACATTAGATTCAGTGCGTAAGGGGCAGTCCTTTAGATACAGTGCGTAAGAGGAAGTACATTAGATACAGTGCGTAATGGGCAGTACATTAGATACAGTGCGTAAGGGATAGTACATTCGATACAGTGCGTAAGGGGCAGTACATTAGATACAGTGTGTAAGGGATAGTACATTAGATTCAGTGCGTAAGGGGCAGTACATTAGATACAGTGCGTGAGGGGCAGTACATTAGATACAGTGCGTAAGGGGCAGTACATTGATACAGTGCGTAAGAGGAAGTACATGAGATACAGTGCGTAAGGGGCAGTACATTAGATACAGTGCGTAAGGGGCAGTACATTAGATACAGTGCGTAAGAGGAAGTACATTAGATACAGTGCGTAAGAGGAAGTACATTAGATACAGTGCGTGAGGGGCAGTACATTAGATACAGTGCGTAAGAGGAAGTACATTAGATACAGTGCGTAAGAGGAAGTACATTAGATACAGTGCGTAAGGGGCAGTACATTAGATACAGTGCGTAAGAGGAAGTACATTAGATACAGTGCGTAAGGGACAGTACATTAGATACAGTACATAAGGGACAGTACATTAGATACAGTGCGTAAGATGAAGTACATTAGAAACAGTGCGTAAGGGGCAGTACATTATATACAGTGCGTAAGGGACAGTACATTAGATACAGTGCGTGAGGGGCAGTACATTAGATACAGTGCATAAGGGACAGTACATTAGATACAGTGCGTAAAAGGAAGTACATTAGATACAGTGCGTGAGCGGAAGTACATTAGATACAGTGCGTAAGGGGCAGTACATTAGATACAGTGCGTAAGGGGCAGTACATTAGATACAGTGCGTAAGAGGAAGTACATTAGATACAGTGCGTGAGGGGCAGTACATTAGATACAGTGCGTAAGGGACAGTACATTAGATACAGTGCGTAAGAGGAAGTACATTAGATACAGTGCGTGAGGGGCAGTAAATTAGATACAGTGCGTAAGAGGAAGTACATTAGATACAGTGCGTAAGGGGCAGTACATTAGATACAGTGCGTAAGGGACAGTACATTAGATACAGTGCATAAGGGACAGTACATTAGATACAGTGCGTAAGAGGAAGTACATTAGATACAGTGCGTAAGGGACTGTACATTAGATACAGTGCGTAAGGGACAGTACATTAGATACAGTGCGTAAGAGGAAGTACATTAGATACAGTGCGTAAGGGGCAGTACATTAGATACAGTGCGTAAGGGACAGTACATTAGATACAGTGCGTAAGTGACAGTACATTAGATACAGTGCGTAAGGGACAGTACATTAGATACAGTGCGTAAGGGGCAGTACATTAGATACAGTGCGTAAGGGACAGTACATTAGATACAGTGCGTAAGGGACAGTACATTAGATACAGTGCGTAAGGGACAGTACATTAGATACAGTGCTTAAGAGGAAGTACATTAGATACAGTGCGTAAGAGGAAGTACATTAGATACAGTGCGTAAGGGGCAGTACATTAGATACAGTGCGTAAGGGACAGTACATTAGATACAGTGCGTAAGGGACAGTACATTAGATACAGTGCGTAAGGGGCAGTACATTAGATACAGTGCGTAAGGGACAGTACATTAGATACAGTGCGTAAGGGATAGTACATTAGATACAGTGCGTAAGGGACAGTACATTAGATACAGTGCGTAAGGGGCAGTACATTGATACAGTGCGTAAGAGGAAGTACATTAGATACAGTGCGTAAGGGACACTACATTAGATACAGTGCGTAAGGGACAGTACATTAGATACAGTGCGTGAGGGGCAGTACATTGATACAGTGCGTAAGAGGAAGTACATTAGATACAGTGCGTAAGGGACAGTACATTAGATACAGTGCGTAAGGGACAGTACATTAGATACAGTGCGTAAGAGACAGTACATTAGATACAGTGCGTAAGGGACAGTACATTAGATACAGTGCGTAAGGGACAGTACATTAGATACAGTGCGTGAGGGGCAGTACATTGATACAGTGCGTAAGAGGAAGTACATTAGATACAGTGCGTAAGGGACAGTACATTAGATACAGTGCGTAAGGGACAGTACATTAGATACAGTGCGTAAGAGACAGTACATTAGATACAGTGCGTAAGGGACAGTACATTAGATACAGTGCGTAAGGGGCAGTACATTAGATACAGTGCGTAAGAGGAAGTACATTAGATACAGTGCGTAAGAGGAAGTACATTAGATACAGTGCGTAAGAGGAAGTACATTAGATACAGTGCGTAAGGGGCAGTACATTAGATACAGTGCGTAAGAGGAAGTAAATTAGATACAGTGCGTAAGGGGCAGTACATTGATACAGTGCGTAAGGGACAGTACATTAGATACAGTGCGTAAGGGACAGTACATTAGATACAGTGCGTAAGGGACAGTACATTAGATACAGTGCGTAAGGGACAGTACATTGATACAGTGCGTAAGGGACAGTACATTAGATACAGTGCGTAAGGGACAGTACATTAGATACAGTGCGTAAGGGACAGTACATTAGATACAGTGCGTAAGGGACAGTACATTAGATACAGTGCGTAAGGGACAGTACATTAGATACAGTGCGTAAGAGGAAGTACATTAGATACAGTGCGTAAGGGGCAGTACATTAGATACAGTGCGTAAGAGGAAGTACATTAGATACAGTGCGTAAGAGGAAGTACATTAGATACAGTGCATAAGGGACAGTACATTAGATACAGTGCGTAAGGGATAGTACATTAGATACAGTGCGTGAGGGGCAGTACATTAGATACAGTGCGTAAGGGATAGTACATTAGATACGGTGCGTAAGGGGCAGTACATTAGATACAGTGTGTAAGGGACAGTACATTAGATACAGTGCGTAAGAGGAAGTACATTAGATACAGTGCGTAAGAGGAAGTACATTAGATACAGTGCGTAAGGGACAGTACATTGATACAGTGCGTAAGGGACAGTACATTAGATACAGTGCGTAAGGGACAGTACATTAGATACAGTGCGTAAGGGACAGTACATTAGATACAGTGCGTAAGGGACAGTACATTAGATACAGTGCGTAAGGGACAGTACATTAGATACAGTGCGTAAGAGGAAGTACATTAGATACAGTGCGTAAGGGGCAGTACATTAGATACAGTGCGTAAGAGGAAGTACATTAGATACAGTGCGTAAGAGGAAGTACATTAGATACAGTGCATAAGGGACAGTACATTAGATACAGTGCGTAAGGGATAGTACATTAGATACAGTGCGTGAGGGGCAGTACATTAGATACAGTGCGTAAGGGATAGTACATTAGATACGGTGCGTAAGGGGCAGTACATTAGATACAGTGTGTAAGGGACAGTACATTAGATACAGTGCGTAAGAGGAAGTACATTAGATACAGTGCGTAAGAGGAAGTACATTAGATACAGTGCATAAGGGACAGTACATTCGATACAGTGCGTAAGGGATAGTACATTAGATACAGTGCGTGAGGGGCAGTACATTAGATACAGTGCGTAAGGGACAGTACATTAGATACAGTGCATAAGGGACAGTACATTAGATACAGTGCGTAAGAGGAAGTACATTAGATACAGTGCGTAAGGGACTGTACATTAGATACAGTGCGTAAGGGACAGTACATTAGATACAGTGCGTAAGAGGAAGTACATTAGATACAGTGCGTAAGGGGCAGTACATTAGATACAGTGCGTAAGGGACAGTACATTAGATACAGTGCGTAAGTGACAGTACATTAGATACAGTGCGTAAGGGACAGTACATTAGATACAGTGCGTAAGGGACAGTACATTAGATACAGTGCGTAAGGGACAGTACATTAGATACAGTGCTTAAGAGGAAGTACATTAGATACAGTGCGTAAGAGGAAGTACATTAGATACAGTGCGTAAGGGGCAGTACATTAGATACAGTGCGTAAGGGACAGTACATTAGATACAGTGCGTAAGGGACAGTACATTAGATACAGTGCGTAAGGGGCAGTACATTAGATACAGTGCGTAAGGGACAGTACATTAGATACAGTGCGTAAGGGATAGTACATTAGATACAGTGCGTAAGGGACAGTACATTAGATACAGTGCGTAAGGGGCAGTACATTGATACAGTGCGTAAGAGGAAGTACATTAGATACAGTGCGTAAGGGACACTACATTAGATACAGTGCGTAAGGGACAGTACATTAGATACAGTGCGTGAGGGGCAGTACATTGATACAGTGCGTAAGAGGAAGTACATTAGATACAGTGCGTAAGGGACAGTACATTAGATACAGTGCGTAAGAGACAGTACATTAGATACAGTGCGTAAGGGACAGTACATTAGATACAGTGCGTAAGAGACAGTACATTAGATACAGTGCGTAAGGGACAGTACATTAGATACAGTGCGTAAGGGACAGTACATTAGATACAGTGCGTGAGGGGCAGTACATTGATACAGTGCGTAAGAGGAAGTACATTAGATACAGTGCGTAAGGGACAGTACATTAGATACAGTGCGTAAGGGACAGTACATTAGATACAGTGCGTAAGAGACAGTACATTAGATACAGTGCGTAAGGGACAGTACATTAGATACAGTGCGTAAGGGGCAGTACATTAGATACAGTGCGTAAGAGGAAGTACATTAGATACAGTGCGTAAGAGGAAGTACATTAGATACAGTGCGTAAGAGGAAGTACATTAGATACAGTGCGTAAGGGGCAGTACATTAGATACAGTGCGTAAGAGGAAGTAAATTAGATACAGTGCGTAAGGGGCAGTACATTGATACAGTGCGTAAGGGACAGTACATTAGATACAGTGCGTAAGGGACAGTACATTAGATACAGTGCGTAAGGGACAGTACATTAGATACAGTGCGTAAGGGACAGTACATTGATACAGTGCGTAAGGGACAGTACATTAGATACAGTGCGTAAGGGACAGTACATTAGATACAGTGCGTAAGGGACAGTACATTAGATACAGTGCGTAAGGGACAGTACATTAGATACAGTGCGTAAGAGGAAGTACATTAGATACAGTGCGTAAGGGGCAGTACATTAGATACAGTGCGTAAGAGGAAGTACATTAGATACAGTGCGTAAGAGGAAGTACATTAGATACAGAGCATAAGGGACAGTACATTAGATACAGTGCGTAAGGGACAGTACATTAGATACAGTGCGTAAGAGGAAGTACATTAGATACAGTGCGTAAGGGGCAGTACATTAGATACAGTGCGTAAGGGACAGTACATTAGATACAGTGCGTAAGAGGAAGTACATTAGATACAGTGCGTAAGGGGCAGTACATTAGATACAGTGCGTAAGAGGAAGTACATTAGATACAGTGCGTAAGAGGAAGTACATTAGATACAGTGCATAAGGGACAGTACATTAGATACAGTGCGTAAGGGATAGTACATTAGATACAGTGCGTGAGGGGCAGTACATTAGATACAGTGCGTAAGGGATAGTACATTAGATACGGTGCGTAAGGGGCAGTACATTAGATACAGTGTGTAAGGGACAGTACATTAGATACAGTGCGTAAGAGGAAGTACATTAGATACAGTGCGTAAGAGGAAGTACATTAGATACAGTGCGTAAGGGACAGTACATTGATACAGTGCGTAAGGGACAGTACATTAGATACAGTGCGTAAGGGACAGTACATTAGATACAGTGCGTAAGGGACAGTACATTAGATACAGTGCGTAAGGGACAGTACATTAGATACAGTGCGTAAGGGACAGTACATTAGATACAGTGCTTAAGAGGAAGTACATTAGATACAGTGCGTAAGGGGCAGTACATTAGATACAGTGCGTAAGAGGAAGTACATTAGATACAGTGCGTAAGAGGAAGTACATTAGATACAGAGCATAAGGGACAGTACATTCGATACAGTGCGTAAGGGATAGTACATTAGATACAGTGCGTGAGGGGCAGTACATTAGATACAGTGCGTAAGGGATAGTACATTAGATACAGTGCGTAGGAGGAAGTACATTAGATACAGAGCGTAAGGGGCAGTACATTAGATACAGTGCGTAAGGGATAGTACATTAGATACAGTGCGTAAGGGGCAGTACATTAGATACAGTGCGTAAGAGGAAGTACATTAGATACAGTGCGTAAGGGGCAGTACATTAGATACAGTGCGTAAGAGGAAGTACATTAGATACAGTGTGTAAGGGATAGTACATTAGATTCAGTGCGTAAGGGGCAGTACATTAGATACAGTGCGTAAGAGGAAGTACATTAGATACAGTGCGTAAGGGGCAGTACATTAGATACAGTGCGTAAGGGATAGTACATTAGATACAGTGCGTAAGGGGCAGTACATTAGATACAGTGTGTAAGGGATAGTACATTAGATTCAGTGCGTAAGGGGCAGTACATTAGATACAGTGCGTGAGGGGCAGTACATTAGATACAGTGCGTAAGGGGCAGTACATTGATACAGTGCGTAAGAGGAAGTACATTAGATACAGTGCGTAAGGGGCAGTACATTAGATACAGTGCGTAAGGGGCAGTACATTAGATACAGTGCGTAAGAGGAAGTACATTAGATACAGTGCGTGAGGGGCAGTACATTAGATACAGTGCGTAAGAGGAAGTACATTAGATACAGTGCGTGAGGGGCAGTACATTAGATATAGTGCGTAAGGGGCAGTACATTAGATACAGTGCGTAAGAGGAAGTACATTAGATACAGTGCGTGAGGGGCAGTACATTAGATATAGTGCGTAAGGGGCAGTACATTAGATACATTGCGTGAGGGGCAGTACATTAGATACAGTGCGTAAGGGATAGTACATTAGATACAGTGCGTAAGAGGAAGTACATTAGATACAGTGCGTAAGGGGCAGTACATTAGATACAGTGCGTGAGGGGCAGTACATTAGATACAGTGCGTAAGAGGAAGTACATTAGATACAGTGCGTAAGGGATAGTACATTAGATACAGTGCGTAAGAGGAAGTACATTAGATACAGTGCGTAAGGGACAGTACATTAGATACATTGCGTGAGGGGCAGTACATTAGATACAGTGCGTGAGGGGCAGTACATTAGATACAGTGCGTAAGGGGAAGTACATTAGATACAGTGCGTAAGGGACAGTACATTAGATACAGTGCGTAAGAGGAAGTACATTAGATACAGTGCGTAAGAGGAAGTACATTAGATACAGTGCGTAAGAGGAAGTACATTAGATACAGTGCGTAAGGGGCAGTACATTAGATACAGTGCGTGAGGGACAGTACATTAGATACAGTGCGTAAGGGACAGTACATTAGATACAGTGCGTAAGGGACAGTACATTAGATACAGTGCGTAAGGGGCAGTATATTATATACAGTGCGTAAGGGACAGTACATTAGATACAGTGCGTGAGGGACAATACATTAGATACAGTGCGTGAGGGGCAGTACATTAGATACAGTGCGTAAGGGACAGTACATTAGATACAGTGCGTAAGAGGAAGTACATTAGATACAGTGCGTGAGGGGCAGTACATTAGATACAGTGCGTAAGGGACAGTACATTAGATACAGTGCGTAAGAAGAAGTACATTAGATACAGTGCGTGAGGGGCAGTACATTAGATACAGTGCGTAAGAGGAAGTACATTCGATACAGTGCGTAAGGGACAGTACATTGATACAGTGCATAAGGGACAGTACGTTAGATACAGTGCGTAAGAGGAAGTACATTAGATACAGTGCGTACGGGACAGTACATTAGATACAGTGCGTAAGGGACAGTACATTAGATACAGTGCGTTAGAGGAAGTACATTAGATACAGTGCGTAAGGGGCAGTACATTAGATACAGTGCGTAAGGGACAGTACATTAGATACAGTGCGTAAGGGACAGTACATTAGATACAGTGCGTAAGAGGAAGTACATTAGATACAGTGCGTAAGGGGCAGTACATTAGATACAGTGCGTAAGGGACAGTACATTAGATACAGTGCGTAAGGGGCAGTACATTAGATACAGTGCGTAAGGGACAGTACATTAGATACAGTGCGTAAGGGACAGTACATTCGATACAGTGCGTAAGGGGCAGTACATTGATACAGTGCGTAAGAGGAAGTACATTAGATACAGTGCGTAAGGGACAGTACATTAGATACAGTGCGTAAGAGACTGTACATTAGATACAGTGCGTAAGGGACAGTACATTAGATACGGTGCGTAAGGGACAGTACATTAGATACAGTGTGTAAGGGACAGTACATTAGATACAGTGCGTGAGGGGCAGTACATTGATACAGTGCGTAAGAGGAAGTACATTAGATACAGTGCGTAAGGGACTGTAAATTAGATACAGTGCGTAAGGGACAGTACATTAGATACAGTGCGTAAGGGCCAGTACATTAGATACGGTGCGTAAGAGACTGTACATTAGATACAGTGCGTAAGGGACAGTACATTAGATACAGTGCGTAAGGGACAGTACATTAGATACAGTGCGTAAGGGACAGTACATTAGATACAGTGCGTAAGGGGCAGTACATTGATACAGTGCGTAAGAGGAAGTACATTAGATACAGTGCGTAAGAGGAAGTACATTAGATACAGTGCGTAAGGGACAGTACATTGATACAGTGCGTAAGGGACAGTACATTAGATACAGTGCGTAAGGGACAGTACATTAGATACAGTGCGTAAGGGACAGTACATTAGATACAGTGCGTAAGGGACAGTACATTAGATTAAGTGCGTAAGAGGAAGTACATTAGATACAGTGCGTAAGAGGAAGTACATTAGATACAGTGCGTGAGGGGCAGTACATTAGATACAGTGCGTAAGAGGAAGTACATTAGATACAGTGCGTAAGGGGCAGTACATTAGATACAGTGCGTAAGGGGTAGTACATTAGATACAGTGCGTAAGGGGCAGTACATTAGATACAGTGCGTAAGGGGCAGTACATTAGATACAGTGCGTGAGGGGCAGTACATTAGATACAGTGCGTAAGAGGAAGTACATTAGATACAGTGCGTGAGGGGCAGTACATTAGATACAGTGCGTAATGGGTAGTACATTAGATATAGTGCGTAAGGGGTAGTACATTAGATACAGTGCGTAAGGGACAGTACATTAGATAAAGTGCGTAAGGGGCAGTACATTAGATACAGTGCGTGAGGGGCAGTACATTAGATACAGTGCGTAAGAGGAAGTACATTAGATACAGTGCGTGAGGGGCAGTACATTAGATACAGTGCGTAATGGGTAGTACATTAGATATAGTGCGTAAGGGGTAGTACATTAGATACAGTGCGTAAGGGACAGTACATTAGATAAAGTGCGTAAGGGGCAGTACATTAGATACAGTGCGTGAGGGGCAGTACATTAGATACAGTGCGTAAGAGGAAGTACATTAGATACAGTGCGTAAGAGGAAGTACATTAGATACAGTGCGTAAGGGACAGTACATTAGATACAGTGCGTAAGAGGAAGTACATTAGATACAGTGCGTAAGGGGCAGTACATTAGATACAGTGCGTAAGGGATAGTACATTAGATACAGTGCGTAAGAGGAAGTACATTAGATACAGTGTGTAAGGGGCAGTACATTAGATACAGTGCGTGAGGGGCAGTACATTAGATACAGTGCGTAAGAGGAAGTACATTAGATACAGTGCGTAAGGGATAGTACATTAGATACAATGCGTAAGAGGAAGTACATTAGATACAGTGCGTAAGGGACAGTACATTAGATGCAGTGCGTGAGGGGCAGTACATTAGATACAGTGCGTGAGGGGCAGTACATTAGATACAGTGCGTAAGGGGAAGTACATTAGATACAGTGCGTAAGGGACAGTACATTAGATACAGTGCGTAAGAGGAAGTACATTAGATACAGTGCGTAAGAGGAAGTACATTAGATACAGTGCGTAAGAGGAAGTACATTAGATACAGTGCGTAAGGGGCAGTACATTAGATACAGTGCGTAAGGGACAGTACATTAGATACAGTGCGTAAGGGGAAGTACATTAGATACAGTGCGTAAGGGACAGTACATTAGATACAGTGCGTAAGAGGAAGTACATTAGATACAGTGCGTAAGGGGAAGTACATTAGATACAGTGCGTAATAGGAAGTACATTAGATACAGTGCGTAAGAGGAAGTACATTAGATACAGTGCGTGAGGGGCAGTACATTAGATACAGTGCGTACGAGGAAGTACATTAGATACAGTGCGTGAGGGGCAGTACATTAGATACAGTGCGTAAGGGGTAGTACATTAGATACAGTGCGTAAGGGGCAGTACATTAGATACAGTGCGTAAGAGAAAGTACATTAGATACAGTGCGTAAGAGGAAGTACATTAGATACAGTGCGTGAGGGGCAGTACATTAGATACAGTGCGTAAGAGGAAGTACATTAGATACAGTGCGTGAGGGGCAGTACATTAGATACAGTGCGTGAGGGGCAGTACATTAGATACAGTGCGTAAGGGATAGTACATTAGATACAGTGCGTGAGGGGCAGTAAATTAGATACAGTGCGTAAGAGGAAGTACATTAGATACAGTGCGTAAGAGGAAGTACATTAGATACAGTGCGTGAGGGGCAGTACATTAGATACAGTGCGTAAGAGGAAGTACATTAGATACAGTGCGTAAGGGGCAGTAAATTAGATACAGTGCGTAAGGGGCAGTACATTAGATACAGTGCGTAAGGGGCAGTACATTAGATACAGTGCGTAAGAGGAAGTAGATTAGATACAGTGCGTGAGGGGCAGTACATTAGATACAGTGCGTAAGGGGCAGTACATTAGATACAGTGCGTAAGAGGAAGTACATTAGATACAGTGCGTAAGAGGAAGTACATTAGATACAGTGCGTGAGGGGCAGTACATTAGATACAGTGCGTAAGGGGCAGTACATTAGATACAGTGCGTAAGAGGAAGTACATTAGATACAGTGCGTAAGAGGAAGTACATTAGATACAGTGCGTGAGGGGCAGTACATTAGATACAGTGCGTAAGGGGCAGTACATTAGATACAGTGCGTAAGAGGAAGTACATTAGATACAGTGCGTAAGAGGAAGTACATTAGATACAGTGCGTAAGGGGCAGTACTTTACATACAGTGCGTGAGGGGCAGTACATTAGATACAGTGCGTAAGGGACAGTACATTAGGTACAGTGCGTAAGTGCAGTACATTAGATACAGTGCGTAAGAGGAAGTACATTAGATACAGTGCGTGAGGGGCAGTAAATTAGATACAGTGCGTAAGGGGCAGTACATTAGATACAGTGCGTAAGTGCAGTACATTAGATACAGTGCGTAAGAGGAAGTACATTAGATACAGTGCGTAAGGGGCAGTACATTACATACAGTGCGTGAGGGGCAGTACATTAGATACAGTGCGTAAGGGACAGTACATTAGGTGCAGTGCGTAAGTGCAGTACATTAGATACAGTGCGTGAGGGGCAGTACATTACATACAGTGCGTGAGGGGCAGTACATTAGATACAGTGCGTAAGGGACAGTACATTACATACAGTGCGTGAGGGGCAGTACATTAGATACAGTGCGTAAGGGACAGTACATTAGGTACAGTGCGTAAGTGCAGTACATTAGGTACAGTGCGTAAGAGGAAGTACATTAGATACAGTGCGTGAGGGGCAGTAAATTAGATACAGTGCGTAAGGGGCAGTACATTACATACAGTGCGTAAGGGACAGTACATTTGGTACAGTGCGTAAGTGCCGTACATTAGGTACAGTGCGTAAGAGGAAGTACATTAGATACAGTGCGTAAGTGCAGTACATTAGATACAGTGCGTAAGTGCAGTACATTAGATGCAGTGCGTAAGTGCAGTACATTAGATACAGCACATAAGTTCAGTACCTTAGATACAGTACATAGGTGCAGTACATTAGATTCAGTACGTAAGTGCAGTACATTAGATTCAGTACATACGTTCAGTAACTGAGATACAGTACATAAGTTCTGATGTGGAGATGCCGGTGATGGACATTAGATACATTATGCAAGTGGCAGTACTTTAGATACCGTACCAAAGTGCAGTGCATAAGTGATAGTACATTAGATACAGTATGTAAGTATAGTTACATTATGCAAGTGGCAGTACAGTAGATACTGTGTATGAGGAGCAGTACATTAAATACAGTGCATAAATGCAGTACATTAGATACAGTGCGTAAGGGGTAGTATGTTAGATACAGTGCATGAGGGGAAGTACATTAGATACAGTGCATAAGGGGCAGTAGATTATCTACAGTACGCAAGAGGCAGTACATTATTTACAGTACGCAAGAGGCAGTACATTATTTACAGTACGTAAGAGGCAGTACATTATTTACAGTACATAAGAGGCAGTACATTAGATACAGTACACAAGTGGCAGTACATTAGATACAGTATGTACGTGCTTTACACCCTCTAGTGTTTGTTCACAGGCTCTATCCAGTAACTTAATTCTTAAGGTGCTTTATACTGATAACTATTTGGTAATGCCTGGTCTGCAGTCTCTTTAGTGACATCGTTCTCATGTCTACAATTACAGACCTGGTTACATCAATCTGAGTCATTACACTACTGGATGTATTCTACAGGCTACCAACTAGTGGGAAGGATATAGAGGAGCAAATTTGTAGTGAAATTACAGAGATGTGCAAGAGCCATAGAATAGTGATAATGGGGGACTTCAACTATCCTGATATGGACTGGGATAGTAATAGTGTAAAGGGGCAAAGAGGGGGAAGTGTGTTCAGGAGGACTTTCTTAACCAGTACGTCTCCGGCCCAACGAGGAAGGAGGCATTGCTGGATCTGGTTCTGGGGAATGAGGTGGGTCAAGTGGAGCAAGTGTCAGTGGGGGAACATTTAGGGAACAGCGATCATAGTATCATAAGGTTTAGAATAGTTATGGTAAAGGACAAGGAGCAATCTAGACTAAAAATACTCAATTGGATGAGGGCCAATTTCAATGGGATGAGAACAGATCTGGCCCGGGTAAATTAGAATCAAAGATTGGCAGGCAAAACTGTAGTTGAACAACGGGCGGCTTTTAAGGAGGAGATGGTTCGGGTACAGTCTGGGTACATTCCCACGAGGGGGAGAGGTAGAGCAACTAAAGCCAGAGCTCCCTGGATGACAAAGGAGATAGAGAGTAAGATGAAGCAGAGAAAAGGGCATATGACAGATGTTAGGTTGATAATACAAGGGAGAACCAGGCTGAATATAGAATGTGCAGAGGGGAAGTGAAAAAGGAAATAAGAGGGACAAAGAGAGAGTATTAGAATAGACTGGCAGCTAAAATAAAAGGGAATCCAAAAGTCTTCCATGGGCATGTAAACAGTAAACGGGTAGTAAGAGGAGGGGTGGGACCGATTGGAGACCAAAAAGGAGATCTACGCATGGAGGCAGAGGGCATGGCTGAGGTACTAAATGAGTAATTTGCATCTGTCTTTACCAAGGAAGAAGATGCTGCCAAAGTCGCAGTAAAAGTGAAGGTAATTGAGATATTGGATGGGCTAAAAATTGATAAAGAGGAGGTACTGGAAAGGCTAGCTGTCCGGATAGCTTATCTACTTTGATCTACGATCCTAGGTTGCTGAGGGAAGTAAGGATGGAAATTGCGGAGGTACTGGCCGTAATCTTCCAAACATCTGTAGATACGGGGGTGGTGCCAGAGGACTGGAGAATTGCAAATGTTACACCCTTGTTCAAAAAAGGGTGTAAGGATAAACCCAGCAAATATAGGCCAGTCAGTCAGTGGTGGGGAAACTTTTAGAAACGATAATCCGAGACAAAATTAATAGTCACTTGGACAAGTGTGGATTGATTAGGGAAAGCCAGCACAGATTTGTTAAAGGCAAATCGTGTTTAACTAACTTGATTGAGTTTTTTCATGAGGTAACAGAGAGGGTAGATGAGGGCAATGTGGTTGATGTTGTGTATATGGATTTCCAAAAGGCGTTTGATAAAGTGCCGCATAATAGGCTTGTCACCAAAATTGAAGCCCATGGAATAAAAGAGGCAGTGGCAGCATAGATTCAGAATTGGTTAAGTGACAGGAAACAGAGAGTAGTGGTGAACGGTTGTTTTTCGGACTGGAGGGAGGTGTACAGTGGTGTTCCCCAGGGGTCGGTACTGGGTCCACTGCTTTTCTTGATATATATTAATGACTTGGATTTGGATGTACAGGGCACAATTTCAAAATTTGCAGATGACACAAAACTTGGAAGTGTAGTGAACAGTGAGGAGGATAGTGATAGACTTCAAGAGGACATAGACAGGCTGGTGGAACGGGCGGTCATGTGGCAGATGAAATTTAATGCAGAAAAGTGTGAAGTGAAACATTTTGGTAGGAATAACAAGGAGAGGTAATATAAACTAAAGGGTACAATTCTAAAAGGGGTACAGGAACAGAGATCTGGGGGTATATGTACACAAATCGTTGAAGATGGCAGGGCAGGTTGAGAAAGTGGTTAAAAAAGCATACGGGATCCTGGGCTTTATAAATAGACATGATGTGGAGATGCCGGTGATGGACTGGGGTTGACAATTGTAAACAATTTTACAACACCAAGTTATAGTCCAGCAATTTTATTTTAAATTCACAAGCTTTCGGAGGCTTCCCCCTTCACATCGTTCACCTGACGAAGGGGGAAGCCTCCGAAAGCTTGTGAATTTAAAATAAAATTGCTGGACTATAACTTGGTGTTGTAAAATTGTTTACAATTTATAAATAGAGGCATAGAGTAGAAGAGCAAGGAGGTTATGATGAACCTTTATAAAACACTGGTTCGGCCACAACTGGAGTATTGTGTCCAGTTCTGGGCACCGCACTTTAGGAAAGATGTGAAGGCCTTAGAGAGGGTGCAGAAAAGATTTACTAGAATGATTCCAGGGATGAGGGACTTCAGTTATGTGGATAGACTGGAGAAGCTGGGGTTGTTCTCCTTAGAACAGAGAAGGTTGAGAGGAGATTTGATCGAGGTGTTCAAAATTATGAAGGGCCTAGACAGAGTAGATAGAGAGAAACTGTTCCCATTGGTGGAAAGGTCAAGAACCAGAGGGCATAGATTTAAGGTGATTGGCAAAAGAACCAAAGGCGACATGAGGAAAAACATTTTTACACAGCGAGTGGTTGTGATCTGGAATGCACTGCCCGAGGGGGTGGTGGAGGCAGATTCAATCATGGCCTTCAAAAGGGAACTGGACAAGTATTTGAAAGGAAAAAAATTGCAGGGCTCTGGGGATAGGGCGGGGGAGTGGGACTAGTGGATTGCTCTTGCATAGAGCCGGCACGGACTCGATGGGCCGAATGGCACCTTTCCGTGCTCTAACCATTCTATGATTCTACGGCTCTATACTTCCTTGATGGTTTTCACTTATTTTCCCCTCTATACCAACAGGAGGAACTTCCTACGTATGAAAGAGTGAAATAATGATAGAATCCTGGGCCTGAATTGAATGCGGTCCTCAGCCCTGCTGGGGCTCAGTGTGTTAACTGTAGAGCTGAGTTTCTCTGCCAATGCCTCACCTCTCCTGTAGATGCTCACTCCCAGCGGAGCACCCGTTATTCACATTGTTTCACAGTGCGACACTGCTGAGCCCAATCCCCTCCTCATCCGATAGCCTGCAGTCCAGGGGAATATCTTTTACCTCCAGTATTTAATTAAGTCATAATTCCAAATATTGTGAAGCTCCCTCTGAAAGACTGTGATCACTTCACTGATGAGGAAATCAATCCTTTCATTTCCATTAATGGCAAACTGTACTTCAGTTTTATGACTTTCCAAACTGAACATTTATTCCTGTGTCTAAAATGGAAATAAAGTCAAACCAAGTGGCAAGGAATTGGAAAAAGAAAAAGTGGAAATGAAACTTTGGGTCCCTCCCCCAGTGGCTGGGTTGGTTAGTGCGCTGCCCGGTATGAGCCTCATACACCAATCTCTGGCCTGGGTTGAGTTATCTGATCTCAGATTGGGCAGTGGCAGGAGTGGACTCTGTGCCCCCGGCCTCCGCGCCCCACTCATGATCACCATCGAGTGACTCCAGCTGGAAATCGCTCAGACCTGCGGTAAAAACAGGACACTGTGCTGCAACCACAATTAAACAGCTGGCCAACATTCATTGTCTATATTCACACATGGTCATTTGCATAAGGTATTGGAGGACAGCCAGCACATGGAACCGTATCCGAGCAACAGCCAGCACATGGAACCGTATCCGAGCAACAGCAGCACATGCAACCGTATCCGAGCAACAGTCAGCACATGGAACCGTATCCGAGCAACAGCAGCACATGCAACCGTATCCGAGCAACAGTCAGCACATGGAACCGTATCCGAGCAACAGTCAGCACATGGAACCGTATCCGAGCAACAGCCAGCACATGGAACCGTATCCGAGCAACAGTCAGCACATGGAACCGTATCCGAGCAACAGTCAGCACATGCAACCGTATCCGAGCAACAGTCAGCACACGGAACCGTATCCGAGCAACAGTCAGCACATGGAACCGTATCCGAGCAACAGCCAGCACATGGAACCGTATCCGAGCAACAGCCAGCACATGGAACCGTATCCGAGCAACAGTCAGCACATGCAACCGTATCCGAGCAACAGTCAGCACATGCAACCGTATCCGAGCAACAGTCAGCACATGCAACTGTATCCGAGCAACAGCCAGCACACGGAACCGTATCCGAGCAACAGCCAGCACACGGAACCGTATCCGAGCAACAGCCAGCACACGGAACCGTATCCGAGCAACAGCCAGCACACGGAACCGTATCCGAGCAACAGCCAGCACACGGAACCGTATCCGAGCAACAGCCAGCACACGGAACCGTATCCGAGCAACAGCCAGCACACGGAACCGTATCCGAGCAACAGCCAGCACACGGAACCGTATCCGAGCAACAGCCAGCACACGGAACCGTATCCGAGCAACAGTCAGCACATGGAATCGTATCCGAGCAACAGTCAGCACATGGAACCGTATCCGAGCAACAGCCAGCACATGGAACCGTATCCGAGCAACAGCCAGCACATGGAACCGTATCCGAGCAACAGTCAACACAAGGAACCGTATCCGAGCAACAGTCAACACAAGGAACCGTATCCGAGCAACAGCCAGCATATGGAACCATATCCAAGCAACAGTCACAAATGGAACCATATCCGAGCAACAGTCAACAGGTGGAACCGTATCCGAGCAACAGTCAGCATGTGGAACTGTATCCGAGCAACAATCAATGCGTGAAAGCGTATCCGAGCAACAGTCAACATCTTTAGCAGAAAAGAGAGTATTTCATAAAAAATAAAAATCCCAAATACAGAAGCAGCAAGAAATATTCACACAATTGCCAACTATCACTAAGATGTGAGAGTGGATTGAGGTAAGTGTCATCTCCTTTGGTAACCAAGACAATGCCTAATGGTAGACTCAGTATCTAACATCTGAGCATCTCTCCAATATCTCAGGGCTTGTGATGGGAGTGGGGGGAGGATGACCCATCATTGGAGGCTGATAATCCTGCCCTTAAAGAAAGAGAGCTTGCATTTATGTAACACCTGTCTTGTCCTCGGAATATCCTGGAGCACTTTCTTTTGAAGTATAGCCACAGTTGCCACGTAGCCAAATGAATCAGCCAATTTGCGCACAGCAAGACCCCATAGAGCAAATGAGATAAATGACCAGCTAATATGGCGTTGGCTGAGGGAGAAATGTTGGGCAGGACCCAAGAACTGCCCTGCTCACTTTTTGAATCACGCCATGAGATCTTTTAGATCTACCTGAACAGACAGCTTTAACATCTCACCCAAAAGGTGGCACCTCTGACAGTGCAGCACCCCCAGTGTCAGCCTAGAGTACGTGCTCAAGGCATGGACCCACAACTTGCTGACTCAGAGGTGAGAGTACTACAAACTGAGCCAAACTGACACATTCACCCTAGGGTGGGCCTAACTGGACAAGCAATATGGAGCACTGAGCGTCGAGCTAGTAAGTACCATAGTTTTACCAGGTTATATCCCAGTGGTGTTTATGAGTGGCATCACTTTAGCTGGATTCTGGATTTAGGTAAGTGGAGTTTGTTGTCACAAGGACAGAGGGCACACTGCCTGTCACTTTTGAGAATGACGTACTTAAGTCAGAAACTAGAGTCTTAAATAAAGCCAATTACATAGGTATATGGGGTGAGTTGGCTAAGGTAGATTGGGAAATTAGATTAAAGGGTATGACGGTAGATAAACAATGGCACACAGAAATATTTACATTTTCTCAACATATTCTCAATTCCATTGAAGAATAAAAACTCTACAGGAAAAGTGATCCATCCATGGCTTACCAAAAAAGTTAAGGATAGTATTAGATTAAAAGAAGAAGCCTCTAATGTTGCCAAGAAAAGTAGTAAGTCTGAGGATTGGGAAAGTTTTATAAACCAGAAAAGGACGACCAAAAAATTGATGAAAAGGGAGAAAATAGAATATGAGAGTAAACTAGCAAGAAATATAAAAACGTATTGTAAGAGCTTCATTTACCTGAGGAAGGAGGAAGCCTCCGAAAGCTTGTGAATTTAAAATAAAATTGCTGGACTATAACTTGGTGTTGTAAAATTGTTTACAATTGTCAACCCCAGTCCATCACCGGCATCTCCACAGTATGTAAAAAGGAAGAGGGTATCAAAAGTAAACATTGGTCCCTTAGAGGCTGAGACAGGAGAAATTATAATGGGGAATCAGGGAACAGCAGATGCGTTAAACAAATATTTTGTATCTGTCTTCACTGTAGAAGACACAAAAAACATACCAGTAATAGTGGGGAACCAAGGGTCTAATGAGAGTGAGGAACTTAAAATAATTAATATCAGTAAAGAAAAGTACTGGAGAAACTAATTGGACTAAAAGCCGACAAATCCCCTCGACCTGATGGCCTACATCCTAGGGTTCTAAAAGAGGTGGCTGCAGAGATAGTGGATGATTGGTTGTGATCTTCCAAAATTCTCTAGATTCTAGAACGGTCCCCGTGGATTGGAAGGTAGCAAATGTAACCCCACTATTCAAGAAAGGAGGGAGAGAGAAAAAAGGGAACTACAGGCCAGTTAGCCTGACATCAGTCAGTGGGAAAATGCTGGAATCCATTATTAAGGAAGTGGTAACAGGACACTTAGAAAATCATAATATGATCAGGCAGAGTCAACATGGGTTTATGAAAGGGAAATTGTGTTTGACAAATTTATTCAAATTTTTTGAGGATGTAACCAGCAGAGTAGATAAAGGAGAACCAGTGGATGTAGTATATTTGGATTTTCAAAAGGCATTTGATAAGGTGCCACATAAAAGGTTGTTACACAAGATAAAGGCCAATGGGGTTGGGGGTAACATATTAGCATGGATAGAGGATTGGTTAACGGACAGGAAACAGAGAGTAGGGATAAACGGGTCATTTTCAGGTCGGCAGGGTGTAACTAACGGGGTGCAGCAAGGATCAGTGCTTGGGCCTCAGCTACTTACAATCTATATTAATGACTTAGATGAAGGGACCGAGTGTGATGTACCCAAGTTTGCTGACGATACAAAGCTAGGTGGGAAAGTAAGCTGTGAGGAGGACACAAAGAGTTGTATAGACAGGTTAAGTGAGTGGGCAAGAATGTGGCAGATGGAGTATAATGTGGGGAAATGTGAGGTTATTCACTTTGGTAGGAAGAATAGAAAAGCAGAATATTTTTTAAATGGTGAGAAACTATTAAATGTTGGTGTTCAGAGAGATTTGGGTGACCTCATACAAGAAACACAGAAAGTTAGCATGCAGGTACAGCAAGCAATTAAGAAGGCAAATGTTATGTTGGCCTTTATTGCAAGGGGGTTGGAGTACAAGAGTAAGGAAGTCTTGCTACAATTGTACAGGCTTTGGTGAGACCACACCTGGAGTACTGTGTACAGTTTTGGTCTCCTTACCTAAGAAAGGATATACTTGACTTGGAGGCGGTCCAACGAAGATTCACTAAATTGATTCCTGGGATGAGAGGGTAGAATGGGCCTACACTCTCTGGAGTTTAGAAGAATGAGAGGTGATCCCGTTGAAACATATAAGATTCTGAGGGGGCTTGAGAGGGTAGATGCTGTGAGGCTGTTTACCCTGGCTGGAGAGTCCAGAACTAGGGGGCAGAGTCTCAGGATAAGGGGTCGGCCATTTAAGATTGAGATGAGGAGGAATTTCTTCACTCAGAGGGTTGTGAATTTTTGGAATTCTCTACCCCAGAGGGCTGTGGATGCTAAGTCTTTGAATATATCAAGACTGAAATAGATAGATTTTTGGACTCAAGGGGAATCGAGGGATATGGAGATCAGGCGGGAAAGTGGAGTTGAGGCCAAAGATCAGCCATGATCTGATTGAATGGCGGAGCAGGCCCGAGGGGCCGTATGGCCTACTCCTGCTCCTATTTCTTACGTTCTTATATCAGAAACGCAACCTGTGTGGATATCCCACTTTGAATGCTCTGGCATACGCACCGTACACCTGGCTGATCAATAAAAGACATCAGCAAAAAAGAGCTGACACTCACCTCACCCCCATCAGCGATGTAAGGAGTTAGGAACACTGTAAGAGTTACCTTTATTTCAGATTAGCGTCTCCAAAAGACTGATCTTGATCTCCTCACCTTATCATAATGTGTTGCTAGAGTGTGTTAAACATCCCTTTCTGTGGTTCAATAAACATTTCTTTCCTCTCAACCACCCAGCTTTTTGATAAAAGCCCATATAAGGCGAGGCCCCTCAGTCCCTCTCACTCTTGAACATCACAGAAGGAAAAGCAATCTCCCACCTGCAGGTTCTCACATTACAGCTTTTCTTATCTCCTGTTTTATCCAGGGCGCCTTTGAAATTTATGTCCCCTCCTAAACTGTGAATAGCCCATTCCACGCACTCATCTCATAGAATCAGACAGCACAGGAGGCCATTCTGCCCGTTGTGCCTGTGCCGGCTCTTTGAAAGAGCTATCCAATTAGTCCCATCCCCCTGCTCTTTCCCCATTTGCCCTGCAATGTTTTCATCAAGTATTTATCCAATTCCCTTCTGAAAGTTATTATTGAATCTGCTTCTACCGCCGCTTCAGGCAGCGCATTCCAGATCATAACAACTCGCTGCGTAAAAAAAATCTCCTCATCTCCCCCCCCCTGGTTCTTTTGCCAATTATCTTAAATCTCTGTCCCCTGGTTACTGACCCTCCCTCCAGGGGAAACAGTTTCTCCTTAGGGGCCCATGCAAAGGTGGAAGTCTAACTCAGGAGCCCACTGGAGCTCTGAGACCAGAGGCCAGAGACATTGCCCCCAGCCCTCGACCCCAGGGCTGAGTCCCCAGAGAGTGGTTTTTTTTATTCGTTCACGTGGGCGTCGCTGGCAAGGCTGGCATTTATTGCCCATCCCTAGCGAGATTTTTACAACTGAGTGGCTTGCTCGGCCATTTCAGAGGGCAATTAAGAATCAACCACATTGCTGTGGGTCTGGAGTCACATATAGGCCAGACCGGGTAAGGACGGCAGGTTTCCTTCCCTGAAGGGCATTAGTGAACCAGATGGGTTTTTATGACAATCTGGTAGTTTCATGGCCACCATTACTGATACTAGTATTTTAATTCCAGATATTTATTTAATTAATTGAATTTAAATTCACCAGCCGCCGTGGCAGGATTTGAACTCATGACTCTGGATTACTAGCCCAGTAACATAACCACTAGGCTCCGTACCCGGTGTGCTGGGTCTGGTTGGGGTTTAAGGTGAAACGTGCCGGGTCAGTGGGACTGAGCACATTTCCCAATGGTGATTGAGGGAGGAAGCGAGTCTCAGCGCTCGGCTCCCTCACCCTGTTGCTTCACACATTGAAACTGGGCGGTGCACAACCAGACTCACCCTCGGCACTGAGCTCCGAGATCCGAATCTGATCATCCCGGGGCTGAGAGGCAGTTTGGGCAAGTTCACAGAAAGTGCAATTAGAGAAGCCGGAGATGAGTTAAAATCCCAGAGTCCGGACCCGACCCTCCACTCCGGACCCGACCCTCCACTCCGGGACCGACCCGACCCTCCGGGACAGACCCTCCACTCCGGACCCGACCCTCCACTCCGGGACAGACCCTCCGGGACAGACCCTCCACTCCACTCCGGGACTGACCCGACCCTCCAGGACAGACCCGACCCTCCGGGACCGACCCTCCACTCCGGACCCGACCCTCCGGGACAGACCCTCCACTCCGGGACAGACCCGACCCTCCAGGACCGACCTCTCGACTCAGACACACAGCTGTGGGACTCCGGCTCCGACTCCAGCTGTGCCCCAGACCCCAGACTCCAGCTGTGCCCCAGACCCCAGACTCCAGCTGTGCCCCAGACCCCAGACTCCAGCTGTGCCCCAGACCCCAGACTCCAGCTGTGCCCCAGACCCCAGACTCCAGCTGTGCCCCAGACCCCAGACTCCAGCTGTGCCCCAGACCCCGGCTCCAGCTGTGCCCCAGACTCAGACTCCGGCTCTAACTCCGGGTACGGGCTCCTCGCAGACCGAGCCGGGACCATGTTTTGTTACACGGTGACGGTGTCGACCGGGAGCCAGTGGTTCGCCGGCACGGATGCCTATGTCTACCTGACCCTGGTGGGGACCGAAGGCTGCAGTGAGAAAACTCTCTTGGACAAACCGCTCTACAACGACTTCGAGCGAGGAGCGGTGAGAATAATCTCCTTAAAATAACATCGCTGTCGGTTTGACCCGGGTGGGAGCGGGTGTTTAGTTCTCAGACTGAGCTCCATAAAGTAGGTCACCAAACTCCAGCAGCTGCCCCTCACTTTCCCCTCTTTCTTGACTTCCAGCTCCACCCGTTTCCAACTCTGCCCAGTTTCACTCTTTTCATCCCTCGCCTTCACTCTCATACATCCATGTCCCATCTCTCTCCTCAGAAAAAGGAGGCTTGTGATAAATGCCAGGCTCATAATTCATTGAAAACCAAGCTGAATCGAGAAAGAGCAGAGGAGAACTAGAAATGGAATAAGAGGGGCAGAGAGATTGGCAAGTGAACCAAAAATATTTGATAATCATATAAATGGTAGTGGAAGGAAGGGTGAGGCCAATTAGAGACCAAAAATGAGATGGTTTTGTGAAGGCAGGAGGCATGGGAGATGGATCCTCGGATGCTGAGGGAAATAAAGGTGGAAATTGCGGAGGCTCTGGCCACAATCTTCCAATCCTCTTCAGATATGGGAGTGGTGCTAGAGGACTGGTGGATTGCAAATGTTCAAAAAAAGGGGCGAGGGATAAACTCGGCAACTACAGCCTAATGTTGGTGGTGGGGAAACTTTTAGAGACAATAATTTGGGACAAAATGAATTGGCACTTTGAAAAATATGGGTTAATAAATGACAGCCAGCACGGATTTGTTAAAGGTAAATCGTGTTTCACTAACTTGATTGAGTTCTTTGATGAAATAACGGAGAGGGTTGATGAGGGTAGTGCGGTAGATGTTGTGTATATGGACTTTCAAAAGGCATTTGATAAAGTACCACATAACAGACTTGTTAGCAAAATTGAAGCCCATGGAATTAAAGGGACAGCGACAGTGTGGATACAAAATTGGTTAAGAGACAGAAAGCAGAGAGTAGTGGTGAACGGTTGTTTTTCAGACTGGGGGGCAGTATACAGTGGTGTTCCCCAGGGGTCAGTATTAGGACCACTGCTCCTTAAGATATACATGAATGACCTGGACTTGGGTATACAGGGTATAATTTCAAAGTTTGCAGATGGCACAAAACTCAGAAATGTAGTAAATAGTAAGGAGGATAGAAACAGACTTCAGGAGGACACAGACAGACTGGTGAAATGGGCAGACACGTGGCAGATTAAATTTAATGCAAAGAAGTGTGAAGTGATACAAATTGGTAGGAAGAATGAGGAGAGGCAATATAAACTAAAGGGTATAATTTTAAAGGGGGGCAGGAACAGAGAGACCTGGGGGTGTATGTACACAAATCTTTGAAGGTGGCAGGACAAGTTGAGAAGGCTGTTAAAAAGGCATACGGGATCCGTGGCTTTATAAATAGAGGCCTAGAGTACAAAAGCAAGGAAGTTATTCTAAACCTTTATAATGTAACTCCACTATTTAAAAAAAGGAGGGAGGGAGAAAACAGGGAACTACAGACCAGTTAGCCTAACATCAGTAGTAGGGAAAATGCTAGAGTCCATTATAAAGGATGTGATAACAGGACACTTAGAAAATATCAATGGGATTAGACAAAGTCAACATGGATTTATGAAAGGGAAATCATGTTTGACAAACCTACTGGAGTTTTTTGAGGATGTAACTGGTAGAATAGATAAGGGAGAACCAATGGATGTGGTTTATTTGGATTTTCAGGAGGCCTTTGATAAAGTCCCACATAACAGGTTAATGTGCAAAATTAGAGCACATGGGATTGGGGGTAATATACTGGCATGGATTGAAAATTGGTTAACAGAGAGGAAACAGAGAGTAGGAATAAATGGGTCTTTTTCGGGGTGGCAGGCAGTGACTAGTGGGGTACCGCAGGGATCAGTGCTTGGGCCCCAGCTAGTCACAATATATATCAATGATTTGGATGAGGGAACCAAATACAATATTTCCAAGTTTGCTGACAACACAAAAGTAGGTGGGATTGTGAGTTGTGAGGAGGATGCAAAGAGGCTTCAAGGTGATTTAGATAAGTTGAGTGAGTGGGCAAATACATGGCAGATGCAGTATAATGTGGATAAATGTGAAGTTATCCACTTCGGAAGGAAAAACAGAAAGGCAGAGTATTATTTAAATGGTGATAGATTGGGGAATGTTGATGTACAAAGGGACCTGGGTGTCCTTGTACACCAGTCACTGAAAGCAAACATGCAGGTGCAGCAAACAGTTAGGAAGGCAAATGGTATGTTGGCCTTCATTGCAAGAGGATTTGAGTATAGGAGCAAGGATGTCTTACTGCAGTTATACAGGGCCTTGGTGAGACCACACCTGGAGTATTGTGTGCAGTTTTGGTGTCCTTACCTAAGAAAGTATATACTTGCCATAGAGGGAGTGCAACGAAGGTTCACCAGACTGATTCCTGGGATGGCAGGACTGTCGTATGAGGAGAGATTGGGTCGACTCGGCCTGTATTCACTCGAGTTTAGAAGAATGAGAGGGGATCTCATTGAAACATATAAAATTCTGACAGGGTTAGACAGACTGGATGCAGGGAGGATGTTTCCCCTGGATGGGGGGGTCCAGAACGAGGGGTCACAGTCTCAGGATACGGGGTAGGACATTTAGGACTGAGATGAGGAGAAATTTCTTCACTCAGAGGGAGGTGAACCTGTGGAATTCTCTACCACAGAAGGCTGTGGAGGCCAAGTCACTGAATATATTTAAGAAGGAGCGAGATAGATTTCTAGACACAAAAGGCATCAAGGGGTATGGGGAGAGAGCGGGAATATGGTATTGAGATAGAGGATCAGCCATGATCATATTGAATGATGGAGCAGGCTCGAAGGGCCGAATGGCCTACTCCTACTCCTATTTTCTATGTTTCTATGTTTAGAGGAGAGAAGATTAAGGGGAGATTTAATAGGGGTTTTAATAGAGTCGATCAGGAGAAACCATTTCCACTGGCAGGAGGGTCAGTAACCAAACAACACAGATTTAAGATAATTGACAAAAGAACCCGGGGGTGGGGGGATGAGGAGAACATATTTTTATGCAACAAGTTGTTATGATCTAGAACGCACTGCCTGAAAGGACATGGAAGCAGCTTCACGAGTAACTTTCAAAAGGAAATTGGATAAACTTGAAAAGGTAAAATTTGCAGGGCTATGGGGAAAGAGCAGGGGTGTGGGACTAATTGGATAGTTCTTTCAAATGGGCCGAATGGCCTCCTTCTGTGGTGTATGATTCTATGTGTATAGATACTGTGTGTAATGTAGAGTAGCAACAACAACTTGCATTTCTATAGCAGCTTTAGACGTAAAACATCCCAAGGCGCTTCGCAGGAGCGTAATCAGACAAACATTGACATCAAGTCAAGGAAGACATTAGGACAGGTGACCAAAAGCTTGGTCAAAGAGGTAGGTTTTAAGAGCGTCTTAAAGGAGGAGAGAGAGGTGGAGAGGTTTAAGGAGGGAATTCCAGAGCTTAGGGCCGAGGCAGCTGAAGGCACGGCCGCCAATGATAGGGCAATTAAAATCGGGGAAGCCCAGAATTTTAGGAACGCAGAGATCTCAGAGGATGTTACAGAGACGGGGAGGGCGAGGCCATGGAGCGATTTGAACACAAGGATGATAATTTTAAAATCGAGGCTCCCAGTCCAGCAGCGCCAATGTTGGTCAGCGAGCAGAGGGGTGATGGGTGAATGAGACTTGGTGTGAGTTAGGATACAGCAGCAGAGTTTTGGATGGGCTTAAGTTTATGAAGGGTGGAAAATGGGAGGCCGGCCAGGAGAGCATTGGAATAGTGAAGTCTAGAGGTAACAAAGGCATGAATGAGGGTTTCAGCAGCAGATGAGCTGAGGCAGGGGCAGAGACGGGCGATTCTATAGGGGTGGAAGTAGGTGATCTTTTTGATGGAGAGGATATGGGGTTAGAAGCTCAGTTCAGGGTCAGATAGGGCGCCAAGGTTGTGAACGGTCCGATTCAACATGAGACAGTGGCTAGGGAGAGGGATGGAATCGGTGGCTCGGGAATAGAGTTTGTGGTGTGGGTTGAAGACAACGGCTTTGGTCTTTGCAATGTTTAATTGGAGAAAATAACGCCTCATCCAGGACTGTTTGTCGGACAAGCAGGCTGACATTACAGAGGCAGGAGAGGTCGAGAGAGGTATTGGTGAGGTAGAGCTGGCTTTTGTCAGTATACATGTGGAACCTGACATGTTTTCGGATGATGTCGCCAAGGGGCAGTACGTAGATGAGAAATAGATGGAGGTCAAGGATAGATCCTTGGGGGACTCCAGAGGTAACGGTGCGGGGGTGGGACGAGAAGCCATTGCAGGAGATTCTCTGGCTATGACTGGATTGGTAAGAGAGGAACCAGGCGAGGGCAGTTCCACTCAGCTGGACAACAGAAGAGAGGTGTTGGAGGAGGATGGTGTGGTCAACCGTGTCAAAGGCTGCAGACAGGTCAAGAAGGGTGAGGAAGGAATCAGAGAATCGGTCACTATGTGTAGCTACTGAGTGCAACATAGAGTAGGTCCCTGTGTACAGTTATTGTGGGTACCCATACCTGTACCTGTGCCTCTATCCATACCTGTACCCGAACCTGTAACTCTACCTGTATTTATACCTGTACCTATAACTGGACCTGTACCTGTACCTATAACTGTACCTGTACCTGTAACTGTACCTATATCTATATCTAGACCTGTACCTGTACCCCTACTCCACGTGTGGGAAGGGGTGGTTTTGCATTCAGTCCCTCACTGCCCTGGGATTCCCTGCAGAGGGCACTGAAGGTGCCACTCGCTCAGTGTTACTGTGATTTCCATGAATCCCTCCTGCAGCTCTGCACCCCTCCAGGGTTATCCAGGAGTCTCCTGGGATGGAGGATTGGTCTCCCGAGAACTGCTGCTGGGAAACTGGGAGAAAAGCATCCACGGGTTAGAGTCGGAGTTGAACTACAGAATTTTTACTTAGTAAAAATTCAATTTATCGATTTCCTGCTCGAAACGCAATTCTTCCTAACCCCGATCTTAATAGGATCCGTTCCACGATTCTGGGGCTTTAATGGTGGATGTCCCTACCCAGAATAAACATACGTCAGGTGAGAGACAGGGGTAACCTCAGTCGTGACGCCCCCCCGGATCACTAGCTGCACTTAACGTCCAGACTTACACCGAGGGTTGCTGGGACTGTTAAGGAGAGTGGGGTGGGGGAGGGGGGGATGTTGGGTGGGGGAGGGGGGGATGTTGGGTGGGGGAGGGGGGGATGTTGGGTGGGGGAGGGGGGGATGTTGGGTGGGGGAGGGGGGGATGTTGGGTGGGGGAGGGGGGGATGTTGGGTGGGGGAGGGGGGGATGTTGGGTGGGGGAGGGGGGGATGTTGGGTGGGGGAGGGGGGGATGTTGGGTGGGGGAGGGGGGGATGTTGGGTGGGGGAGGGGGGGATGTTGGGTGGGGGAGGGGGGGATGTTGGGTGGGGGAGGGGGGATGTTGGGTGGGGGAGGGGGGATGTTGGGTGGGGGAGGGGGGATGTTGGGTGGGGGAGGGGGGGATGTTGGGTGGGGGAGGGGGGGATGTTGGGTGGGGGAGAGGGGGATGTTGGGTGGGGGAGGGGGGATGTTGGGTGGGGGAGGGGGGGATGTTGGGTGGGGGAGGGGGGATGTTGGGTGGGGGAGGGGGGATGTTGGGTGGGGGAGGGGGGATGTTGGGTGGGGGAGGGGGATGTTGGGTGGGGGAGGGGGGATGTTGGGTGGGGGAGGGGGGGATGTTGGGTGGGGGAGGGGGGATGTTGGGTGGCGGGGGGGGGTGCAGGAACAGCCAATGGTTAGAAGCGAATCTGTTGCATTTTGTGTGTCTGGACCTGGTGCAGGTACAGAGCCCGGCTAATTCCTGGCCACACTTTGCTGAGTCATTCCATCACCGAGCCCAGCAATGCCTGAGGCTGTCGAATATAGTGAGGCTGGGGATTGTGTGTACTGAGAAAACCACAAGTGACTCTGAAACAAGTAGAATGCAGCGACAGTTAGCAATCGTGTTAAAAACAGAGAAGAACTTCTTTGGTGTGCGGAACAATTCCTGGTTATACGTTTGATTAGAGAACTGCCAAAAGTATCCAACTCCCTATATTACCTGATAGGGATCTGGGTCTCTGGTATATTCAAAATACTAAGAGTTGGAAAGTTCTCTGTGATCTGCGGAGATAAGGATGGGAGCGATACAACAGACAAAACTAGTTTCTGGCTCGTGTCGGTGCTCAGCCTTTCAAGGGCAGGAGACGGCCATGTTCTGGTTTGTGAGGCTGCTGCTTGGGATTACAGCATCTCGACTGAGGTGTGATAAGTAGCAGCATGTGTACCACAAGAGAGGCGCAGAACGGGGGGAGGATCGCAAACGGGTAACAGCACACATCCGAATCACCTCCCATTACAATCCGACACGTTCTGTGCACCTCACTGCCTCATTA